>NC_091295.1:24834904-24901565 GCF_038502225.1 Cherax quadricarinatus | reverse complement strand
TCAGCGTCAGTGTAGCACTATCAACATTATGTAGGGTCATCAGCGTCAGTGTAGCACTATCAACATTATGTAGTATCATCAGCGTCAGTGTAGCACTATCAACATTATGTAGGGTCATCAGCGTCAGTGTAGCACTACCAACATTATGTAGGGTCATCAGCGTCAGTGTAGCACTACCAACATTATGTAGTATCATCAGCGTCAGTGTAGCACTATCAACATTATGTAGTATCATCAGCGTCAGTGTAGCACTATCAACATTATGTAGGGTCATCAGCGTCAGTGTAGCACTACCAACATTATGTAGTATCATCAGCGTCAGTGTAGCACTATCAACATTATGTAGTATCATCAGCGTCAGTGTAGCACTATCAACATTATGTAGGGTCATCAGCGTCAGTGTAGCACTACCAACATTATGTAGTATCATCAGCGTCAGTGTAGCACTATCAACATTATGTAGTATCATCAGCGTCAGTGTAGCACTATCAACATTATGTAGGGTCATCAGCGTCAGTGTAGCACTACCAACATAATATAGTATCATCAGTGTCAGTGTAGTCATTGAGTTATTAGTACCGATTCTTACAAGAATTGCAGTACATGAGCCGTGCCTTCACATGCTTGCACTTGCCTCCCTTCTATATACAAGATTGTTCACTCAGAGCCATGACTGTACTCAACTCTATCATCAGTAGCGCCCCCGAGAAACACAGATTCCTAACTCTGCCTGCAGGAAATATAGCCAACAACATCAGACAGATAATTTCAAGAGGGTCTTCCATCAGATACTTCACCAGCAAGAAAGATCTCTATGGTAAGTTTAACCTTGAAGCAGAAATGTATACTATACCACACGGAAGGTGCAACAAGTTCACTGTTGGAAGAACAGGGAGGAATCTTTCCAGGCAAGTCCTACAATACAGAAATGTGTTCAAACGGGACACCAAAATTGCTTGCGTGTTGCACTGGAGGAAAACAGAACTGATCTCCAGGGAATCTAGGATTGATGGGCGTCACTTTTTTTGAAGCATTCTTAATTGCTACTGCCAACACTGTTCTCTCATTCTTTAGTATCATTTGGGATGACCAAGGTCCCAGGATGGAAACGTATCCAGTAAAGATGTCCAGAGTGTCTGCACTTGTTTCCTTTCATCCATATTGTCGGTATCGTTATACCTTCTACATTTTTACTGATCAAAGTTTGAGGTGGATAGATGGGAGATGACAACCCTGATCGTTAACCATGGTCACGTTCACTAGTGCACATGTTCAGTCTTGTGTTTGCAACCACATGCGGTAGTTGTGTGTGTTAGTGTGTGTGTGTGTGTGTGTGTACTCACTTATTTGTACTCACCTATTTGTGGTTGCAGGGGTCGAGCCATAGCTCCTGGCCCCGCCTCTTCGCTGTGTGTGTGTGTGTGTGTGTGTGTACTCACCTATATGTGTGTGTGTGTGTGTGTGTGTGTGTGTGTGTGTGTGTGTGTGTTCGTTCAGGTTTGGAGACCTCTTAACTCATTAGGAACACGCACACTCCTTTGCTGTCCACCTCACTAATTAAGGGTGATTGACGAGGCTCGTGTGGTGGCTGTTCGACGTTGTTCTTAACCTCAGTGTTCACATCTGCGTTACCTTATTAATCACAGCTACGCCTGTGTCCTAGTGGGACGTTTTGTGTGTCCACATGCTACCTGCCGCTCTCAACCACGATGTCCGCCTTCTTTAAGATACTCCGAAACGTAATCTTTGGCCCCTTCCCAACAAGATGCATCCAATACGACACATCCAATAAGAAACATCCAGTAAGAGGCATCCCTGGCGGCGGCGCGGGAGTTCAAGGGCACAGCTGAGAGATATGACTGGAGGTGCCTCAGGGTAGTGACAGGTGTGTGACGAAGACACGTGACCTCAGGCCTGCCTGTGACCGTCCTACAGTGACTGTGTAAACTTGCATCTCTCACTTGCACATCAACAAATTCCAGACCACACCCAGTGGTTACTGTTCGCCCGCAGACACTGAGGTGTCTTGTCACACCCAGAATTGCCCCACTGTGAGGTGGCTTTACTAGATGGTCTGCCACGATGATCGCTATCATTTACTGGTACTCCGAGACAGTAAAGACTTAATGACTCACACTTGCAACGTTTCCAGTACACTCGCTGGTAACCCTTAAGTCAACACGCTGTGTATGTAGATTTATGCGTCACCGAGGCCATGTGTTTGTGTTAGTGGGAGGGATTAATTAGTATTCGTAGTGTCCATCTCCACCAGTGAATTGACGGTGTTATGTTCATGAGGGTCAGAGAGTCCTGCTACTTGCCCAGGATGGTAGTATTAATTTGTCTTGTTTTCTTGCAGAAGCGGTGAGTGAAGGGAGAACAGCAGAGGAGCACTGAAGGTCAGTTACACTAGTAGAAAAAACAGTAGTAACAGCAGTAGCAGGTGAGAGGGAACACCCAAGAGTGATGTTGGTAGCCATCCCTTGCCCCAGCTCCCACTAAGTCTCCGTGGACACAACTACTCTTGCCTGAACGTCCCCTTAGGCAATGCACCAAAGACACATCTTCAGGGAGTCCAAATGGTTGCTAGTGCTTGTGCGTGTGAATAACTTAATCAACAAGCTCATTATGGCTTAAGATGAAAATAACGAAGTGTTTACACTCCCTGACAGTGTTAATTCGCCTGGGTAAACGGTAACTCTACTAAATGGATCACTTGCAGAGTTACTGGGGCATGTGTGCGTTTTTCAAGACTCGCGTTATATGGGACAGATACCCACTTATCAAGATGTAGTTCTTTTCTACTGCGGCACGCGCGTACAATTGACGTATCTGTGTAATGTAAAGTTATTTGAAGAACCTTTTTCTGTGTGAGAGTGTGAGGCTGGGAAAGACAGCCTCAGCCAGATATCAGACTAGGAATCAGGAAAGAGAGCAGGGTGTTTATCAGGAAGATCAGGAGCGGGCACGGGCCCTCAGCTACTGTTCCCCGGTGAAGCTACTTGATCTTGCCGCTGCTACCAGCAACCTGCGCTACCACCACTACCAGCAACCTGCGCTACCACCACTACCAGCAGCAGCAGTACACCATGCGGGGGGCGGTGTGTGTGGTTGTGGTGGTAGTCACCTTGTTTTGGCAACACGTGGCAGCTACCTGGTGGTAAGTACACACCCACACACTCATAACACTCTTTACTCCCTCCCATACTTTCTTTCTCTTAATTATAGCAACTTAATAATATACTATTTAGTTTTTCAGCTGCTTAAGTGAATTATTCTGTAAATGCGAACAAGTTGAGGTAATGTCAGTAATAACAGTAACAAAATCATCTATATATTGTCAGTGCTGTGGTGGGCACATTACCACTGCAACACACGTTACAAAACCTGTAACCGAGTACTCCTGAATTCACAGAATTATGGAAGGCCGCTGATTGCTCACGTAATTAATGTGTTGTACAGCCACAATGCCAGCTGGGGTTGTGGCTAATCTTTGTCTATATGATGCACATTATTTTACACTGTTGTCGATGCAAAGTGATGTTGATAGTGAAGTTATGGCAACAGTATAAAGTGAGGAATCACGCAAGCGTAAACTTAAGACGCACGATATTTCATAGTATAGGTTAAATTAAATGATACATGTTAAACGCTAAACCCCTGTGAATCATTCAGTGCAAGACGTGGTGGAGGCTTGATCCTCCATCTACTGAGCCCCAGAGGAGCTTCCTGTTTGTACTCGCCTATTTGTCAACTTCGTAGTATAGAGAAAGGTTAGGTTTAGAGGTTCTATGAAACCGGGGTAATTTTAAGGTGTGAGGAACATTTAAACGTGGGGTTGAGAACGTTTGAAGAAGGTGCAGAGAATGTTTGAAAGTGTAAGGAACGTTGGAAGGTGTAGGGAACGTTGGAAGGTGTAGGGAACGTTGGAAGGTATGGGGAACGTTGGAAGGTGTAGGGAACGTTGGAAGGTGTAGGGAACGTTGGAAGGTGTAGGGAACGTTGGAAGATGTAGGGAACGTTGGAAGGTATGGGGAACGTTGGAAGGTGTAGGGAACGTTGGAAGGTGTAGGGAACGTTGGAAAGTGTAGGGAACGTTTGAAGGTGTAGGGAACGTTGGAAAGTGTAGGGAACGTTGGAAAGCGTAGGGAACGTTGGAAAGTGTAGGGAACGTTGGAAAGTGTAGGGAACGTTGGAAAGTGTAGGGAACGTTTGAAGGTGTAGGGAACGTTGGAAGGTGTAGGGAACATTGGAAGGTTTAGGGAACGTTGGGAGGTATAGGGAACGTTGGAAGGTGTAGGGAACGTTGGAATGTGTAGGGAACGTTGGAAGGTGTAGGGAACGTTTGAAGGTGTAGGGAACGTTGGAAAGTGTAGGGAACGTTGGAAAGTGTAGGGAACGTTTGAAGGTGTAGGGAACGTTGGAAAGTGTAGGGAACGTTGGAAAGTGTAGGGAACGTTTGAAGGTGTAGGGAACGTTTGAAGGTGTAGGGAACGTTTGAAGGTGTAGGGAACGTTTGAAGGTGTAGGGAACGTTGGAAGGTGTAGGGAACGTTGGAAGGTGTAGGGAACGTTGGAAGGTGTAGGGAACGTTTGAAGGTGTAGGGGACGTTGGAAGTTGTAGGGAACGTTGGACGGTGTAGGGAACGTTTGAAGGTGTAGGGAACGTTTGAAGGTGTAGAGAACGTTGGAAGGTATAGGGAACGCTGGAAGGTGTAGGGAACGTTGGAAGGTGTAGGGAACGTTGGAAGGTGTAGGGAACGTTGGAAGGTGTAGGGAACGTTGGAAGGTGTAGGGAACGTTGGAAGGTGTAGGGAACGTTGGAAGGTGTAGGGAACGTTTGAAGGTGTAGGGAACGTTGGAAGGTGTAGGGAACGTTGGAAGGTGTAGGGAACGTTGGAAGGTGTAGGGAACGTTGGAAGGGTTAATGATAGCAGTAACGTTCACCTTCAAGGACTCTTAAGCTGATCTCCCCAGAAGTTTAAATTTTCTGAAGGTGTTGTTCTCTATGACACCTGATAACACCTTTCACTTACTAAGTTTTGCTACTTACTAATGTATGTTTCGCCACTTACTAATTTAGATTTCTCTACTTACTAATTAAGGTTTCGCCACTTACCAATTAAGGTTTCGCCACTTGCTAATTAAGGTTTCGCCACTTACTAATTTAGATTTCTCTACTTACTAATTAAGGTTTCGCCACTTGCTAATTAAGGTTTCGCCACTTGCTAATTAAGGTTTCGCCACTTGCTAATTAAGGTTTCGCCACTTACTAATTAGGGTTTCGCCACTTACTAATTTAGATTTCTCTACTTACTAATTAAGGTTTCGCCACTTACTAATTTAGGTTTCGTCACTTACTAATTAAGATTTCGCCACTTTCTACATTTGGTTTCGTGTAATAAGCCAAGCAAGCGCCACTTACTTACACTGTGGAATTATAAAGTGTCGAGAACATGTCTTTCCAGAGGCGTATAATTACCAGCCCCAATAACTTGACACGTCACTCTAGCCTCGAGGAGGTTGAGACCTGTCTGAGTTTTATTAATAGAGTTTACAGGTCTAAAATTCAAACTGTAAGTTTGACTGTGTAAAATATTGCAAGAAATGAACAAGAATCTGCTGATGGACGCTGTGTAAGCTTCGAGCTTTGAATAGTTGTGTACTGAACGTGTGAACATGAGGATCACTGTATGTGAGCGTGAAGATCACTATATGTGAGCGTAAGCATCACTATATGTGAGAGTGAGGATCACTGTGTGAGAGAGAGGATCACTGTGTGAGAGTGAGGATCACTGTGTGATAGAGTAAGGATTATATATGAGCGTGAGGATCACTACATGGCAGAGTACAAATCTCCAACACTTTGTAGTGTATATGATTATTTATTGGTGAGTACGTAGTTATAGTTACAGGAGTAGAGCTGTCTATAAACATGGTGCTCTGTCTGTACGATTTAGAGTTTAAATAGTAGAGCTGTGCTAGTGGTGTTATGTCCTCAGTGTTTGTAGTTACAACAGGAGAGCTGTGCTAGTGTTTGTAGTTACAACAGGAGAGCTGTGTTAGTGTTTGTAGTTACAACAGGAGAGCTGTGCTAGTGTTTGTAGTTACAACAGGAGAGCTGTGCTAGTGTTTGTAGTTACAACAGCAGAGCTGTGCTAGTGTTTGTAGTTACAACAGGAGAGCTGTGTTAGTGTTTGTAGTTACAACAGCAGAGCTGTGCTAGTGTTTGTAGTTACAACAGGAGAGCTGTGTTAGTGTTTGTAGTTACAACAGGAGAGCTGTGCTAGTGTTTGTAGTTACAACAGCAGAGCTGTGCTAGTGTTTGTAGTTACAACAGGAGAGCTGTGCTAGTGTTTGTAGTTACAACAGCAGAGCTGTGTTAGTGTTTGTAGTTACAACAGCAGAGCTGTGCTAGTGTTTGTAATTAGAGCAGCAGAGCTGTGCTAGTGTTTGTAGTTACAACAGGAGAGCAGTGTTAGTGTTTGTAGTTACAACAGGAGAGCTGTGCTAGTGTTTGTAGTTACAACAGGAGAGCTGTGCTAGTGTTTGTAGTTACAACAGGAGAGCTGTGCTAGTGTTTGTAGTTACAACAGGAGAGCTGTGCTAGTGTTTGTAGTTACAACAGCAGAGCTGTGTTAGTGTTTGTAGTTGCAACAGGAGAGCTGTGCTAGTGTTTGTAGTTACAACAGGAGAGCTGTGCTAGTGTTTGTAGTTACAACAGCAGAGCTGTGCTAGTGTTTGTAGCTACAACAGCAGAGCTGTGCTAGTGTTTGTAGTTACAACAGGAGAGCTGTGCTAGTGTTTGTAGTTACAACAGGAGAGCTGTGCTAGTGTTTGTAGCTACAACAGGAGAGCTGTGCTAGTGTTTGTAGTTACAACAGGAGAGCTGTGCTAGTGTTTGTAGTTACAACAGCAGAGCTGTGCTAGTGTTTGTAGTTACAACAGGAGAGCTGTGCTAGTGTTTGTAGCTACAACAGGAGAGCTGTGCTAGTGTTTGTAGTTACAACAGCAGAGCTGTGCTAGTGTTTGTAATTAGAGCAGCAGAGCTGTGCTAGTGTTTGTAATTAGAGCAGCAGAGCTGTGCTAGTGTTTGTAATTAGAGCAGCAGAGCTGTGCTAGTGTTTGTAATTAGAGCAGCAGAGCTGTGCTAGTGTTTGTAATTAGAGCAGCAGAGCTGTGCTAGTGTTTGTAATTAGAGCAGCAGAGCTGTGCTAGTGTTTGTAATTAGAGCAGCAGAGCTGTGCTAGTGTTTGTAATTAGAGCAGCAGAGCTGTGCTAGTGTTTGTAATTAGAGCAGCAGAGCTGTGCTAGTGTTTGTAATTAGAGCAGCAGAGCTGTGCTAGTGTTTGTAATTAGAGCAGCAGAGCTGTGCTAGTGTTTGTAATTAGAGCAGCAGAGCTGTGCTAGTGTTTGTAATTAGAGCAGCAGAGCTGTGCTAGTGTTTGTAATTAGAGCAGCAGAGCTGTGCTAGTGTTTGTAATTAGAGCAGCAGAGCTGTGCTAGTGTTTGTAATTAGAGCAGCAGAGCTGTGCTAGTGGTGTCATGTCGTCAGTGTTGTTGGTGTCTCCTCTGGCTACCATAGTTTAAAGTACGTTTTGGATTTTTTGTTTTTCCAATTTCTTTTTGTGTGCGAAACCTGATACGTGGTTTCCACCTTGTCGATGTTTACCTCGGATGGATTTCTCTGATATCTGTATTTTAGCAAACATTTCTTAAATTTGTAAACATTTTTTTATGTTAATAGATAACATTGCTAGTCTTTAAGACAGTGTTGTATCAATGTTAATCTTTGATGAGCCTAATGTTATTAACATTGTCCAGTATACCATATGAGTGCCTTGTAAATACGGGTATATTACTTCATGCTCCGGGGAGAACTGGAAGGTTAAGCCGGGTTCATAGTGTCTTCAACCACTGGAAGGTTAAGCCGGGTTCATAGTGTCTTCAACCACTGGAAGGTTAAGCCGGGTTCATAGTGTCTTCAACCGCTGGAAGGTTAAGCCGGGTTCATAGTGTCTTCAACCACTGGAAGGTTAAGCCGGGTTCATAGTGTCTTCAACCACTGGAAGGTTAAGCCGGGTTCATAGTGTCTTCAACCACTGGAAGGTTAAGCCGGGTTCATAGTGTCTTCAACCACTGGAAGGTTAAGCCGGGTTCATAGTGTCTTCAACCACTGGAAGGTTAAGCCGGGTTCATAGTGTCTTCAACCACTGGAAGGTTAAGCCGGGTTCATAGTGTCTTCAACCACTGGAAGGTTAAGCCGGGTTCATACTCAACCACAGGAAGGTTAAGCCGGGTTCATAGTGTCTTCAACCACTGGAAGGTTAAGCCATAGTGTCTTCAACCACTGGAAGGTTAAGCCGGGTTCATAGTGTCTTCAACCACTGGAAGGTTAAGCCGGGTTCATAGTGTCTTCAACCACTGGAAGGTTAAGCCGGGTTCATAGTGTCTTCAACCACTGGAAGGTTAAGCCGGGTTCATAGTGTCTTCAACCACAGGAAGGTTAAGCCGGGTTCATAGTGTCCTCAACCACTGGAAGGTTAAGCCGGGTTCATAGTGTCTTCAACCACTGGAAGGTTAAGCCGGGTTCATAGTGTCTTCAACCACTGGAAGGTTAAGCCGGGTTCATAGTGTCTTCAACCACTGGAAGGTTAAGCCGGGTTCATAGTGTCTTCAACCACTGGAAGGTTAAGCCGGGTTCATAGTGTCTTCAACCACTGGAAGGTTAAGCCGGGTTCATAGTGTCTTCAACCACTGGAAGGTTAAGCCGGGTTCATAGTGTCTTCAACCACTGGAAGGTTAAGCCGGGTTCATAGTGTCTTCAACCACTGGAAGGTTAAGCCGGGTTCATAGTGTCTTCAACCACTGGAAGGTTAAGCCGGGTTCATAGTGTCTTCAACCACTGGAAGGTTAAGCCGGGTTCATAGTGTCTTCAACCACTGGAAGGTTAAGCCGGGTTCATAGTGTCTTCAACCACTGGAAGGTTAAGCCGGGTTCATAGTGTCTTCAACCACTGGAAGGTTAAGCCGGGTTCATAGTGTCTTCAACCACTGGAAGGTTAAGCCGGGTTCATAGTGTCTTCAACCACTGGAAGGTTAAGCCGGGTTCATAGTGTCTTCAACCACTGGAAGGTTAAGCCGGGTTCATAGTGTCTTCAACCACTGGAAGGTTAAGCCGGGTTCATAGTGTCTTCAACCACTGGAAGGTTAAGCCGGGTTCATAGTGTCTTCAACCACTGGAAGGTTAAGCCGGGTTCATAGTGTCTTCAACCACTGGAAGGTTAAGCCGGGTTCATAGTGTCTTCAACCACTGGAAGGTTAAGCCGGGTTCATAGTGTCCTCAACCACAGGAAGGTTAAGCCGGGTTCATAGTGTCTTCAACCACTGGAAGGTTAAGCCGGGTTCATAGTGTCTTCAACCACTGGAAGATTAAGCCGGGTTCATAGTGTCTTCAACCACTGGAAGGTTAAGCCGGGTTCATAGTGTCTTCAACCACAGGAAGGTTAAGCCGGGTTCATAGTGTCTTCAACCACTGGAAGGTTAAGCCGGGTTCATAGTGTCTTCAACCACTGGAAGGTTAAGCCGGGTTCATAGTGTCTTCAACCACTGGAAGGTTAAGCCGGGTTCATAGTGTCTTCAACCACTGGAAGGTTAAGCCGGGTTCATAGTGTCTTCAACCACTGGAAGGTTAAGCCGGGTTCATAGTGTCTTCAACCACTGGAAGGTTATAGTGCACTGGGGTTCATAGTGTCTTCAACCACTGGAAGGTTAAGCCGGGTTCATAGTGTCTTCAACCACTGGAAGGTTAAGCCGGGTTCATAGTGTCTTCAACCACTGGAAGGTTAAGCCGGGTTCATAGTGTCTTCAACCACTGGAAGGTTAAGCCGGGTTCATAGTGTCTTCAACCACTGGAAGGTTAAGCCGGGTTCATAGTGTCTTCAACCACTGGAAGGTTAAGCCGGGTTCATAGTGTCTTCAACCACTGGAAGGTTAAGCCGGGTTCATAGTGTCTTCAACCACTGGAAGGTTAAGCCGGGTTCATAGTGTCTTCAACCACTGGAAGGTTAAGCCGGGTTCATAGTGTCTTCAACCACTGGAAGGTTAAGCCGGGTTCATAGTGTCTTCAACCACTGGAAGGTTAAGCCGGGTTTATAGTGTCTTCACTGGAAGGTTTCAACCACTGGAAGGTTAAGCCGGGTTCATAGTGTCTTCAACCACAGGAAGGTTAAGCCGGGTTTATAGTGTCTTCAACCACTGGAAGGTTAAGCCGGGTTCATAGTGTTTTCAACCACTGGAAGGTTAAGCCGGGTTCATAGTGTCTTCAACCACTGGAAGGTTAAGCCGGGTTCATAGTGCCACTGGAAGGTTAAGCCGGGTTCATAGTGTCTTCAACCACTGGAAGGTTAAGCCGGGTTCATAGTGTCTTCAACCACTGGAAGGTTAAGCCGGGTTCATAGTGTCTTCAACCACAGGAAGGTTAAGCCGGGTTTATAGTGTCTTCAACCACTGGAAGGTTAAGCCGGGTTCATAGTGTCTTCAACCACTGGAAGGTTAAGCCGGGTTCATAGTGTATTCAACCACAGGAAAGTTAAGCCGGGTTCATAGTGTATTCAACCACTGGAAGGTTAAGCCGGGTTCATAGTGTCTTCAACGACTGGAAAGTTAAGCCGGGTTCATAGTGTCTTCAACCACTGGAAGGTTAAGCCGGGTTCATAGTGTCTTCAACCACTGGAAGGTTAAGCCGGGTTCATAGTGTCTTAACCACTGGAAAGTTAAGCCGGGTTCATAGTGTCTTCAACCACTGGAAGGTTAAGCCGGGTTCATAGTGTCTTCAACCACTGGAGGGTTAAGCCGGGTTCATAGTGTATTCAACCACAGGAAGGTTAAGCCGGGTTCATAGTGTATTCAACCACTGGAAGGTTAAGCCGGGTTCATAGTGTAAGGTTCATAGTGTAAGGTTAAGCCGGGTTCATAGTGTCTTCAACCACTGGAAGGTTAAGCCGGGTTCATAGTGTCTTCAACCACTGGAAGGTTAAGCCGGGTTCATAGTGTCTTCAACGACTGGAAGGTTAACCCGGGTTCATAGTGTCTTCAACCACTGGAAGGTTAAGCCGGGTTTATAGTGTCTTCAACCACTGGAAGGTTAAGCCGGGTTTATAGTGTCTTCAACCACTGGAAGGTTAAGCCGGGTTTATAGTGTCTTCAACCACTGGAAGGTTAAGCCGGGTTTATAGTGTCTTCAACCACTGGAAGGTTAAGCCGGGTTCATAGTGTCTTCAACCACTGGAAGGTTAAGCCGGGTTCATAGTGTCTTCAACCACTGGAAGGTTAAGCCGGGTTCATAGTTTCTTCAACCACTGGAAGGTTAAGCCGGGTTTATAGTGTCTTCAACCACTGGAAGGTTAAGCCGGGTTTATAGTGTCTTCAACCACTGGAAGGTTAAGCCGTGGTCATAGTTTCTTCAACCACTGGAAGGTTAAGCCGGGTTTATAGTGTCTTCAACCACTGGAAGGTTAAGCCGGGTTTATAGTGTCTTCAACCACTGGCAAAAAAAGTTATTAACATTCGTAAATAGTCACCTGAAAATTGCCCGGTTCCCCCACTCACTATCTGCAAGAAAAACAGTGAACTACTCATATAAATTTTGTACTATATGCAAGTTGATAAGTAAGACTCAAGTGTAAGATATAGGTAGCTCTCTCTTCAACAATATAAGTACCTGAGTGTCTTACATGTATCATGCTCACCTAACAAGTGTATATCTTGGTAGGTAAGACACATAGGCAACAGTTAGGCAACTTTATTCCGAAACGTTTCGCCTACACAGTAGGCTTCTTCAGTCGAATACAGAAAGTAGGCAGGAGCAGTAGAGATGTGAAGACGATGTAATCAGTCCATCACCCTTGAAGTCGTAGAATTTGAGGTTGTCAGTCCCTCAGCCTGGAGAAGTTCAGTTCCATAGTCAGGAACTATCTGAAGATCAAGCGACAGTGCGCAGACTTAAATACTGTCGGAAGGAGAGGTGCAGAGTAGTAGTAGTAGTAGTGAGAATGTAGCCACTGAGAGGTCATGGTGATGGACTGATTACATCGTCTTCACATCTCTACTGTTCCTGCCTACTTTCTGTATTCGACTGAAGAAGCCTACTGTGTAGGCGAAACGTTTCGGAATAAAGTTGCCTAACTGTTGCCTATGTGTCTTACCTAACAACCTGTCGGTATTGTATACCATCTTGATGTTCAAGTGTATATCTTACATGTATCATGCTCACCTAACGGGTGTATATCTTACATGTATGATGCTCACCTAACAAGTGTATATCTTACATATATCATGCTCACCTAACGGGTGTATATCTTGCACCAAAACTAACCTTGCAACCAACCAGGCCACACTGATCACAGTGATTTCTCGTAAAATAATTTACCTATCCTGTGTGAGGATCTGCACAACTGTACTTGATGCCATGATTATGTAAATATTTTATGGCAGACTACACATTGTTATACATGGCTGGCAGACTACACATTGTTATACATGGCTGGCAGACTACACATTGTTATACATGGCTGGCAGACTACACTTTGTTTATACGACTCCCAAACTACACATTGTTAGACAACAATTTTGGTGTCAGTGTAAAATCTGTTCCGTGCGTGGTGATCGAGTGATGGACCAAGTAACAGTGTTCCGTGGGTGGTGATCCTGGTGGTGGACCAGGTAACAGTGTTCCGTGGGTGGTGATCCTGGTGGTGGACCAGGCAACAGTGTTCCGTGGGTGGTGATCCTGGTGGTGGACCAGGTAACAGTGTTCCGTGGGTGGTGATCCTGGTGGTGGACCAGGTAACAGTGTTCCGTGGGTGGTGATCCTGGTGGTGGACCAGGCGACAGTGTTCCGTGGGTGGTGATCCTGGTGGTGGACCAGGCAACAGTGTTCCGTGGGTGGTGATCCTGGTGGTGGACCAGGTAACAGTGTTCCGTGGGTGGTGATCCTGGTGGTGGACCAGGCAACAGTGTTACGTGGGTGGTGATCCTGGCGGTGGACCAGGCAACAGTGTTCCGTGGGTGGTGATCCTGGTGGTGGACCAGGTAACAGTGTTCCGTGGGTGGTGATCCTGGTGGTGGACCAGGCAACAGTGTTACGTGGGTGGTGATCCTGGTGGTGGACCAGGCAACAGTGTTCCGTGGGTGGTGATCCTGGTGGTGGACCAGGCAACAGTGTTACGTGGGTGGTGATCCTGGTGGTGGACCAGGTAACAGTGTTCCGTGGGTGGTGATCCTGGTGGTGGACCAGGCAACAGTGTTACGTGGGTGGTGATCCTGGTGGTGGACCAGGCAACAGTGTTCCGTGGGTGGTGATCCTGGTGGTGGACCAGGCAACAGTGTTCCGTGGGTGGTGATCCTGGTGGTGGACCAGGCAACAGTGTTCCGTGGGTGGTGACCCTGGTGGTGGACCAGGCAACAGTGTTCCGTGGGTGGTGATCCTGGTGGTGGACCAGGCGACAGTGTTCCGTGGGTGGTGATCCTGGTGGTGGACCAGGCAACAGTGTTACGTGGGTGGTGATCCTGGTGGTGGACCAGGCAACAGTGTTCCGTGGGTGGTGGTCCTGGTGGTGGACCAGGCAACAGTGTTACGTGGGTGGTGATCCTGGTGGTGGACCAGGCAACAGTGTTCCGTGGGTGGTGGTCCTGGTGGTGGACCAGGCAACAGTGTTACGTGGGTGGTGATCCTGGTGGTGGACCAGGCGACAGTGTTCCGTGGGTGGTGATCCTGGTGGTGGACCAGGCAACAGTGTTCCGTGGGTGGTGATCCTGGTGGTGGACCAGGCAACAGTGTTACGTGGGTGGTGATCCTGGTGGTGGACCAGGTAACAGTGTTCCGTGGGTGGTGATCCTGGTGGTGGACCAGGTAACAGTGTTCCGTGGGTGGTGATCCTGGTGGTGGACCAGGTAACAGTGATCCTGGTGCTGGCCTAGGTAATAATGTTCCGTTACTTTGGTTCCACAGCTTCCTTCTCTACCTTCAGGGGTGTTTCACTGTTTTTTCTGATGTCTCCTTTATGTCCGCTCTTACTGTTTATTTTTTGAAAATTCCTACGTCAAAGTTTTCTTTGTTGTCGTTCACTCACTGCTTGCTTCAGGGTTACTTGCTTCAGGGTTACTTGCTTCAGGGTTACTTGCTTCAGGGTTACTTGCTTCAGGGTTACTTGCTTCAGGGTTACTTGCTTCAGGGTTACTTGCTTCGGGGTTACTTGCTTCAGGGTTACTTGCTTCAGGGTTACTTGCTTCAGGGTTACTTGCTTCAGGGTTGGTTACTTGCTTCAGGGTTACTTGCTTCAGGGTTACTTGCTTCAGGGTTGCTTGCTTCAGGGTTACTTGCTTCAGGGTTACTTGCTTCAGGGTTGCTTGCTTCAGGGTTACTTGCTTCAGGGTTGCTTGCTTCAGGGTTGCTTGCTTCAGGGTTACTTGCTTCAGGGTTGCTTGCTTCAGGGTTACTTGCTTCAGGGTTACTTGCTTCAGGGTTACTTGCTTCAGGGTTGCTTGCTTCAGGGTTACTTGCTTCAGGGTTACTTGCTTCAGGGTTGCTTGCTTCAGGGTTGATTGCTTCAGGGCTTGCTTCAGGGTTACTTGCTTCAGGGGTTACTTGCTTCGGGGTTACTTGCTTCGGGGTTACTTGCTTCGGGGTTACTTGCTTCAGGTTACTTGCTTACTTGCTTCAGGGTTGCTTGCTTCAGGGTTACTTGCTTCAGGGTTGCTTGCTTCAGGGTTTCTTGCTTCAGGGTTACTTGCTTCAGGGTTACTTGCTTCAGGGTTGCTTGCTTCAGGGTTGCTTGCTTTACTTGCTTCAGGGTTACTTGCTTCAGGGTTACTTGCTTCAGGGTTGCTTGCTTCAGGGTTGCTTGCTTCAGGGGTTACTTGCTTCAGGGTTGCTTGCTTCAGGGGGCTTACTTGCTTCAGGGTTTCTTGCTTCAGGGTTGCTTGCTTCAGGGTTGCTTGCTTCAGGGTTCAGGGTTACTTGCTTCAGGGTTGCTTGCTTCAGGGTTACTTGCTTCAGGGTTGCTTGCTTCAGGGTTGCTTGCTTCTTGCTTACTTCAGGGTTACTTGCTTCAGGGTTGCTTGCTTCAGGGTTGCTTGCTTCAGGGTTGCTTGCTTCAGGGTTGCTTACTTCAGGGTTGCTTGCTTCAGGGTTCAGGGTTGCTTGCTTCTTGCTTCAGGGTTGCTTGCTTCAGGGCTTGCTTCAGGGTTGCTTGCTTCAGGGGTGCTTGCTTCTTGCTTCAGGGTTGCTTGCTTCTTCAGGGTTGCTTGCTTCAGGGTTGCTTACTTCAGGGTTGCTTGCTTCAGGGTTGCTTGCTTCAGGGTTGCTTGCTTCAGGGTTGCTTGCTTCAGGGTTGCTTGCTTCAGGGTTGCTTGCTTCAGGGTTGCTTGCTTCAGGGTTACTTGCTTCAGGGTTGCTTCAGGGTTGCTTGCTTCAGGGGTGCTTGCTTCAGGGTTGCTTGCTTCAGGGTTGCTTGCTTCAGGGTTGCTTACTTCAGGGTTGCTTGCTTCAGTGTTACTTGCTTCAGGGTTGCTTGCTTCAGGGTTGCTTACTTCAGGGTTGCTTGCTTCAGGGTTGCTTACTTCAGGGTTGCTTACTTCAGGGTTACTTGCTTCAGGGTTACTTGCTTCATGGATACTTGCTTCAGGGTTGCTTACTTCAGGGTTACTTGCTTCAGGGTTGCTTACTTCAGGGTTACTTGCTTCAGGGTTACTTGCTTCAGGGTTACTTGCTTCAGGGTTGCTTGCTTCAGGGTTACTTGCTTCAGGGTTACTTGCTTCAGGGTTACTTGCTTCAGGGTTACTTGCTTCAGGGTTACTTACTTCAGGGTTGCTTACTTCAGGGTTGCTTACTTCAGGGTTGCTAGCTTCAGGGTTACTTGCTTCAGGGTTGCTTGCTTCAGGGATACTTGCTTCAGGGTTACTTGCTTCAGGGTTACTTGCTTCAGGGTTGCTTACTTCAGGGTTACTTGCTTCAGGGTTACTTGCTTCAGGGTTACTTGCTTCAGGGTTACTTGCTTCAGGGTTGCTAGCTTCAGGGTTACTTGCTTCAGGGTTACTTGCTTCAGGGTTGCTAGCTTCAGGGTTACTTGCTTCAGGGTTACTTGCTTCAGGGTTGCTAGCTTCAGGGTTACTTGCTTCAGGGTTACTTGCTTCAGGGTTGCTTGCTTCAGGGATACTTGTGCTAGCTTCAGGGTTACTTGCTTCAGGGTTACTTGCTTCAGGGTTACTTGCTTCAGGGTTACTTGCTTCAGGGTTGCTAGCTTCAGGGTTGCTAGCTTCAGGGTTACTTGCTTCAGGGTTGCTTGCTTCAGGGATACTTGCTTCAGGGTTACTTGCTTCAGGGTTGCTTACTTCAGGGTTGCTAGCTTCAGGGTTGCTTGCTTCAGGGTTGCTTGCTTCAGGGTTACTTGCTTCAGGGTTACTTGCTTCAAGGTTGCTAGCTTCAGGGTTACTTGCTTCAGGGTTGCTTGCTTCAGGGATACTTGCTTCAGGGTTACTTGCTTCAGGGTTGCTAGCTTCAGGGTTACTTGCTTCAGGGTTACTTGCTTCAGGATTGCTAGCTTCAGGGTTGCTAGCTTCAGGGTTACTTGCTTCAGGGTTGCTTGCTTCAGGGTTGCTTACTTCAGGGTTGCTAGCTTCAGGGTTGCTAGCTTCAGGGTTGCTTGCTTCAGGGTTGCTTGCTTCAGGGTTGCTTGCTTCAGGGTTGCTTGCTTCAGGGTTGCTTGCTTCAGGGTTGCTTGCTTCAGGGTTGCTTGCTTCAGGGTTACTTGCTTCAGGGTTGCTTGCTTCAGGGTTGCTTGCTTCAGGGTTGCTTGCTTCAGGGTTGCTTGCTTCAGGGTTGCTTGCTTCAGGGTTGCTTGCTTCAGGGTTGCTTGCTTCTTGCTTCAGGGTTGCTTGCTTCAGGGTTGCTTCAGGGGTGCTTGCTTCAGGGTTGCTTGCTTCTTGCTTCAGGGGCTTGCTTCAGGGGTGCTTGCTTCAGGGTTGCTTGCTTCAGGGTTGCTTGCTTCAGGGTTGCTTACTTCAGGGTTGCTTGGGATTGCTTGCTTACTTCAGGGTTGCTTGCTTCAGGGTTGCTTACTTCAGGGGTGCTTGCTTCAGGGTTGCTTGCTTCAGGGGTGCTTGCTTCAGGGTTGCTTGCTTCAGGGGTGCTTGCTTCAGGGTTGCTTACTTCAGGGTTGCTTGCTTCAGGGTTGCTTGCTTCAGGGTTGCTTACTTCAGGGGTGCTTGCTTCGGGGTTGCTTGCTTGAGGGGTGCTTGCTTCTTGCTTCAGGGCTTCAGGGTTGCTTGCTTCAGGGTTGCTTACTTCAGGGGTGCTTGCTTCAGTGTTGCTTGCTTCAGGGTTGCTTACTTCAGGGGTGCTTGCTTCAGGGTTGCTTGCTTCTTGCTTCAGGGTTGCTTGCTTCAGGGTTGCTTACTTCAGGGTTGCTTGCTTCAGGGGTCCTTGCTTCAGGGTTACTTGCTTCAGGGTTGCTTGCTTCAGGGTTGCTTGCTTCAGGGTTACTTGCTTCAGGGTTGCTTGCTTCAGGGTTGCTTGCTTCAGGGTTGCTTGCTTCAGGGTTACTTGCTTCAGGGTTGCTTGCTTCAGGGTTGCTTGCTTCAGGGTTGCTTGCTTCAGGGTTGCTTGCTTCAGGGTTGCTTGCTTCAGGGTTACTTGCTTCAGGGGCTTACTTCAGGGGTGCTTGCTTCAGGGTTGCTTGCTTCAGGGTTGCTTGCTTCAGGGTTGCTTGCTTCAGGGTTGCTTACTTCACTTGCTTCAGGGTTGCTTGCTTCAGGGTTCACTTGCTTCAGGGTTGCTTGCTTCAGGGTTGCTTGCTTCAGGGTTACTTGCTTCTTGCTTCAGGGTTCACTTGCTTCAGGGTTGCTTGCTTCAGGGTTGCTTGCTTCAGGGTTGCTTACTTCAGGGTTGCTTACTTCAGGGTTGCTTGCTTCAGGGTTGCTTAGGGTTGCTTCCTTCAGGGTTGCTTGCTTCAGGGTTGCTTACTTCAGGGTTGCTTGCTTCAGGGTTGCTTGCTTCAGGGGTGCTTACTTCAGGGTTGCTTGCTTCAGGGTTGCTTACTTCAGGGGTGCTTACTTCAGGGTTGCTTGCTTCAGGGTTGCTTGCTTCAGGGTTGCTTGCTTCAGGGGTGCTTACTTCAGGGTTGCTTGCTTCAGGGTTGCTTACTTCAGGGTTGCTTGCTTCAGGGGTGCTTACTTCAGGGTTTCTTACTTCAGGGTTGCTTACTTCAGGGGTGCTTGCTTCAGGGTTGCTTGCTTCAGGGCTTCAGGGGTGCTTGCTTCAGGGTTGCTTGCTTCAGGGTTGCTTGCTTCAGGGGTGCTTACTTCAGGGCTTACTTCAGGGTTGCTTGCTTCAGGGTTGCTTGCTTCAGGGTTGCTTGCTTCAGGGTTGCTTGCTTCAGGGTTGCTTGCTTCAGGGTTGCTTGCTTCAGGGTTGCTTGCTTCAGGGTTGCTTGCTTCAGGGTTGCTTGCTTCAGGGTTGCTTGCTTCAGGGTTGCTTGCTTCAGGGTTGCTTGCTTCAGGGTTGCTTGCTTCAGGGTTGCTTGCTTCAGGGTTGCTTGCTTCAGGGTTGCTTGCTTCAGGGTTGCTTGCTTCAGGGTTGCTTACTTCAGGGTTGCTTGCTTCAGGGTTGCTTACTTCAGGGTTGCTTGCTTCAGGGTTGCTTGCTTCAGGGTTGCTTGCTTCAGGGTTGCTTACTTCAGGGTTGCTTGCTTCAGGGTTGCTTACTTCAGGGGTGCTTGCTTCAGGGTTGCTTGCTTCAGGGTTGCTTACTTCAGGGTTGCTTGCTTCAGGGGTGCTTACTTCAGGGTTGCTTGCTTCAGGGTTGCTTACTTCAGGGTTGCTTGCTTCAGGGTTGCTTGCTTCAGGGTTGCTTGCTTCAGGGGTGCTTGCTTCAGGGTTGCTTGCTTCAGGGTTGCTTGCTTCAGGGTTGCTTACTTCAGGGTTGCTTGCTTCAGGGTTGCTTGCTTCAGGGTTGCTTGCTTCAGGGTTGCTTGCTTCAGGGTTGCTTACTTCAGGGTTGCTTGCTTCAGGGTTGCTTACTTCAGGGGTGCTTGCTTCAGGGTTGCTTGCTTCAGGGTTGCTTACTTCAGGGTTGCTTGCTTCAGGGTTGCTTGCTTCAGGGTTGCTTACTTCAGGGTTGCTTGCTTCAGGGTTGCTTGCTTCAGGGTTGCTTACTTCAGGGTTGCTTGCTTCAGGGTTGCTTACTTCAGGGGTGCTTGCTTCAGGGTTGCTTACTTCAGGGTTGCTTACTTCAGGGGTGCTTGCTTCAGGGTTGCTTGCTTCAGGGTTGCTTGCTTCAGGGGTGCTTGCTTCAGGGTTGCTTGCTTCAGGGTTGCTTACTTCAGGGTTGCTTGCTTCAGGGTTGCTTACTTCAGGGTTGCTTGCTTCAGGGTTACTTGCTTCAGGGTTGCTTGCTTCAGGGATACTTGCTTCAGGGTTGCTTGCTTCAGGGTTACTTGCCTCAGGAATAATAATCCTCTACTGGTTTGTAGTTTCATCCAGAACCATGCTTTAAGCGTATAAAAGATCCCCAAAACTCTTACCCTCCAGATAGGGTCAGCAAACACTTAGGTGTTCTGTTACTGTACTAAGGAACAATATGGAGGTGTACTATTACTGTACTAAGGAACAATATGGAGGTGTACTATTACTGTACTAAGGAACAATATGAAGGTGTACTATTACTGTACTAAGGAACAATATGGAGGTGTACTATTACTGTACTAAGGAACAATATGGAGGTGTACTATTACTGTACTAAGGAACAATATCCAGGTGTACTATTACTGTACTAAGGAACAATATCCAGGTGTACTATTACTATATAGTAAGGAACAATATCCAGGTGTACTATTACTGTACTAAGGAACAATATCCAGGTGTACTATTACTGTACTAAGAAACAATATCCAGGTGTACTATTACTATATAGTAAGGAACAATATCCAGGTGTACTATTACTGTACTAAGGAACAATATCCAGGTGTACTATTACTGTACTAAGGAACAATATCCAGGTGTACTATTACTGTACTAAGGAACAATATGCAGGTGTACTATTACTGTACTAAGAAACAATATCCAGGTGTACTATTACTGTACTAAGGAACAATATGCAGGTGTACTATTACTGTACTAAGGAACAATATCCAGGTGTACTATTACTATATAGTAAGGAACAATATCCAGGTGTACTATTACTATATAGTAAGGAACAATATCCAGGTGTACTATTACTGTACTAAGGAACAATATCCAGGTGTACTATTACTGTACTAAGGAACAATATCCAGGTGTACTATTACTGTACTAAGAAACAATATCCAGGTGTACTATTACTGTACTAAGGAACAATATGCAGGTGTACTATTACTGTACTAAGGAACAATATCCAGGTGTACTATTACTGTACTAAGGAACAATATCCAGGTGTACTATTACTGTACTAAGGAACAATATGCAGGTGTACTATTACTGTACTAAGGAACAATATCCAGGTGTACTATTACTATATAGTAAGGAACAATATCCAGGTGTACTATTACTATATAGTAAGGAACAATATCCAGGTGTACTATTACTATATAGTAAGGAACAATATCCAGGTGTACTATTACTGTACTAAGGAACAATATCCAGGTGTACTATTACTGTACTAAGGAACAATATCCAGGTGTACTATTACTGTACTAAGGAACAATATCCAGGTATACTATTACTATATAGTAAGGAACAATATGGAGGTGTACTATTACTGTACTAAGGAACAATATCCAGGTGTACTATTACTATATAGTAAGGAACAATATCCAGGTGTACTATTACTATATAGTAAGGAACAATATCCAGGTGTACTATTACTGTACTAAGGAACAATATCCAGGTGTACTATTACTGTACTAAGGAACAATATCCAGGTGTACTATTACTATATAGTAAGGAACAATATCCAGGTGTACTATTACTGTACTAAGGAACAATATCCAGGTATACTATTACTATATAGTAAGGAACAATATGGAGGTGTACTATTACTGTACTAAGGAACAATATCCAGGTGTACTATTACTGTACTAAGGAACAATATCCAGGTGTACTATTACTATATAGTAAGGAACAATATGGAGGTGTACTATTACTGTACTAAGGAACAATATCCAGGTGTACTATTACTATATAGTAAGGAACAATATCCAGGTGTACTATTACTATATAGTAAGGAACAATATCCAGGTGTACTATTACTATATAGTAAGGAACAATATCCAGGTGTACTATTACTATATAGTAAGGAACAATATCCAGGTGTACTATTACTATATAGTAAGGAACAATATCCAGGTGTACTATTACTATATAGTAAGGAACAATATCCAGGTGTACTGGTACTGGGAGCAGAGGTCGGCAGACAACCCCACACTGTGCACGCAGTACACGTGTCCCTACTACCCCTATCCCAGTACCATCCTCATGCGCCTTTACCCAGACCTCCCCCGGTCCCTTACCTACCAATCCTAGCCCCCCCTATCCCTCCTTCCTACCCTAATTCCTCGCCCCTTTGGCCCCCCTCCCGACCGGGCCCCGCCCCTGGGGGTGAGGGTGGTGGTGCCGGTGAGGGAGTCCCGCCCCATTGTGTGCACCACTACCGCCGTTACTCCATCTTTGCTCTGAAATTTGAGTGGGGATATATTATGATCCTTCTGTTAGTAGTCTGTCTGTCTGTCTCTCTCTCTCTCTCTCTCTCTCTCTCTCTCTCTCTCTCTCTCTCTCTGCCGCGATTATAATTCCACTCATTCAGTCTGTTTTACTGGATTTGTCTGTTTTATTGTGTGTTTTGGTGTGTTTTAGTCTATTTTACTGTTTTATTGTTTTCTGTGTTTTGCTGTGTATTTTACTGTGTGTTTTACTCTGTTTTACTGTTTATTATAATCAAACAAAGCCCTAAACCGACAGGGTTAGTCTGTTTACTGTGTTTTACTGTGTTATTCTGTGGTTTACTGTGTTTTGTGTGTTTTTCCGTGTGTTTTAGTGTTTGTTTTACCGTGTCTGTTTTACTATATCTGTTTTGATGTTTTACTGCGTTTGTTTTACTTCGTCTGCTTTACTGTTTGTTTTACTGTCTGCACGAATTTTTACGTACATATATGTAGGCATATATATATATATATATATATATATATATATATATATATATATATATATATATATATATATATATATATATATATATATATATGTATATATGTATATAACGAAAGAAAGTGTAATAAACACATGTGAGTACTGATATATGTTAGGTGTACACGATATACAGCCCTTCAAAGGTGGACCAAGAAAAAGAAATCCTCAGAACACAGTTCTCCAAATTAGGATACCCTGACTTGTTTATAAAAACAAGGACAAAAGAAAGCAAACATCAGTTGCTACAGAACCTCAGTTCACAAAAACTACTCCATCCAGCAACTCTCAGTTCATGGTACCCTGCCACCAAGGTATATTCAACCGTCTCAACAAAGTGACCAATACCACCACTTTCTATCCTAGCAAACTGGAGAATCTCTCCCAATAAATACAATCATTCGGCTACACAAGACACACCAGGAGTCTACCAGATACCATGCAACGATTGTAACCAAGTATACGTCGGACTGACAAGTCGTATGATATCTACGAGGATCATCGAACACCAGACAGCACTACGTTATGCACAGGAGAATTCAGTCGTTTTTCAACATGTTAGCAACAACAGTCACAGTATTCACCGGGAAGCTGCCGCCATCAATCACAAATCACAAATGCACTGGATTTTTAATAGGCCTGATTCGATTAATGGGACACCTTAGTATAGTATATATTCATGTCAAGAACTGGACGAACTTGGCTTAAAATCATCCCCCTATGATATACTCGTGACGGGTTTCAAGAGTATTCTTCTCTCGAAGCCAGTAATGAACGCAAAATCATAGACTCTTAAGACCTGTCATCACACTCACTCCCTGACCTGTCATCACACTCCCTGACTTGTCATTACACCCTGACCTGTCATCACACTCACTCCCTGACCTGTCTTCCCACGCACTGACCTGACGCTCTATGCTCACCTGCACTGTTGAGAGGCACAACCTTAAAACAAATTTATGTTTTCCTTTCATTTGTGTATCTGCTGAAGAGGACCCCATTAGGGGGTCGAAATATACAGACTAGTTAATTTTGTGAGTTGTGTCGAAGTATCGGTATTGGCCATTTTCATGATATCGGTTAAAAACAGCCGATACTTTTTAAAATATTAATATTACATGTGTGCTTAAGAATATCAATATTTACAATCGTGAAGTAGTGGTAGTTACTCATACACTCGGTAGGATCCATACACAGCTTTAAGAACGGTTATGATAAAGCTCATGGAGCAGGAGGAGTGACTTAGTAGAGGCCAGTGAAAAGGCAGGGCCAGGAGCTGTATTAACCAATATATATATATATATATATATATATATATATATATATATATATATATATATATATATATATATATATATATATATATATATATATATATATATATATATATATATATATGTATATATATATATATATATATATATATATATATATATATATATATATATATATATATATATATATATATACATACGTCCTGCTGAAAACGTAAAATTTGCGATTTTGGCTTAAATAGCAACGCTCTTCTTGCCGACTAAGGCAAGCGAAAATCTGTATATACAATAATTTCGCAAAAATCATTCTGAAACTGTGGAAAAAAATATATTTCATTGTGTTTGTTTGTTATTAAATTATTGTAAACTTATCATATAGAATACCCCTCTTGGGAGGTTCCTTGATGCTGGTGAGGGGCTCTTGATCTAGGGAATTGGATCTGTGCTCCGGTTCCCTGAATTAAGCCTGAATACCTTCCATCCCCCACAGGCACTATATAATCCTACGGGTTTAGCGCTTCCTCTTGATTATAATAATAATCACACAGAATAGTGTAAGAGCACACTGCAGTGTTCCCACTGTGTAACTATCACAGAATAGTGTAACAGCACACTGCTGGTGTTCCCACTGTGTAACTATCACAGAATAGTGTAACAGCACACTGCTGTGTTCCCACTGTGTAACTATCACAGAATAGTGTAACAGCACACTGCTGTGTTCCCACTGTGTAACTATCACAGAATAGTGTAACAGCACACTGCTGGTGTTCCCACTGTGTAACTATCACAGAATAGTGTAACAGCACACTGCTGGTGTTCCCACTGTGTAACTATCACAGAATAGTGTAACAGCACACTGCTGGTGTTCCCACTGTGTAACTATCACAGAATAGTGTAACAGCACACTGCTGGTGTTCCCACTGTATAACTATCACAGAATAGTGTAACAGCACATTGCTGGTGTTCCCACTGTGTAACTATCACAGAATAGTGTAACAGCACACTGCTGGTGTTCCCACTGTGTAACTATCACAGAATAGTGTAACAACACACTGCTGGTGTTCCCACTGTGTAACTACCACAGAATAGTGTAAGAGCACACTGCTGTGTTCCCACTGTGTAACTATCACAGAATAGTGTAACAGCACACTGCTGGTGTTCCCACTGTGTAACTATCACAGAATAGTGTAACAGCACACTGCTGGTGTTCCCACTGTGTAACTATCACACAGAATAGTGTAAGAGCACACTGCTGGTGTTCCCACTGTGTAACTATCACACAGAATAGTGTAATAGCACACTGCTGGTGTTCCCACTGTGTAACTGTCTCACGGAATAGTGTAGCAGCACACTTCTGGTGTTCCCACTGGTAACTATCATATAATATAACAGCGCACAGGTTATCTACGTTCATGTTATCATAATGAGTGATGGATGGAGTCAGGCTTCTAGACGCATTCCTATCACGTTCAAATTCCTTATCTAACTCCGTCTCCAGTATTACAGGAAGCCAAGTCTAAGTCTGGCTGCTACATCAGTCGGTCTGGAGCAACTTACAGTAGCATGAAAATATATAAATGTGATAAAATATTTTGGAATGCAAACAAAATCCAAAGATCCAACCAGTGAACTAATGTGTTGTTTACTTCAGTGTCAGTCACACGGTTGACGTTGTTAGCCAGTGTTGATTAGGATAGACTTGTTAGAGAACGGAGTGCCTAGAAGGTGAGGAACTTGCATTTTTATATTTAAGTCAAGCACTACACCAGTGTGGGTTATTCAGTGCTAGGAGTGGTGGAGGCTCCATCCTCCGTCCGCTAATTGTTAGATGGACGAGTTGCTGTCACAGCCAGACAGGCTGATGGCATGGCAGGTCATAAAATTAACATTATCTAAAGTATTATTATTATAATCAAAACTAACCGCTAAATCATCAGGGACATACAGCGCTGAACATTAGATAAAGATTAGATTACGTCATGGATCATCCACACGGTTCTAGAGCACTCAACATGGTCAGTAACAGTAAGAAAGGCCTGTAGTACCTGGCCGTCAAGCAGGTCCCCAGGCAAGGAACAAACCACGAAAATATAGGCAGATACAAACCAGAAAGTAGATTTATAAATATCTGTATATTCCCTCGCCAATATTTACAATATATACAGAGTGTAGTAGAACAACAAAATATTAATGAGTGAGAACAGAGTGAGTTCACTTGCTGTAGTTATTTTCACCTGGTACAAGAGAGAACAGCACGTGTGTACGCAGCCTGCTAGTGAGGGACTGACTCCAGCCAGGAATGTAAACATAACGGCAATTCGGCTGGAGTCAACCCCTCATCCAATTAGTTGACGTATAAAACTTAAAGCCAATCAGCGTGGCTGGGGGCGTCTACAACCACACTGACCTAACTACCAGTCTGGCTGGTACTGATGAAATGTAAAAAGTACTTCTCTGATCAGTGTCTGATATATTGTAAAGTACTAGGTGCACCCAACAGAGACTGATATTAAGACATGGATGATACAGCCATGATGACTGATATTAAGACATGGCTGATACAACCGTCATGACTGATATTAAGACATGGATGATAAAGCCAGGGTGACTGATATTGAGTAAGACATAGTGGTGGTGAGGTACAAAGGTCGAGTGTTAATTGTTGTTGTGGTGGTGTGGTGGCAAAGTTGAGAGCTGTGGTGGTGTGACAGAAAGGTTGAGAGTTGGTGGTTGTTGTGGTGGTGTGGTAGCAAGATTGGGCCTGCGGGTGCAGGTTGCATGATGCCCGGGCCAACCCTTTCTCTATTCTCTTAACCCCAGCAGGCACGGCACTCCACCCCACCACGCCCCCCTCACACACACACACACACACACACACACACACACACACACACACACACACACACACACACACACACACACACACACACACACACACACACACACACACAAACGAGGACAGGAAAAGGCTACAGTTGAATCCCAAGAACCAACAAGATAGTTCAGATAAGTTGTTGTTTGAATTCTATCTCAGCAAATGCACGGTCATGCAGATCAGTAGTAGTAGTAGGTTCGCCGGTATTGTCCCGGCCCGGGTCTTTGTCAGATGGTGAGCCTGCAGATATAATAATAATAATAATAATAATAATAATATAATATCTTTATTTACTACAAGTACATGTACAAGGTATACAGTCCTAGCTGACATCAATAATATACTACTATATAGAAAGCCTCTTGTTATGCAGAGCATTTCGGGCAAATTAGGTTAGTTTTGTCCCAGGATACGACCCACATCAGTCGACTAACACCCAGGTACCTATTTAACTGATGGGTGAACATAAACAACCGGTGTAAGGAAACACGTCCAATGTTTCCACCCCTTCGCCGGGAATCGAACCTGGACCCTCACCGTGTGAAGCGAGAGCTTTTGCCGCCAGGTCACGGGAAAGGAAACAGAAGACCGGACACTGGGGGGACAGAGGTTGCAGACTTTACCCTAAGAAAAAGACCTGGGGATGAGCATAGTCCCTAGCATTTCACCAGAGGCTTACATCAGCCAAATAACCTCTGCGGTCAATGCTCGCCTGGCAGATATAAGAGTGGCTTTCAGGAATGTCAGTAAAGAATCTTTCCAGACACTTGAAACAACCTATGTCAGCCCATCCAGGAATGTGGAAAAAGACACTTATGTACAGTTCAGGACATTTATTAGAGGAAACGTTTCGCCACGAGTGGCTTCTTCATTCCTTAGGACCGAAGAAGCCACTCGTGGCGAAACGTTTCCTCTAATAAATGTCCTGAACTGTACATAAGTGTCTTTTTCCACATCTTGTCGGTATCACCATACCATTTCCCCATCCAGGAATACATAGTACCAGTATGCAACCCACAACTGAGAAACTTTTTAAGAAATTGTAGAAAATGCAGAAGTACATAACAAAACTTGGTCCTAAGAAGGGAAGTTATGAGGAGAGGCTAATGGAATTGAATCCATCTACATTAAAGAACAGAGGAATCAGGGAAGATATGATAACATACAAAATATTCAGGAGAATTGATTGGGTAGACAGAGACAGGTTGTTGGAGAGGGGAGAAACGGAAACTCGGGGATACAGCTGGAAGTTAAGACACAGGTGAGTCACAGGGATGTCAAGAAGTATTTCTTCAGTCTCAAGGTGGTCGGAAAGAGGAATGATACCGGTTAAGAAGTGGTGGAGGCAGATTCCATTCATAGCTTCAAGAGCAGGTACCACAGTGTCCACCAGGCTATGAGGGAGTGAATCTGACAAGCAGCAAGTTAAGAGGCAGGGTCTCGAGCACCAGGACTCTACCCCGACATCCACATGTGAATACATATAAGTAATTAAACACACACACGCACACACAAACATACTCAACGAGAAGACAGGATATATACATCTGAGAGGTGTATTTCTCTCAGCGTATATATATATATATATATATATATATATATATATATATATATATATATATATATATATATATATATATATATATATATATATATATATATATATATATATATATATATATATATATATATATATATATATATATACTGAGAGTTTACTTTAATCCCTATTTTAGGGATTAATATATTCTTGAAGATTAAGACACATGTGTAACAGTTGGACATCTTTATTGGTGAAACGTTTCGCCTACATAATAGGCTTCTTCAGTCAAATACACAGAGAACAGTAGCTGTGAAATAAAGATGATTTAATCAGTCCATCAACCTTGGAGAAAAAGTATTTGAGGTGGTGAGTCCCTCAGCCTGGAGAAGAGTTCACCTCCGTAGAGCTGTGACGGTGAAACTTTTCATCAATAAGATGCCCAGCTGTTGCACGTGTGCCATAATCTTCAACTTGTCGGTATTTTATACCATTTCCAGCATAATGTATTCTTGTCTGGTGACGAGAAGTTTACGTGCAGTCTAAATGACCTTCGTGTTGTCGACAGGTTTTAAATCCCTTTAACCAGCTAAGAAGAACTGACATTAGTAACGCTATCCTGTGCATATTTTGTGGCGAAGGGAAGCAGTAGAAGCCTCATCTCTGAGTGGTGTCCCGAGAAACGGAAGGAAATGATTAATAAGGATCGGTTGCTAGGGGAAGGATAAATTGTTTAAAATATAATAAGATAAAATAGGTTGCACTACAGTATGGTTGTCTCTTGTTGACATGGTGGTGGAGGGCACCCGGGCCAGGCAGAGCTGTGATTATGATCACAGCGTATGAATACAATGACCAATATAGAGCAAAACTGGGTGCGGCAGGTACCTTAAAAAATGAAATATAAGATTTAAAGGCTTCTGTACATCAAATGCAGAAGACAATAAATGAGCAAGCTGAGATAATGAAGAAAAGATATTTGTATGTAGGAATAACTAAGCATAAGACAGTTAGAGCAGCAGACGCAGCTAGCACAAAATATTTCTGAAAATGTCAACAGAAGCTTAGTGAAGCAGAGGAAATGTCTGGAAGAATCTAAATCTATTTTGGAAGACATGCAAAAATCACCAAAGAAAGGCTGATGATTGACAACCAAACTAAAACAACTGGGAAGAAAACCAGTAGTAAGAATTACACATTTGTGAATATTTCTTACAGTGATATAGATAGAGCAATCTCAAAAATATTAGAACTGAGGGATATAAATGAAAAGGAACTCCAGGAGGAGGATCAGTAATATTGGTAAAAGAATTTATTCAGGTTCGGGAAATTGAAGTCCAAAATTCTGAAAATGTTGAAATTTTAATGACAGGATGAAAGTTATGACAACATAAACTCGACTGTACATTATTAGGCAAATAAATGAGTTTCATATTATAAATGAGGGATTACAGAATTATTGAAGAGTGAACGTGAGAAGGAGAGTTATAATACTTGGAGATTTTACTTGCGGGTATTAAGAAATATATTAGACAGCCTAGAAAGTTGAAATTGTAAGTAAATGGTAAGTAGAATTTCTTAATATAATGACTGGTTTGTTATGTATCAGCATATACAGGAAGACATGGTGTTACTCCAACACTGGAAAAAAATAAACAAAAACGATGTATATCTAAGTGGAAAGAGTGATCATCTTCCAGTGGAAATAACGTGCAGCGAAATATAACTCAGGAGACGAGAAATAAACTCATAAACAGGAGCAAATAGATTGTAAGGGGAAATTAAAATATTTTAAAGCAGTGTTTTAGAGAACCGAATGAAAGAACATTTTACAAGAGACAGATATAAATGATCTTTACAGAGAATTCTGCAGCATGTGTGAAATCGTAATTAAGAAGTTTATTCCAAAAAAATAAGATGATCTAAAATATTAAAGAGTGGTTTAATGGAAGGTGTTGGAAGCAATATAGGAAGCAGACCTGTCATGAAATTTATCAGAGATTCAAGGATGCCAGAAATAAACATGCAAATGTAAGGAAAAAGTAAGAAAGGAACTTTGAAAAGGCAATAGTAGACAAGAGGAAGGTAAAATAAAATATTTTACATCAGTTTGTAAAAAAAAATAAATTAAACGTTGAAGAAAATACAAAGAATAAATGGCAATGATAAGATCACTGAAGCAGAGAAGAAAATGTGTGTGGTATTAAATGTGTGGTATTAAATGTGTGGTATTAAATGTGTGGTATTAAATGTGTGGTATTAAATGTGTGGTATTAAATGTGTGGTATTAAATGTGTGGTATTAAATGTGTGGTATTAAATGTGTGGTATTAAATGTGGTATTAAATGTGTGGTATTAAATGTGTGGTATTAAATGTGGTATTAAATGTGTGGTATTAAATGTGTGGTATTAAATGTGTGGTATTAAATGTGTGGTATTAAATGTGTGGTATTAAATGTGGTATTATATGTGTGGTATTAAATGTGGTATTAAATGTGTGTGGTATTATATGTGGTATTAAATATGTGGTATTAAATGTGTGTTTTTAAATGTGTGTGGTATTAAATGTGTGTGGTATTAAATGTGTGGTATTAAATGTGTGGTATTAAATGTGTGGTATTAAATGTGTGTGGTATTAAATGTGTGGTATTAAATGTGTGGTATTAAATGTGTGGTATTAAATGTGTGGTATTAAATGTGTGGTATTAAATGTGTGGTATTAAATGTGTGGTATTAAATGTGTGTGGTATTAAATGTGTGGTATTAAATGTGTGTGGTATTAAATGTGTGGTATTAAATGTGTGGTATTAAATGTGTGGTATTAAATGTGTGGTATTAAATGTGTGTGGTATTAAATGTGTGGTATTAAATGTGTGTGGTATTAAATGTGTGGTATTAAATGTGTGTGGTATTAAATGTGTGGTATTAAATGTGTGGTATTATATGTGTGGTATTAAATGTGTGGTATTAAATGTGTGTGGTATTAAATGTGTGGTATTAAATGTGTGGTATTAAATGTGTGGTATTAAATGTGTGGTATTAAATGTGTGTGGTATTAAATGTGTGGTATTAAATGTGTGGTATTAAATGTGTGTGGTATTAAATGTGTGGTATTAAATGTGTGGTATTAAATGTGTGGTATTAAATGTGTGGTATTAAATGTGTGGTATTAAATGTGTGGTATTAAATGTGTGGTATTAAATGTGTGGTATTAAATGTGTGTGGTATTAAATGTGTGTGGTATTAAATGTGTGTGGTATTAAATGTGTGGTATTAAATGTGTGTGGTATTAAATGTGTGGTATTAAATGTGTGGTATTAAATGTGTGTGGTATTAAATGTGTGGTATTAAATGTGTGGTATTAAATGTGTGGTGTTAAATGTGTGGTGTTAAATGTGTGTGGTATTAAATGTGTGTTGTATTAAATGTGTGGTATTAAATGTGTGTGGTATTAAATGTGTGGTATTAAATGTGTGGTGTTAAATGTGTGTGGTATTAAATGTGTGTGGTATTAAATGTGTGGTATTAAATGTGTGTGGTATTAAATGTGTGGTATTAAATGTGTGGTGTTAAATGTGTGTGGTATTAAATGTGTGTGGTATTAAATGTGTGGTATTAAATGTGTGTGGTATTAAATGTGTGGTATTAAATGTGTGTGGTATTAAATGTGTGGTATTAAATGTGTGTGGTATTAAATGTGTGTGGTATTAAATGTGTGGTATTAAATGTGTGGTATTAAATGTGTGGTATTAAATGTGTGGTATTATATGTGGTATTTAATGTGTGGTATTAAATGTGTGTGGTACTAAATGTGTGGTATTATATGTGGTATTTAATGTGTGGTATTAAATGTGTGTTATTAAATGTGTGTGGTATTAAATGTGTGTGATAATAAATGTGTGGTATTACATGTGGTATTAAATGTGTGGTATTAAATGTGTGGTATTAAATGTATGTGGTATTAAATGTGTGGTATTAAATGTGTGGTATTAAATGTGTGGTATTAAATGTGTGGTATTAAATGTGTGGTATTAAATGTGTGGTATTAAATGTGTGGTATTAAATGTGTGGTATTAAATGTGTGTGGTATTAAATGTGTGGTATTAAATGTGTGTTATTAAATGTGTGTGGTATTAAATGTGTGGTATTAAATGTGTGGTATTAAATGTGTGGTATTAAATACGTGTGGTATTAAATAGGTGTGGTATTAAATGTGTGTTATGTTAAATGTGTGGTATTAAATGTGTTTGGTATTAAATGTGTGTGGTATTAAATGTATGTGAAGTTAAATGTGTGTGGTATTAAATGTGTTTGGTATTAAATGTGTGTGGTATTAAATGTATGTGAAGTTAAATGTGTGTGGTATTAAATGTGTGTGGTACTAAATGTGTGTGGCGTTAAATGTATGTGGTATTAAATGTGTGTGGTATTAAATGTGTGTGGTATTAAATGTGTGTGGTATTAAATGTGTGGTATTAAATGTGTTTGGTATTAAATGTGTGTGGTATTAAATGTGTGGTATTAAATGTGTGGTATTATATGTGTGGTATTAAATGTGTGGTGTTATATGTGTGTGGTATTATATGTGGTATTAAGTGTGTGGTATTATATTGGTATTAAATGTGTGTATTATATGTGGTATTATATGTGTGGTATATGTGGTATTAAATGTGTGGTATTAAATGTGTGGTATTAAATGTGGTATTAAATGTGTTGTATTAAATGTGTGGTATTAAATGTGGTATTAAATGTGGTATTAAATGTGTGTGGTATTAAATGTGTGTGATATTAAATGTGTGGTATTAAATGTGTGTGGTATTAAATGTGTGGTATTATATGTGGTATTAAATGTGTGGTATTAAATGTGTGGTATTAAGTGTATGTGGTATTAAATGTGTGGAATTAAATGTGTGGTATAATATGTGGTATTAAATGTGTGGTATTAAATGTGTGTGGTATTAAATGTGTGTGGTATTAAATGTGTGGTACTAAATGTGTGGTATTATATGTGTGTGGTATTAAATGTGTGTGGTATTAAATGTGTGTTATTAAATGTGTGTTGTATTAAATGTGTGGTATTAAATGTGTGGTATTAAATGTGTGTGGTATTAAACTTGTGGTATTAAATGTGTGTGGTATTAAATGTGTGGTATTAAATGTGTGGTATTAAATGTGTGTGGTATTAAATGTGTGGTATTAAATGTGTGTGGTATTAAATGTGTGGTATTAAATGTGTGGTATTAAATGTGTGTGGTATTAAATGTGTGGTATTAAATGTGTGTGGTATTAAATGTGTGGTATTAAATGTGTGTGGTATTAAATGTGTGTGGTATTAAATGTGTGTGGTATTAAATGTGTGTGGTATTAAATGTGTGTGGTATTAAATGTGTGTGGTATTAAATGTGTGGTATTAAATGTGTGTGGTATTAAATGTGTGGTATTAAATGTGTGTGGTATTAAATGTGTGGTATTAAATGTGTGGTATTAAATGTGTGTGGTATTAAATGTGTGTGGTATTAAATGTGTGGTATTAAATGTGTGTGGTATTAAATGTGTGTGGTATTAAATGTGTGTGGTATTAAATGTGTGTGGTATTAAATGTGTGTGGTATTAAATGTGTGGTATTAAATGTGTGTGGTATTAAATACATGTGGTATTAAATGTGTGTGGTATTAAATACATGTGGTATTAAATACATGTGGTATTAAATGTGTGTGGTATTAAATACATGTGGTATTAAATGTATGTGGTATTAAATGTATGTGGTATTAAATGTATGTGGTATTAAATGTGTGTGGTATTAAATGTATGTTTTATTAAATGCATGTTGTATTAAATGTGTGTGGTATTAAATGTGTGTGGTATTAAATATGTGTGGTATTAAATGTATGTTGTATTAAATGTGTGTGGTATTAAATGTATGTTGTATTAAATGTATGTTGTATTAAATGTGTGTGGTATTAAATGTATGTGGTATTAAATACATGTGGTATTAAATGTATGTGGTATTAAATGTGTGTGGTATTAAATGTATGTGGTATTAAATGTATGTGGTATTAAATGTATGTGGTATTAAATGTATGTGGTATTAAATGTGTGTGGTATTAAATACATGTGGTATTAAATGTATGTGGTATTAAATGTATGTGGTATTAAATGTGTGTGGTATTAAATACATGTGGTATTAAATGTATGTGGTATTAAATGTGTGTGGTATTAAATACATGTGGTATTAAATGTATGTGGTATTAAATGTGTGTGGTATTAAATGTGTGTGGTATTAAATGCATGTGGTATTAAATGTGTGTGGTATTAAATGTATGTGGTATTAAATGTGTGTGGTATTAAATGTGTGTGGTATTAAATGCATGTGGTATTAAATGTGTGTGGTATTAAATGTATGTGGTATTAAATGTATGTGGTATTAAATGTGTGTGGTATTAAATACATGTGGTATTAAATACATGTGGTATTAAATACATGTGGTATTAAATACATGTGGTATTAAATGTGTGTGGTATTAAATACATGTGGTATTAAATGTATGTGGTATTAAATACATGTGGTATTAAATGTATGTGGTATTAAATACATGTGGTATTAAATACATGTGGTATTAAATACATGTGGTATTAAATACATGTGGTATTAAATGTGTGTGGTATTAAATACATGTGGTATTAAATGTATGTGGTATTAAATACATGTGGTATTAAATACATGTGGTATTAAATACATGTGGTATTAAACACATGTGGTATTAAATACATGTGGTATTAAATACATGTGGTATTAAATACATGTGGTATTAAATACATGTGGTATTAAATACATGTGGTATTAAATACATGTGGTATTAAATACATGTGGTATTAAATACATGTGGTATTAAATACATGTGGTATTAAATACATGTGGTATTAAATGTGTGTGGTATTAAATACATGTGGTATTAAATGTATGTGGTATTAAATACATGTGGTATTAAATGTATGTGGTACTAAATACATGTGGTATTAAATACATGTGGTATTAAATACATGTGGTATTAAATACATGTGGTATTAAATGTGTGTGGTATTAAATACATGTGGTATTAAATGTATGTGGTATTAAATACATGTGGTATTAAATACATGTGGTATTAAATACATGTGGTATTAAATACATGTGGTATTAAATACATGTGGTATTAAATACATGTGGTATTAAATACATGTGGTATTAAATACATGTGGTATTAAATACATGTGGTATTAAATACATGTGGTATTAAATACATGTGGTATTAAATACATGTGGTATTAAATACATGTGGTATTAAATACATGTGGTATTAAATACATGTGGTATTAAATACATGTGGTATTAAATACATGTGGTATTAAATACATGTGGTATCAAATACATGCGGTATTAAATACATGTGGTATTAAATACATGTGGTATTAAATACATGTGGTATTAAATACATGTGGTATTAAATACATGTGGTATTAAATACATGTGGTATTAAATACATGTGGTATTAAATACATGTGGTATTAAATACATGTGGTATCAAATACATGCGGTATTAAATACATGTGGTATTAAATACATGTGGTATTAAATACATGTGGTATTAAATACATGTGGTATTAAATACATGTGGTATTAAATACATGTGGTATTAAATACATGTGGTATTAAATACATGTGGTATTAAATACATGTGGTATTAAATACATGTGGTATTAAATACATGTGGTATTAAATACATGTGGTATTAAATACATGTGGTATTAAATACATGTGGTATTAAATACATGTGGTATTAAATACATGTGGTATTTTAAAAAAAGTGTCAGTGTTCACGAAAGAAAATATTCTTAATGTATTGTATTTTAATGGCAGAGAGACAAGTGTGTTAGAGGATAATATTAAAATAAGTGAAGAGGAAGTTACTAGATGTTGATGTCAAATAATACTCAGTAGAAGCAGACGGTATATCACCTCGGGTCTTAAAATATTGTGCACAAGTATTATCCACCTGGAAAATATTTTAAGGTTTCACTTCAGGAAGGTAAATTATCAAACACATGGACATGTAAGTGAATATATTTAAAAAGGTGACAGGGAAAACGCTTTAAACTCTAGACTGTTTACCATGACGAGTCTTATTGTAAAATTAATGGGGAAAAAATCCATTATAAAAATTGGATTTAACTTAGAGAATAATAATTTAGTTTTAGATGTGCACATCGATGTGTCCTGCACGCAGGACACAACTTATGACCACTGGCAGAGTTATTCAGCACGCAGGACACAACTTATGACCACTGGCAGAAGTAACCTGCACGCAGGACACAACTTATGACCACTGGCAGAGTTAACCTGCACGCAGGACACAACTTATGACCACTGGCAGAAGTAACCTGCACGCAGGACACAACTTATGACCACTGGCAGAAGTAACCTGCACGCAGGACACAACTTATGACCACTGGCAGAGTTAACCTGCACGCAGGACACAACTTATGACCACTGGCAGAGTTAACCTGCACGCAGGACACAACTTATGACCACTGGCAGAGTTAACCTGCACGCAGGACACAACTTATGACCACTGGCAGAGTTAACCTGCACGCAGGACACAACTTATGGCCACTGGCAGAGTTAACCTGCACGCAGGACACAACTTATGACCACTGGCAGAGTTAACCTGCACGCAGGACACAACTTATGACCACTGGCAGAGTTAACCTGCACGCAGGACACAACTTATGACCACTGGCAGAAGTAACCTGCACGCAGGACACAACTTATGACCACTGGCAGAGTTAACCTGCACGCAGGACACAACTTATGACCACTGGCAGAGTTAACCTGTACGCAGGACACAACTTATGACCACTGGCAGAGTTAACCTGCACGCAGGACACAACTTGTGACCACTGGCAGAGTTAACCTGCACCCAGGACACAACTTATGACCACTGGCAGAGTTAACCTGTACGCAGGACACAACTTATGACCACTGGCAGAGTTAACCTGCACGCAGGACACAACTTATGACCACTGGCAGAGTTAACCTGCACGCAGGACACAACTTATGACCACTGGCAGAGTTAACCTACACGCAGGACACAACTTATGACCACTGGCAGAGTTAACCTGCACGCAGGACACAACTTAACTTATGACCACTGGCAGAGTTAACCTGCACGCAGGACACAACTTATGACCACTGGCAGAGTTAACCTGCACGCAGGACACAACTTAACTTATGACCACTGGGAGAATTTAACCTGCACGCAGGACACAATTTATGACCACTGGCAGAGTTAACCTGCACGCAGGACACAAACTTATGACCACTGGCAGAGTTAACCTACAAGCAGGACACAACTTATGGCCACTGGCAGAGTTAACCTGCACGCAGGACACAACTTATGACCACTGGCAGAGTTAACCTGCACGCAGGACACAACTTATGACCATTGGCAGAGTTAACCTGCACGCAGGACACAACTTATGACCACTGGCAGAGTTATTCTGCACGCAGGACACAACTTATGACCACTGGCAGAGTTAACCTGCACGCAGGACACAACTTATGACCACTGGCAGAGTTAACCTGCACGCAGGACACAAACTTATGACCACTGGCAGAGTTATTCTGCACGCAGGACGCAACTTATGATCACTGGCAGAGTTATTCTGCACGCAGGACACAAATTATGATCACTGGTGACTTATGTGACTAGTTAAGAATCAAAGTCGAAACTTTGTCATAAGTTCCAGTCTCCTGAGTGCGAGTTATTTGTTTATTGTTAAAGTCACAGTATTGTGTCTTCATATTCTTTTATATTCTTTTTATATTCTTTCATATTCTTATATATATATATATATATATATATATATATATATATATATATATATATATATATATATATATATATATATATATATATATATATATATATATATATATATGTCGTGCCGAATAGGCAGAACTTGCGATCTTGGCTTAAATAGCAACGCTCATCTTGCCATATAAGACAAGCGAAAATTTGTGTATGCAATAATTTGCTTAGTATATCTGGTATCTTATTTTCATTAATAAGATATCTTGACATGTCACATAGGTTATTATACTGTCTGTCTCTGTATTCCTCAATAAGTGGACAATTAAGCACATAGTGTTCAAGAGAGTGACCATATGCCTGATCACATAATTTACATTTAGTTTGATCATCATCTGTGTGTCTCCCAAACTGCCAGAAGTACTTGTAACCAAGCCTAAGCCTGGCCACTACAACATCACTCAGTCTGTTCACATTGCAAGTTGCTCATAAAAGACTAATTTGAAAACTGCAAAATATAAGAGGAATTAAAGGTAAATTATTACAATGTTTGAGAAACTTTGTTTGAGAGGAAAATATGAACAATTATAAGAGGAAAAATATCTGCATGGGTGGACGTCACAAGTGGGGTGCCACAAGGGTCTGTACTAACCCCAATAATGTTCATAATTTATATAAATGATTTACCAGAAGGAATATAAAAAAATGAATGATCATGTTTGCAAATGATGCAGAAATATTACTTAAAATTAATAATAAAAGTTAGTGTAAATATTTACAAGAGGATCCGGCTATACCGATCACCTAGAGTGATAGATAGATGATGGAATTATTGTAGATAAACGTCATGTAATAGAAATTGGAAAAAATAACATCAGGCCACATGAAGAATATAGATTGTGGCAAAATATTGAAAGTATCAGGTAGAGAAAGGCATCTAAGAGTTATCATTATTAATAAGAAAATGTCACAGGAAGATCATATAAATGAAATTGTTAGAAATTCATCCATTAAAATGGCAAAATATAAAATAACTTTCAAATATATGGAAATGTTAAGAAAGTTATTTATAACTTATATTATTAAAAACTGAAATATGCAGCAGTTGTTTGGTGCCAACACCTGAAAAAACACATTGATATGTTTGATAATGTTACGAGTCACAAACTGATGAGATGCCAGTATTGTCTGATGGAAAAGAGGAGATATAATAGCAGTATGTAAGGTCTTGCAGCACCATGAAGAAGAGACTACCGTTGTAAATTGAGGAAAAAATGCATAGTGGAAGGGATAATCGAATTTTTTTCTTCTCGGATATAGTGGTTACCTGGAGTATACCTGGAGGGTGTTCTGGGGGTCAACGCCCCCGCAGCCCGGTCCATGACCAAGCCTCGCGGTGGATCAAGGCCTGATCAACCAGGCTGTTACTGCTGACCGCACTGCACTTATTTATACGTGCAATGAAAGTTCTCTGTATATTCTTCAGGTATGCATTTTCGCCTGCCATAAAAGGGGCCGTTAGTGTACAGCAATATTCCAGCCAAGAGAGAAAAAGCTATTTTAAGAGAATCATCATTGGCTTGGCATCCCTAATTTTAAAGGTTCTCGTTATCTATCTCATCATTTTCTTAACAGATGTGTTAGAGATATTGTTGTTATCTTTGAAAGTGAGATTCTCTGACATTATCACTCCCAGGTTCTTCACAGTAGTTTTTCGCTTTATTATGTGGTTGGAATTTGTTTTATACTCCGATCTAGTTTTTATTTCCTCGAGTTTTCCATAGCTTGTCAACCATGAGGATATTTGTCTTCATGGTTGACCAGTGGAGTGTGTTCAAAGAAAGAACATAACATAAGAACATAAGAAAGGAGGAACACTTCAGCAGGCCTGTTGGCCCATACTAGGCAGGTCCTTTACAATCAATCCCACTAACAAAACATTTGCCCAACCAGTTTTCAATGCCACCCAAGAAATAAGCTCTGTTAACCCTATTCACTCATATGCAAGTCCCACTCAAATCCAACCCCTCTCACTCATGCATTTATCCAACCTAAATTTGAAAGTACCCAAGGTTTTAGCCTGAATAACCCAACTAGGTAGATTGTTCCACTCATCAACTACCCTATTTCCAAACCAATACTTTCCTATATCCTTTCTAAATCTAAACTTGTCTAATTTGAATCCATTACTGCGGGTTCTCTCTTGGAGAGATATCCTCAAGACCTTATCTGCATTAAGTGCTACCAAGTGCCCTTGGTATTTTTAAACTGGTATATGATGACAAAGTATTGAAGACCAGACACCACAAGTATAACTGCTACTGTAGCTAGAGAGAGGTAGTCACACACACACACACACACACACAGATGGGGACACCAGATGGGGACACCAACAAGGAATACACCAACAAGTGTTGGACGACATACATACAGATGAGGAGGAGGTGAAGAAACTGCTAAGGGACATCGATACCTCAAAGGCAATGGGACCGGACAACATCTCTCCGTGGGTCCTTAGAGAGGGAGCAGATATGTTGTGCGTACCACTTACCACAATCTTCAACACATCCCTGGAAACTGGGCAACTACCTGAGGTATGGAAGACGGCAAATGTAGTTCCCATTTTCAAAAAAGGAGACAGAAAAGAGGCACTAAACTATAGACCTGTGTCATTGACGTGTATAGTATGCAAAATTATGGAGAAGATTATCAGGAGGAGAGTGGTGGAGCACCTGGAACGGAACAGGAGTATAAATGCCAACCAGCACGGATTCACAGAAGGCAAATCCTGTGTCACAAACCTTCTGGAGTTTTATGATAAAATAACAGAAGTAAGACAAGAGAGAGAGGGGTGGGTTGATTGCATCTTCTTGGACTGCAAGAAGGCCTTTGAAACAGTTCCTCACAAGAGATTAGTGCAGAAGCTAGAGCATCAGGTGCATATAACAGGAAGGGCACTGCAATGGATCAGAGAATACCTGACAGGGAGGCAACAACGAGTCATGGTACGTAATGATGTATCACAGTGGGCACCTGTGACGAGCGGGGTCCCACAGGGGTCGGTCCTAGGACCAGTGCTATTTTTGGTATATGTGAACGACATGACGGAAGGGTTAGACTCAGAAGTGTCCCTGTTTGCAGATGATGTGAAGTTAATGAGGAGAATTAAATCTGATGAGGACCAGGCAGGACTTCAAAGAGACCTGGACAGACTGGACACCTGGTCCAGCAAATGGCTTCTCGAATTTAATCCTGCCAAATGCAAAGTCATGAAGATAGGGGAAGGGCACAGAAGACCACAGACAGAGTATAGGCTAGGTGGCCAAAGACTGCAAACCTCACTCAAGGAGAAAGATCTTGGGGTGAGTATAACACCGAGCATGTCTCCGGAAGCACACATCAATCAGATAACTGCTGCAGCATATGGGCGCCTGGCAAACCTGAGAACAGCATTCCGATACCTTAGTAAGGAATCATTCAAGACACTGTACACCGTGTATGTCAGGCCCATACTGGAGTATGCAGCACCTGTTTGGAACCCGCACTTGATAAAGCACGTCAAGAAACTAGAGAAAGTACAAAGGTTTGCAACAAGGTTAGTTCCAGAGCTAAGGGGAATGTCCTATGAAGAAAGATTAAGGGAAATCGGCCTGACGACACTGGAGGACAGGAGGGTCAGGGGAGACATGATAACGACATATAAAATACTGCGTGGAATAGACAAGGTGGACAAGGACAGGATGTTCCAGGGAGGGGACACAGAAACAAGAGGCCACAATTGGAAGTTGAAGACACAAATGAGTCAGAGAGATAGTAGGAAGTATTTCTTCAGTCATAGAGTTGTAAGGCAGTGGAATAGCCTAGAAAATGACGTAGTGGAGGCAGGAACCATACACAGTTTTAAGACGAGGTTTGATAAAGCTCATGGAGCGGGGAGAGAGAGGGCCTAGTAGCAACCGGTGAAGAGGCGGGGCCAGGAGCTAGGACTCGACCCCTGCAACCACAAATAGGTGAGTACAAATAGGTGAGCACACACACACACACACACACACACACACACACACACACACACACACACACACACACACACACACACACATACACATACACATACACACACACATACATACAAACACACACACACACACACACACACACACACACACACACACACACACACACACACACACACACACACACACACACACACACACACACACACACACGCCGCTCCCAACCGCCTCAACAAGCACGTACAACACAGCACACCACTTGTGACATCAGTTCACGAGTAATCAGCACCAGTGTGGAGCCGGTAAAATCCAGAGATTCGTGACAAGAATGGTCTACAAGGAAGAGCTAAGCTGATGCCATTTGAAGAGATGATAGGAGAGGGCTTGGGGGAAAAATAAGTGTGAGGGCGGTAAGTAGAAGGCAGTAGACGAAAACGTGCGGAAACAAACACAATACATAGTTTTAAGCGTAGGTATGATCAACCCATGGAGGCCAGGAATCGGTAAAAGTAGTGTGTAATACTTCAGGGAAGTACCTGCTCTCTCACCTGCTCATTATCTCCTTCCGTCCAGAACCAGAAAGCTTCACAGAAGTGAATCGTGTAATTTTGGTCGACCATTTTTTTGTGTATGTGTTGTGAGAATGACTTGTGTCATCGTCAGGTTCTCCACGCTACTGAGAAGTACCTGCCACTTTTTAATTATACCTTAATATATAATATTATTTCTTAATATCATAGATTAACAGATATATTAACGAAAATGAGCATTGGGGAAGTACACTGGTAATTACAATTAAAATCCACTTTGGTTAACGGGAGGTGTTTGTATATTGGAGTGTCTCCACACCATGTTGGTGGTCGTGTTCGTCTGTTGGATGAGGCTGTCAGGACGGGTCGTGATATACAGGTGTTGTCTCATTGTTGATTTCTTTAAATTGAGATATGACTGGAAATGACATTTAATATTTTGACAACGATTATAAGATATGTTGATTAGGGAGTGTAAGGTGGAGCAGGTTGTGGTTGATGACCTGTTGGAGGTATCTTGCAAGGTTTGTACACCGACGGGTGTGTTGTATCTCGGTCTATAGACACTGAGATTTTGCTTTATTCACTATTTTAGATATTAAATTATCCTTGACTGTCGGTGTGTAGGTGACATGCAGGCTTAATGACCCTCGTGTAGTCGATGGTCTGAAGCCTGATCAAACACCCACTATGGCTCTGCCATAAGCCGCCCCTCACACACATTCTGCTTAAGATGTTTCAACAGTCTGGGTCATTAGCGCACATAAACAATCGTGTTTTCTTTGATCATGTAGCAGCACCTGACACACAAAACTTAGTCGACGGTGCCAGCGTAATAACGAGGGCGTGGAGGCAGCAACTAGTAGCTTACTGGTGCTGCACTCACTGGTGCAAGGGTCACTGTGGCCCACATCAGGATACGGTGCTCTGGATGGGTCAAAGTAAAGGTGTGTAATTAGAATGGTGCCTACGAGGTGGCGCGAGAGGCTTGAAGGAGGCACAGTAAATGGCCGAGGCGGGGATGGGGCGGGGCGAGGCGGGGTGGGGCACTGAGGAAGGTTGTCAACCTGGCGACCACCCGAAGCACCACTTTCCTGCGCCCTACACTCTGCCATCTCAACCCTCACACCTCTATTTCAACACCGTGAAATGTTCTCCTGCAACACCCACTCTCAACCTAACACTTATAGTTTTTCTTAATGCAGACGTTATCAGGAAATCTGTCCAGAAGTACTGAAGTAAACTGCCTAATAATGTCACCATTGAGAGCCCCGGCTTCCACTCCTGGATGCTTGAAGCATTTTGACCAGAGTTCCTACACTCGCTCACCTCACCCTACACCCAGCTGTAATTGAGTTCCTCGATGTAAATTGGTTAGTAAATCGTGGTTCGGGGACAAAATACTGAGAAGCAATAATTGAAATTACCGTTACTAGTTGTGTAGCCTCTCACTGTAGTTATGTGAGCAAAAACTTTACCCCTGGTCGTTGGAGGAGGCAGTGGTGGGAGCTGGAGGCTACCAGGTGTTCCAAGAAGCTGTGGATCACTCATTGTGGCTACCAGGTGCTCCAAGAAGCTTGTGGATCACTCATGGTGGCTACAAGGTGTTCCTGGAAGCAGTGGATCACTCATGATGGCTATCAGGTGTTTCAGGAACCTTGTGGATCATTCACGATTGCTACCAGGTGTTCCAGGAAGCTTGTGGATTACTCATGGCGGCTACCAGGTGTTCCAGGAAGCTTTTGGATCATTCATGACGGCTACCAGGTGTTCCAAGGTGCTTGCGGATTATTCTTGGTGGCTACTAGGTGTTCCAGGAAGCTTGTGGATCACTCAAGGTGGCTACCAGATGTTTCAGGAAACTTGTGGATTATTCATGGCGGCTACCGGGTGTTCCAGGAAGCTTGTGGATCACCCATGGCGGATACCAAGTGTTCCAGGGAGCTTGTGGATCAATTATGGGTGGGCTACCATGAGAGCACGTAAAGACCGGGCTGATTGCTGCTGAGTTACTGTCAATACCTCATGGTGAAGATGTATGTAGTGGTATTACCACAAGTTGCTTGAATCGAGATAATGAACTCCCTATATATTGATTGCAACGCATCTTCTCACCTCCCTTAACTCATCATTGTGCATTATGTTTTTGATGAGTGTGTCATGAAAACAGAATCTATAGTAGATTCTACGAGGATCCACAGGCCCACACCACCACTACTTATACGACTATCGTCTTCACTGTCATTCCAGGTGAAAAATGGCTGACTTTGCCAGTCTCAGACTGAGTACGATGCCCTTTTTTCTTCCGCCTCTATCTCACCCTCAACCTTTTTCTTCTTAATAACATGATTATTTTTGGTTTCTCCTATATAGGTTGATGTAGAGCAGACTCCTGCTTTACAGTAACTTACGAATTTGCAGGTACGGTGGGTCCTGCAAATAGCGACATGTTATACAGCGATCGAAAGGACTGGGATGTTTGGCCCTCCTCCTTCAACAAGAATAATCACCTTTAGACGAATCAGTGTCACGTCTAAAGTCGGCCATACACGTCTCGCCGATAGCCACTTGTTAGTAGGTGCTAAACCCATATGGCTTTTTCCTCTTGTGTGACTTGTGTCGTGTAGCTGACTACGGAACACATTTTAAATGTTTGCCCACGGCTGAAGCTTTTCCAGTTTTTCCGAGCGGTCTCTGTAATTACCTGGGTGCCTGTAGGGTCCTCTGGGAAGTTTTACGAGTGTTCTGTCACTAAAATTTTAATGGGCTTTTTAAGCTGCTGTTGTTTGTTTTAAGTTGATGTGAGAGTAGTTATGTGTCTTGTGTGTATTACTTACGTTGGTAGTGTGTTCTTACGTGGTGCCTTCACTTGTTATTGTTGCCGACAACATTCCAAACGTGCTCTCAGACTTACACTTTAATTTAACCTACACCATCCTAGTTGTCTTCCATCCCTGCCACCCTCCACTCCATCCCTGCCACCCTCCACTCCATCCCTACCACCCTCCACTCCATCCCTGCCATCCTCCACTCCATCCCTACCACCCTCCACTCCATCCCTGCCACCCTCCACTCCATCCCTGCCACCCTCCACTCCATCCCTACCACCCTCCACTCCATCCCTACCACCCTCCACTCCATCCCTGCCACCCTCCACTCCATCCCTTGCATCCTCCACTCCATCCCTGCTGCCCCACCCTACATTCCTTCTGCCCCGCCCTCCATCCTTGCCGGGCCGCCCTCCATTTCTGCCACCCCGCCCTCCATCCTTGCAGGGCCGCCCTCCATTTCTGTCGCCCCGCCCTTCATCCCTGCCTCCCCGCCGTTAATCCATGCCGCCCTGCTTTCCATCCTTGCTGTCCCGCTCTCCATCCCTGCCGCCGCGCCTTCCATCCCTGCCGCCCCGCCCTTCATGCTTGCCGCCCCCCTCCATCTTTGCCGCCGCGCCCTCCATTCCTGCAGCCCCGCCCTCCATCCTTGCCCCCTCCATCCCTGCCGCCCCGCCCTCCATTCATGCCGCCCCGCCCTCCATCCTTGCCGCCCCGCCCTTTATTCCTGCCGCTCCGCCCTCCATCCTTGCCGCCCCTCCCTCCATCCATGCCGTCCTGCACTCCATCCCTGCCGTCCCGCCCTCCATCCCTGCCGCCCCGCCCTCCATCCTTGCCGCCCCTCCCTTTATTCCTGCCGCCCCGCCCTCCATCCTTGCCGCCCCTCCCTTTATTCCTGCCGCTCCGCCCTCCATCCTTGCCGCCCCGCCCTCCATCCCTGCCGTCCTGCCCTCCATCCCTGCCGCCCCGCTCTCCATCCCTGCCGCCCCGCTCTCCATCCCTGCCGCCCCGCTCTCCATCCCTGCCGCCCCGCCTGGGTGGCCGCGTACATCCCAGAAACGGTTTGTGCTGCCCCTGTGTATGCAGCCGTACATGCCTAGTCGATTGGTTTGAAACCTAATGAGTCAATCAGTATCACCCAATTATTAAGAACAGTTTTAATAAAGACGTGGCATTCCGATATGTACCGTTGGCAGAGTAAGGTTAAGTTACGTTATGTTAAGTTGAACTACGTTGGGATTTATGGAGCTTATGTTAATTACCGCCTCCAGAAAATAAATCCACTTAACCCACCTAATGTTGGAGATTTTAAGGAATAAATTTGTTGATTAGCTCAGACCAAGACCTGAACTAAATAATAATAATAATAATAATAATAATAATAATAATAATAATAATAATAATAATAATAAAAGGTTACTAAATGATATCAGCAGAGTGAGGAAGACAGCATCCAGCATCCTTCGTGAACATGGGGGAGAGTGATGGCAGAGGAGGTTAAGTGGGAGGGCTGGGTGAAAGGTGATGGAGGGGAGGGTGAAGGAGGGAGGGAGGGAGGGTGAACGAAGGATGGAGGGGGATGGAGGGAGGGAGGATGAAGGAGCGAGGGACAATAATCAGCTTACAAAATCAATGACCAGTCAGTGTCTGGTGATGAGCTCCGAGCTAATTACCATAATCATCTTGGCTCCTCTTAAGCGCTATCGATGCCGACATCTCCCCCTCCCCATCTCCCCACAACAGCCGCCCCCGTCCCTGGCTCCCTCTAGCTGGGTGCCGCTCCCCCTCACAAGTTCCCAACATCCCCCAGAACCCTAGATCACCTTACCTCTGGAGCTCTAGGGTAGGGGTACCCAGAGAGTCCCTGGGTACCGGGATAAACAGAGTACTAAGGCTAAGAGGATGGAACACAAGTGGGTACACAGGGCTTCTCGAGGCTTTGTACTCAAAATGCGTGAGAAAGAAATAGCTGGAAAAATGGGTAGATGGATATTTAACTCCTTAGCAAATAGAACCCAGAGAGTAGCTGTAAACAGAGCGAGATCACAGGCTGCCACAGTACTCGCCTCACTTCTGTTTCCCATTCTTATGTTCTACAAATACACACAGCACCTTGTTATCCTTTGCAGACTATAACCGACTCTGTGTGAGAGCGGCGTCCACCCAGGAGACATCAGTCCTTTAAGCTGGTATGAAACAAGTCATCCAGTGGGTCACCCACAACAGTATGATGTGTCACGAGAGTAAATTTCCGTTACTCTTCTATAAAGCAAGTGAGGAATTAAAGATTGAAGCGGAGCACAAGACAAGATTAAATAATTCCACAGAGCAGATATTTAATGAGACGAACTTACGAGCCTCTTATCTTCAAGGATCAAGAAAGCTTTTATGTCAACGACAAGGAAAATGATTGGTTAGGTAACTTGTGCATTCAGAACAAGAGGTGCCGAGCCAGTGATGATCTTCAAATTACTTGTTCTCACTGGACTATATTATTGTTGTATATTAACAGCCTCCTTCAAGCCAAAATAAATAGCAAAACTGAAAATCATCCAGAGATCATTCACTGCTCGTGTAAATTTAGTCAAGAATCTGAACTACCAGTAACGCTTTAAAATCCCTTCAATTGTACTGCTTGGAATGTAGGCGAAAAAGATGTATCGTAATGTGCACCTGAAAAATTCCAGAGGGATTGATCCCAAATCTGCACATTGAAACTACTCCAGATGAAGGCAAGACGATGCAGACGCTTCCAGTAAAAAGCAGCGACGTGATCAGTACACTTATAAAACTTATTTAGTGTAAGGGTACCAAGACTTTCCAATATACTTCCTTCGTTCAAAAGATTTTACCAACAAACCCCTGGCTGTTTTCAAAAGAGGACTTGATAAGTTCTTCATGTCAGTTCCTGATCAGCTGTACTGTGGTGCATGCGTTACATAGCTTGCGACGGACACCAGTAGCCTGGTCTGTCAAGCCAGCAACGAGAAGGCTTTGTCTGGAAAAGGGATCCGGGGGCATTGACCCCCGGAATCGACTCCACTAGGTAAAACAAACCTGAAGTATTGTAGATATCTACATGTTACCCCAGGGTTGCCAGAGGCAAGTTAGTGGCACTGGGGGCACCCCAGGAATACCAAAATAACATGAGAGGTATGAATACAGTTCCATGGGAATGATGGCCTGGGGGAGTGAGCAAGGGTGTGGCCTGGGGGAGTGAGCAAGGGTGTGGCCTGGGGGAGTGAGCAAGGGTGTGGCCTGGGGGAGTGAGCAAGGGTGTGACCTGGGGGAGTGAGCAAGGGTGTGACCTGGGGGAGTGAGCAAGGGTGTGGCCTGGGGGAGTGAGCAAGGGTGTGGCCTGGGGGAGTGAGCAAGGGTGTGGCCTGGGGGAGTGAGCAAGGGTGTGGCCTGGGGGAGTGAGCAAGGGTGTGGCCTGGGGGAGTGAGCAAGGGTGTGGCCTGGGGGAGTGAGCAAGGGTGTGGCCTGGGGGAGTGAGCAAGGGTGTGGCCTGGGGGAGTGAGCAAGGGTGTGGCCTGGGGGAGTGAGCAAGGGTGTGGCCTGGGGGAGTGAGCAAGGGTGTGGCCTGGGGGAGTGAGCAAGGGTGTGGCCTGGGGGAGTGAGCAAGGGTGTGGCCTGGGGGAGTGAGCAAGGGTGTGGCCTGGGGGAGTGGGTGTACATTAAGTGATGAGCGCCTGCGACACCCCAGCAATTACCTGGTCAAGTAATTAACACAGTGTTGAACCTACAGATTCTCTCTCTCACTATGTGATATCCTTCAAGTAATATAGGATTTGTTCCAATTCCTTTAAATTTCTTGTCCATAATGGGCCAGCTCTTGTTTATAATGGTGTCTACGTTTGTGCACCATGTGTATGTGCACCATGCATATGTGCACCATGCATATGTGCACCATGCATATGTGCACCATGCATATGTGCACCATGCATATGTACACCATGCGTATGTGCACCATGCATATGTGCACCGTGCATATGTGCACCATACATATGTGCACAATGCGTATGTGCACCATGCATATGTGCACCATGCATATGGGCACCATGCATATGTGCACCATGAGTATGGGCACCATGCGTATGTGCACCATGCGAATGGGCACCATGCTTATGTACACCATGAGTTTGTGCACCATGCATATGTGCACCATGCATCTGTGCACCATGCATATGTGCACCATGCGTATGGGCACCATGAGTATGGGCACCATGCATATGTGCACCATGCATATGGGCACCATGCATATGTGCACCATAAGTATGGGCACTATGCATATGTGCACCATGCATATGGGCACCATGCATATGGGCACCATGCATATGGGCACCATGCATATGCACACCATGCATATGGGCACCATGCATATGTGCACCATGAGTATGGGCACCATGCGTATGTGCACCATAAGTATGGGCACTATGCATATGGGCACCATGCATATGGGCACCATGCATATGGGCACCATGCATATGTGCACCATGAGTATGGGCACCATGCATATGTGCACCATGCATATGGGCACCATGCATATGGGCACCATGCATATGGGCACCATGCATATGGGCACCATGCATATGTGCACCATGAGTATGGGCACCATGCGTATGTGCACCATAAGTATGGGCACTATGCATATGCACACCATGCATATGGGCACCATGCATATGTGCACCATGAGTATGGGCACCATGTGTATGTGCACCATAAGTATGGGCACTATGCATATGGGCACCATGCATATGGGCACCATGCATATGGGCACCATGCATATGGGCACCATGCATATGCACACCATGCATATGGGCACCATGCATATGTGCACCATGAGTATGGGCACCATGCATATGTGCACCATAAGTATGGGCACTATGCATATGGGCACCATGCATATGTGCACCATGCGTATGGGCACCATGCGTATGTGCACCATAAGTATGGGCACCATGTGTATGGGCACCATGCATATGGGCACCATGCATATGCACACCATGCATATGGGCACCATGCATATGTGCACCATGAGTATGGGCACCATGCGTATGTGCACCATAAGTATGGGCACAATGCGTATGGGGACCATGCATATGGGCACCATGCATATGCACACCATGCATATAGGCACCTTGCATATGTGCACCATGAGTATGGGCACCATGCGTATGTGCACCACGCGTATGGGCACAATGCGTATGTGCACCATGAGTTTGTGCACCATGCATATGTGCACCATGCATATGGGCACCATGCGTATGTGCACCATGCATATGTGCATAATTCATATGTGCACCATGTGTATGTGCACAATGCATATGTGTTCCTAGGTCTTTTATAGTCTGGTTCCTAGAACTTTTATGGTCTGGTTCCTAGGTCTTTTATAGTCTGGTTCCTAGGTCTTTTATGGTCTGGTTACTAGGTCTTTTGTGGTCTAGATCCGAGGTCTTTTAAGGTCTGGTTCCTAGTTCTTTTATTGTCTGGTTCCTAGATCTTTTATGATCTGGTTCCTAGAACTTTTATGGTCTGGTTCCTATTTCTTTTGTGGTCTGGATCCTAGGCCTTTTATGGTCTGCTTCCTTGGTCTTTTATGGTCTGGTTCCTAGGTCTTTTATTGACTGGTTCTTAGGTCTTTTATGATTTAGTTCCTAGGTCTTTGATGGTCTGCTTCCTAGGCCTTTTATGGTCTGGTTCCTAGGTCTTTTGTGGTCTGGATCCTAGGCCTTTTATGGTCTGCTTCCTAGGTCTTTGATGGTCTGGTTCCTAGGCCTTTTATGGTCTGGTTCCTAGGCCTTTTATGGTCTGGTTCCTAGGTCTTTGATGGTCTGGTTCCTAGGTCTTTTATGATTTGGTTCCTAGGTCTTTGATGGTCTGGTTCCTAGGTCTTTTATGGCCTGGTTCCTAGGCCTTTTATTATCTGCTTCCTAGGTCTTTTATGGCCTGGTTCCTAGGTCTTTTATGGTCTGGTTCCTAGGTCTTTGATGGTCTGGTTCCTAGGTCTTTTATGGTCTGGTTCCTAGGTCTTTTATGATTTGGTTCCTAGGTCTTTGATGGTCTGGTTCCTGGGCCTTTTATGGTCTGGTTCCTAGGTCTTTTATGGTCTGGTTCCTAGGTCTTTTATGATTTGGTTCCTAGGTCTTTGATGGTCTGGTTCCTGGGCCTTTTATGGTCTGGTTCCTAGGTCTTTTATGGTCTGGTTCCTAGGTCTTTTATGGTCTGGTTCCTAGGTCTTTTATGGGCTGGTTCCTAGGTATTTTAATGGTCTGATTCCTAGGTCTTTTATGGTCTGGTTCCTAGGTCTTTGATGGTCTGGTTCCTAGGCCTTTTATGGGTGCACAATAAACTAGCCACTATCCTTCACTGGATGTATACGGGGTGCACAATAAACTAGCCACTATCCTTCACTGGATGTATACGGGGTGCACAATAAACTAGCCACTATCCTTCACTGGATGTATACGGGGTGCACAATAAACTAGCCACTATCCTTCACTGGATGTATACGGGGTGCACAATAAACTAGCCACTATCCTTCACTGGATGTATACGGGGTGCACAATAAACTAGCCACTATCCTTCACTGGATGTATACGGGGTGCACAATAAACTAGTCACTATCCTTCACTGGATGTATACGGGGTGCACAATAAACTAGCCACTATCCTTCACTGGATGTATACGGGGTGCACAATAAACTAGCCACTATCCTTCACTGGATGTATACGGGGTGCACAATAAACTAGCCACTATCCTTCACTGGATGTATACGGGGTGCACAATAAACTAGCCACTATCCTTCACTGGATGTATACGGGGTGCACAATAAACCAGTCACTATCCTTCACTGGATGTATACGGGGTGCACAATAAACCAGTCACTATCCTTCACTGGATGTATACGGGGTGCACAATAAACTAGCCACTATCCTTCACTGGATGTATACGGGGTGCACAATAAACCAGTCACTATCCTTCACTGGATGTATACGGGGTGCACAATAAATTAGCCACTATCCTTCACTGGATGTGTACGGGGTGCACAATAAACTAGCCACTATCCTTCACTGGATGTATACGGGGTGCACAATAAACTAGCCACTATCCTTCACTGGATGTATACGGGGTGCACAATAAACTAGCCACTATCCTTCACTGGATGTATACGGGGTGCACAATAAACTAGCCACTATCCTTCACTGGATGTATACGGGGTGCACAATAAACCAGTCACTATCCTTCACTGGATGTATACGGGGTGCACAATAAACTAGCCACTATCCTTCACTGGATGTATACGGGGTGCACAATAAACTAGCCACTATCCTTCACTGGATGTATACGGGGTGCACAATAAACCAGCCACTATCCTTCACTGGATGTGTACCGGGTGCACAATAAACTAGTCACTATCCTTCACTGGATGTATACGGGGTGCACAATAAACCAGTCACTATCCTTCACTGGATGTATACGGGGTGCACAATAAACTAGCCACTATCCTTCACTGGATGTATACGGGGTGCACAATAAACTAGCGACTATCCTTCACTGGATGTATACGGGGTGCACAATAAACTAGCCACTATCCTTCACTGGATGTATACGGGGTGCACAATAAACTAGCCACTATCCTTCACTGGATGTATACGGGGTGCAAAATAAACTAGCCACTATCCTTCACTGGATGTATACGGGGTGCACAATAAACTAGCCACTATCCTTCACTGGATGTATACGGGGTGCACAATAAACTAGCCACTATTCTTCACTGGATGTATACGGGGTGCACAATAAACTAGCCACTATCCTTCACTGGATGTATACGGGGTGCACAAACTAGCCACTATCCTTCACTGGATGTATACGGGGTGCACAATAAAGAAGTCACTATCCTTCACTGGATGTATACGGGGTGCACAATAAACTAGCCACTATCCTTCACTGGATGTATACGGGGTGCACAATAAACTAGCCACTATCCTTCACTGGATGTATACGGGGTGCACAATAAACTAGCCACTATCCTTCACTGGATGTATACGGGGTGCACAATAAACTAGCCACTATCCTTCACTGGATGTATACGGGGTGCACAATAAACTAGACACTATCCTTCACTGGATGTATACGGGGTGCACAATAAACTAGACACTATCCTTCACTGGATGTATACGGGGTGCACAATAAACCAGCCACTATCCTTCACTGGATGTATACGGGGTGCACAATAAACTAGTCACTATCCTTCACTGGATGTATACGGGGTGCACAATAAACCAGTCACTATCCTTCACTGGATGTATACGGGGTGCACAATAAACCAGTCACTATCCTTCACTGGATGTATACGGGGTGCACAATAAACCAGCCACTATCCTTCACTGGATGTATACGGGGTGCACAATAAACTAGTCACTATCCTTCACTGGATGTATACGGGGTGCACAATAAACCAGCCACTATCCTTCACTGGATGTATACGGGGTGCACAATAAACCAGCCACTATCCTTCACTGGATGTGTACGGGGTGCACAATAAACCAGCACAATAACCGGGTGCACAATAAACTAGTCACTATCCTTCACTGGATGTATACGGGGTGCACAATAAACCAGTCACTATCCTTCACTGGATGTATACGGGGTGCACAATAAACTAGCCACTATCCTTCACTGGATGTATACGGGGTGCACAATAAACTAGCCACTATCCTTCACTGGATGTATACGGGGTGCACAATAAACCAGCCACTATCCTTCACTGGATGTATACGGGGTGCACAATAAACTAGCCACTATCTTTCACTGGATGTATACGGGGTGCACAATAAACCAGCCACTATCCTTCACTGGATGTATACGAGGTGCACAATAAACCAGTCACTATCCTTCACTGGATGTATACGGGGTGCACAATAAAGTAGCCACTATCCTTCACTGGATGTATACGGGGTGCACAATAAACTAGCCACTATCCTTCACTGGATGTATACGGGGTGCACAATAAACCAGCCACTATCCTTCACTGGATGTATACGGGGTGCACAATAAACCAGCCACTATCCTTCACTGGATGTATACGGGGTGCACAATAAACCAGCCACTATCCTTCACTGGATGTATACGAGGTGCACAATAAACTAGCCACTATCCTTCACTGGATGTATACGGGGTGCACAATAAACTAGCCACTATCCTTCACTGGATGTGTACGCGGTGCACAATAAACCAGCCACTATCCTTCACTGGATGTATACGGGGTGCACAATAAACTAGCCACTATCCTTCACTGGATGTATACGGGGTGCACAATAAACTAGCCACTATCCTTCACTGGATGTATACGGGGTGCACAATAAACTAGCCACTATCCTTCACTGGATGTATACGGGGTGCACAATAAACTAGCCACTATCCTTCACTGGATGTATACGGGGTGCACAATAAACTAGCCACTATCCTTCACTGGATGTATACGGGGTGCACAATAAACTAGCCACTATCCTTCACTGGATGTATACGGGGTGCACAATAAACCAGTCACTATCCTTCACTGGATGTATACGGGGTGCACAATAAACCAGTCACTATCCTTCACTGGATGTATACGGGGTGCACAATAAACTAGCCACTATCCTTCACTGGATGTATACGGGGTGCACAATAAACTAGTCACTATCCTTCACTGGATGTATACGGGGTGCACAATAAACTAGCCACTATCCTTCACTGGATGTATACGGGGTGCACAATAAACTAGCCACTATCCTTCACTGGATGTATACGGGGTGCACAATAAACTAGCCACTATCCTTCACTGGATGTATACGGGGTGCACAATAAACCAGTCACTACTTTCCACGGAATTAATACATGGTACACAGTAAACTAGCAGATTTTATTTCAAAATCTTATGTAATTTTGTCGACAAGAATAATAAATGACGAGGTCAGTCTTCTCAGGATTTCGTTCTTTTTCTTTGCAGTCCTCAGTGTCCACAGCTCCCCTAAATAGGAGTAATACCGGAAGAGTAGGAATTTGTGCAAGGAAGGTAAAAGTATTTTAAATTTTTCCATGTTTCTTGAATGGGTTTTTGTTCCCTTTGTGTTCGCTCAGTCTGGTGATGTGAGGAGGTTCAGGGTGCTGCTCTCTTGTGTTTGTCTCTGTCCAAGATTTATTTCCTTTGCTCTTCGTCATTTTCACTAATATATTATTTCAAATATCAGATCACCAAGTAGGAAGCAGACGAGTATTAGTATAATATTTTGGATGAATGTTGGCATCTATATGTTCTATTATTACCTCACCCTGTGATCTATTACAGTGTTACACTGCTGCATCGTCTTCATCTATTCATCCCGTCATCCTAAACCCATAGTAGAATAATTTTTGTACAAACAGATTTAAGCAAATTTCTCGATATACGTGTTAGGCTAGACTAGACTAATCTAAGCTACGCTAGGCTAGGCTTTGCTACGCTACGCTAAGTTAAGCATGGCAAGGTTAAATTAGGTTAAATTTTACAGTCAAATATACATATAAACGTCCGGTGGAATTTGGCCATCTGTCCCCAGTAAGGAACGTAACAATAGTATCAGAGGTAAAGACAAACACTAAGTGTAGTTTTTATTTTGAGTTCCCCTATATTGACACTACCACTATTAACAGTTAAGTACACACTACAATAAAACAGCAGTGTAAGCGGATGCAGTTAAATAATACTTGAAGGCAACAGAATATTTGAATCAACACTATGTGATCTATAATAAGTAATTTATGACATTATGTGATGTGTCAATACTTTGTGCTCCTAGACAACACTGTGATCTATTAAAACACTAGTCTCACGAGCAGTATATATGTATTATTGTAACCACGAACGACTGGTATTAATAACTATATTGCGACTAGCCGAGAATGGGTTCGACTAGCCGACATGGATTCGAATCCTCGGCTAGTCGCAGTGTTGTTGTTGATTAATACCACTCGTTCGTGGTTACACTAATATATAAATATATATATTAAAATATATATATATATATATATATATATATATATATATATATATATATATATATATATATATATATATATATATGTATATATATATATATACTATATATATATATATATATATATATTTATATATATATATATATATATATATATATATATATATATATATATATATATATATATATATATATATATATATATATATACTATATATATATATATATATATATATATATATATATATATATATATATATATATATATATATATATATATATATATATGTATATGTCGTGCCGAATAGGCAGAACTTGCCATCTTGGCTTAAATAGCAACGCTCATCTTGCCATATAGGACAAGTGAAAATTTGTGTATGCAATAATTTCGCCAAAATCATTCTGAACCTAACGAAAAAAAATATATTTCACTGTGTTTGTTTAGTATTAAATTATTGTAAACGCATTTAAAATATATTTAGTTGTGTTAGGCTAAAATAAATTGCTCTTCTTATAATAAGGTTAGGTAAGTTTTCCAAGAATCTTTTAGTGCAAAATTAAAAATTTTTACATTAACATAAATGAAAAAATATATCTTTAATTGTTTAAGAGAAAATTTCAGAAAGGACTTAATTTTAAATGAGTTCTTGCTAATTGACCAGTTTTACATATTCGGCACGACACACACACACACACACACACACACACACACACACACACACACACACACACACACACACACACACACACACACACACACACACACACACACAGACACACACACACACACACACACACACACAGACACACACACACACACACACATATATATATATATATATATATATATATATATATATATATATATATATATATATATATATATATATATATATATATATGTGTGTGTGTGTGTGTGTGTGTGTGTGTGTAAAAGATTTGTTTTCCTATTTATAAATTAAAATTATTTTTTCTTGTAAAGTTTTAGCTACGACGAATTTAAATTATTATTATTATTATTATTATTATTATTATTATTATTATTATTGTTATTACATTAATCGCTCAGCCAGTATGGGTCATTCAGCTCGAGCCTTCATCCGTTAATCATTATCTCCCAGACGCTGATCATTCAAGGCTCATGATAAGAGAAGCTAACAGTGTTATTGTTATCACATTCATGGTAAAAGTTCTGAGTCAGCAGGGGTTAAACAGTGCTTCTCCCTTGGAAGGTTTACCTGGAGAGGGTTTCGGGGGTCAACGCCCCCGCGGCTCAGTAAGAGATAAGTAAATTCTATGATTCTTTAAAACTTAGGATAGGTATTCAAATTTCCTTTGTTTCACTTCGGTTACATGGCATAGGAACTTTATACACTGTTATATACATATAACTTAAGAAAGCCTACACAGTTCAACTCAACCACTTAACAGTGGTTAGGAATGTATCTCAGTATTACTCAGTGGAAGCTGCTTCGTCTGGGCTTAAATATTTCATTTTCTCAAATCCGTCTTATCCGGCGAAGCGTGGTTGTTCTCGTCGATATTGTGAGGGTTGTCCAGCCCTGCTGCTGGCTGCCCCCACCTTGCCTCAACCATCGTCCTCTTCATCTAACACCGATCTTCTCTCATACATTACTATTCCTTCATTTCTGCCACCATTTGAACATCTACATGAAATATATGCTTGTTATTATAAGTTAGACTAATCGAAATTAGTCATTAAATACACTATAGGGCAGTCTGGCCTGGCTGCACCAGCCTCGGGCAATAATATCTAGTCGCAGCAAAAGCTTATATTGGGATGTTTCTCTCTATGTACGACTTTATCAAGTCATATGTTGATTAGGTTTTACATAGAAACGTCGTCCCAGTGAAGACTCATTCTGCAACTTGATCTTCACACTTGTGTATCACGACAGTACATCTACACGGATTGTTAGCGTGTGTTTACAAGCTTACCTGGACTGGTGTGGCATCAAGCTGGAATTTACCTGAGTGTTTTTCTACTCTTACATTAGTACAATAATATTAAGGTCAAGTTATAAAGGGCGAGCAGAAAAGTTGTTGCAAATTTCCACGTATTGATTGACTTGTTAGGATTAAAAGCCTATCAACTGCTCGAGGATAATTAAGGTTTTCCTTCTGTTCACTCCTAGTCAAGAATGCTTGAAATCGCTAAAACAGGCATTCAAGTTAACTCTCATTGTATATACACTGAAGATTAAGAATTAAATCCTTATTCCGTGTACTCTTTTATTTAGTTACTCACACACTTGAAAGATCTTCAAAGTTTTAGAGCACTGGGAAGATTTCCAAGAGCTAGTAAGTGCTAAAACTACTCGGAAGATTAAAAATTGTGTGATAAATTCCCATAAACATACACCTGTGTTATGCAAAAATCTGGAACAAGCGATACAAGATGCCTAACAACCACAGGGGGAGTTGAATGATAGACACACGAAAGGCCTAGTGCTGTATTTAAATTTCCCTGTGGTTGTTTTGCATTCACCTGTGTATATACAGGACATAGGAGATGTGTAAATATTGTGTGTGTGTGTGTAGGGTTATGATGCATCTAGTGTTATCAGAGATATCTGAGAGCCCCGTCCAGCGGGCAGACCCTCACAACAATTTTTTTAATTATACGCCGGCTAGTTAAAACCCCCGGTACCTTCCCTCAGATAATACATTACGAAAATAATCACCTAACGGTTTAAATGGCCATACGCTTTTAACACTAGAGATTGGTAAGTTGTAAAAATGTGTACATAGTTTGCATTTTACGTTGTTTGTCATGTTTGTCTATGGATGGAGGAGGTCCAGGGTTCCAAAATGATAATAGGGAGGCAGCTTTTTTGCGTGGAGGTGAGGAAAGAAAGGTGTCTTTTAAGAGGATGGTTCAGGCCAGCGGTTTTATGAGTTTGTGGTCGGGAAGGTCTTTGTATTTTAAGGCTATCAGAAAGGATTACTTGGCTGACTGATGGCTGTCTTCACTCCTCTCTACCTCACATCCTCCATTCCCTTCACACAACCCCCTCCCCCTTCTTTTCCATCAATCCCTCCCTTTCTGCCAATATCCCTGCCATCCTCTTTCTCTGCCTTCCTGCCACCCTTCTTTCCTGTCACCCTTCCTCCCTGCCACCCATCATCCCTGCCATCCTTCATCCCTGCCACCGTTCGTGCCACTCTCCCTCCCTGTCACCCCCACTCACCCTGCTGGTAACCTTCCCGCTTACAACCTCACCACCTCAGCCGTACACCTCATAACTCTTACCGTCAACTTCAACCCACAACTGACCAACATCCCACAAATATTCCTTGGAAACGTTGAACAAAATTAATATCATTAACGCATTATTCGATGAAGTTTTGTGAAGATTACCTGGAGTTTACCTGGAGAGAGTTTCGGGGGTCAACGCCCCCGCGGCCCGGTCTGTGACCAGGCCTCCTGGTGGATCAGCGCCTGATCAACCAGGCTGTTGCTGCTGGCTGCACGCAAACCAACGTACGAGCCACAGCCCGGCTGATCAGGAACTGCCTTTAGGTGCTTGTCCAGTGCCAGCTTGAAGACTGCCAGGGGTCTGTTTGTAATCCCCCTTATGTGTGCTGGGAGGCAGTTGAACAGTCTCGGTCCCCTGACACTTATTGTATGGTCTCTTAACGTGCTAGTGACACCCCTGCTTTTCATTGGGGGGATGGTGCATCGTCTGCCAAGTCTTTTGCTTTCGTAGTGAGTGATTTTCGTGTGCAAGTTCGGTACTAGTCCCTCTAGGATTTTCCAGGTGTATATAATCATGTATCTCTCCCTCCTGCGTTCCAGGGAATACAGGTTTAGAAACCTCAAGCGCTCCCAGTAATTGAGGTGTTTTATCTCCGTTATGCGCGCCGTGAAAGTTCTCTGTACATTTTCTAGGTCGGCAATTTCACCTGCCTTGAAAGGTGCTGTTAGAGTGCAGCAATATTCCAGCCTAGATAGAACAAGTGACCTGAAGAGTGTCATCATGGGCTTGGCCTCCCTAGTTTTGAAGGTTCTCATTATCCATCCTGTCATTTTTCTAGCAGATGCGATTGATACAATGTTATGGTCCTTGAAGGTGAGATCCTCCGACATAATCACTCCCAGGTCTTTGACGTTGGTGTTTCGCTCTATTTTGTGGCCAGAATTTGTTTTGTACTCTGATGAAGATTTAATTTCCTCATGTTTACCATATCTGAGTAATTGAAATTTCTCATCGTTGAACTTCATATTGTTTTCTGCAGCCCACTGAAAGATTTGGTTGATGTCCGCCTGGAGCCTTGCAGTGTCTGCAATGGAAGACACTGTCATGCAGATTCGGGTGTCATCTGCAAAGGAAGACACGGTGCTGTGGCTGACATCCTTGTCTATGTCGGATATGAGGATGAGGAACAAGATGGGAGCTAGTACTGTGCCTTGTGGAACAGAGCTTTTCACCGTAGCTGCCTCGGACTTTACTCTGTTGACGACTACTCTCTGTGTTCTGTTAGTGAGGAAATTATAGATCCATCGACCAACTTTTCCTGTTATTCCTTTAGCGCGCATTTTGTGCGCTATTACGCCATGGTCACACTTGTCGAAGGCTTTTGCAAAGTCTGTATATATTACATCTGCATTCTTTTTGTCTTCTAGTGCATTTAGGACCTTGTCGTAGTGATCCAGTAGTTGAGACAGACAGGAGCGACCTGTTCTAAACCCATGTTGCCCTGGGTTGTGTAACTGATGGGTTTCTAGATGGGTGGTGATCTTGCTTCTTAGGACCCTTTCAAAGATTTTTATGATATGGGATGTTAGTGCTATTGGTCTGTAGTTCTTTGCTGTTGCTTTACTGCCCCCTTTGTGGAGTGGGGCTATGTCTGTTGTTTTTAGTAACTGAGGGACGACCCCCGTGTCCATGCTCCCTCTCCATAGGATGGAAAAGGCTCGTGATAGGGGCTTCTTGCAGTTCTTGATGAACACAGAGTTCCATGAGTCTGGCCCTGGGGCAGAGTGCATGGGCATGTCATTTATCGCCTGTTCGAAGTCATTTGGCGTCAGGATAACATCGGATAGGCTTGTGTTAATCAAATTTTGTGGCTCTCTCATAAAAAATTCATTTTGATCTTCGACTCTCAGTCTGGTTAGCGGCTTGCTAAAAACTGAGTCATATTGGGACTTGAGTAGCTCACTCATTTCCTTGCTGTCATCTGTGTAGGACCCATCTTGTTTAAGTAGGGGCCCAATACTGGACGTTGTTCTCGATTTTGATTTGGCATAGGAGAAGAAATACTTTGGGTTTCTTTCGATTTCATTTATGGCTTTTAGTTCTTCCCGCGATTCCTGACTCCTAAAGGATTCTTTTAGCTTAAGTTCGATGCTTGCTATTTCTCTGACCAGTGTCTCCCTGCGCATTTCTGATATATTGACCTCTTTTAGCCGCTCTGTTATTCTTTTCCGTCGCCTGTAAAGGGAGCGCCTGTCTCTTTCTATTTTACATCTACTCCTCCTTTTTCTTAGAGGAATAAGCCTTGTGCATACATCGAGTGCCACCGAGTTAATCTGTTCTAGGCATAAGTTTGGGTCTGTGTTGCTTAGTATATCTTCCCAGCTTATATCGGTTAGGACTTGGTTTACTTGGTCCCACTTTATGTTTTTGTTATTGAAGTTGAATTTGGTGAATGCTCCCTCGTGACTAGTCTCATTTTGTCGGTCTGAGGCTCCACGCATACATGTCTGAACCTCAATTATGTTGTGATCTGAGTATATTGTTTTTGATATGGTGACATTTCTTATCAGATCATCATTGTTAGTGAAGATGAGGTCTAGTGTATTCTCCAGTCTAGTAGGCTCTATTATTTGCTGGTTTAAATTGAATTTTGTGCAGAGATTTAAAAGCTCGTGTGAGTGTGAGTTTTCATCAGAGCTGCCTCCTGGTGTTATTACTGCAACAATATTATTTGCTATATTCCTCCATTTTAGGTGCCTTAAGTTGAAATCCCCCAGGAGCAAGATGTTGGGTGCAGGAGCTGGAAGATTTTCCAGACAGTGGTCAATTTTTAACAGCTGTTCCTGGAATTGCTGGGATGTTGCATCCGGAGGCTTGTAGACTACCACAATGACTAGGTTTTGGTTCTCGACCTTTACTGCTAAAACTTCCACTACGTCATTTGAGGCATTAAGCAGTTCTGTGCAAACAAGTGACTCTGCAATGTACAGGCCAACCCCCCCCTTTTGCCTGTTCACTCTGTCACATCTGTATAGGTTGTAACCTGGGATCCATATTTCGTTGTCCAAGTGATCCTTTATGTGGGTCTCAGTGAAAGCCGCGAACATTGCCTTTGCCTCTGCAAGCAGTCCACGGATGAAAGGTATTTTGTTGTTTATTGCTGGCTTTAGACCCTGTATATTTGCAAAGAAGAATGTTATCGGACTGGTGGTAGTGTTGGTACTGGGGGGGGATTTTTTTTCCGGCATTAGTATCTGTATCTGTTGGTTTGGAGTGGAGGCCATCGACTGTGGTTCCACTCCAGGAATGACTGGATTTGGTGTACGATTTCTGCCATTTCCTGCCAGTTTTTTTTCCTTCCTGGCACTAAAAAACCTCTCCCTCTTGAGTGGCTGTGGCTACCCAGGTTTTCCCATGGCCTGGATGTTTTGTATCTTTTTGTCCCCTTTAGATGGTATGCCTGGCAATTTAAGTTATAGCACAGTCTTTCCTGTACTGAAGAGGTACACATTTCAGGGTGAAAAAGCTTACAGGAAGGGAGTTTGCATTTTCCTGTTGTCATATGGGCATGACATTTTCTAGGGTGGTCATAGTTGCATGTCCCATCTGTTTTTCCAGATTTCCCATGCCAGCAGATACCAAGTGCATAGTATGTGCACAGGCTTGGTTTCCGTTTGCCTTGGGTTTCTGTGACTGTATTCCCTGTTGGTGCATGTTTCCCTGTCTTATTCCTATCCTCCCTAGCACCAACAATGGAGCTCCCACCAGTTGTTTTTGGTAATTTATCCTCACTATTGCTATTGGAGTCCTCTTGTTTGCTATTTCCTGCGGTATTTCTGGTTTGCAATATTGGTTTTATCTTATCTTTGACTACACTTGTTTCCCTACTATGGCTCCTGTCCTCTATGAGGTCATTTATATGTATTCCTTCCTGCGTATAATTCCCGACTACCTGGACAAAATCTCCAGCTTCACCATTACTGTCTACCAGGACAGTATCTCCAGCTTCACCATTTCTGTCTCCCAGGACAGCACCTCCAGCTTCCCCATTACTGTCTCCCAGGACAGTATCTCCAGCTTCACCATTACTGTCTCCCAGGACAGCACCTCCAGCTTCACCATTACTGTCTCCCAGGACAGCACCTCCAGCTTCACCATTACTGTCTCCCAGGACAGCACTATCAGCCCTACATTTACTGACTACCAGGACATCACCTCCAGCCTTACAGTTTCTGACTACATGGCCAGTATCAAGGGCAGTACCATTCAGCCCGGACTTTTTATGTTCCCATCTGTTGTAGAAAGCTTCCAGGTTTTCTATGAAAGCAGCTTTGATGTTATCCTCTTTTAATACCCTTGTGATTTTAGTCCACAGATTTTCCTCATTTGGGCATACCCAAAAACACTTCTCTGTTTTAATACTGCTTGTAGCTAGTTCTGGGATATCTGCACAAGGAGCGTGACACCAATTTCCACAAAAATGACAATTTATCCATGTGGTAGCCCGTTTGTTTGACTGACCACAGACTACACACAGCTTCATAATGATTTGAATGGTTGATTTACTGCAAGTCTACTAGCAACCTCTTGAATATTATATTAATAACCTTAAATGAAGCTCTAGCTATTTGTATTTCTGTTTCTAACTCTTTTTGTATATTGGACAGCTTACCGTCACGTTCCTGATTTTTAATGTTTGTGTTTATAAGGGCGCCTACAAACCCATCCGTTTACAGTCTGCTTTATTGTCCAATGAAACTGTTTGAAACCAGTCCCGGGTTCGGACCAGTCAAGGGTTCGGACCAGTCGATCTGCTCTGATCAGTGGGTCACTTATTTAAAACATACTGGTCGGTGATTTGAGCTAACACATGAAGGATCTACTGGAAATTATCTACCCGAGTAATATGTGATTTGACTGATACAAAAGTATAACTTGCGTGTTGAAGAGCCGGTGATATCTGGCAGCTCCTACAATGACGTACAGTCGACCTCTTTGTTTATCAATCGCTGTATCTGGCTTTTCTATTTTTGTTTTTCCGTCTCCACCACAATAAATGCTATATTATCACTATAGTTGACTGGTGCAAATTTTGGAGGAAGGGCGCTTTTTCTGTAGTAATAATTGCTTCTCGTTGTGTATATTCGACCGCTGGTAACTACAGGTTATATGAAATTCACAGTAACGTCTCGTATTTCAAGAAAATGAAACTAATGAAAGTCACTCCACTCCACTAAGTACCATTATAATACTGGTTAGTTGCTACTACAACACTGTATTCTGCTATTCACTGGTATCACTAGATTATATCTTATCCTAGCTTACATTGAACATATTTAACTGTATAAAACCAGTGTAAAAGTTCACAATTAACCACGAGGCCTAAATGAAAACCTAGCACTCATCCCACTTAAACCCAGACGACCCAGTGGAACCTCGACTGGCCGAGCGAGAAGCCTATACAAAATACCGGTTTATTTCACAGGCAGATATATTTGTGTTATAGAAGTTGGTTAACATAGATTGTATGCAAATCGTTAAACTGGTGTAGATGTTTCCTTCACTACATCAACCATGCCACAGCTATATAAATTAAGAGATAGGGTAAATGCTCTTATAGCTTTTACTTGCTACAACCCCCAATTATGGTGCTCATGTAGGAATAGTGAAAATTATGTATAGACCCTATATAAGGCAACTGATTAAGCTTCGCCCATGTTAAAGTTAACTAAAGAAAATTCTCCGGCCCATAGAGCTTATGCAAAACAAAGCCCTCAAAATTATTCTCGGCTGTCCTTAAACTACTACGAGTCTTAATATGAGGAAGGTCTTCCTAGTATCAGTGATAAGATCATTGAGATTAACATTGCACATGTTAATAGAATATTAAATATTGAAGAATATTATGAAATGGACCACTACCAATGTAAACCTTCTTAAATTTTAGAAGTAAATAAACACATCTTATTCGTTTGGAAACATTTTGTGTGTATATATATATATATATATATATATATATATATATATATATATATATATATATATATATATATATATATATATATATATATATATATATATATATATATAGGAGGTGAACGTATTCAGATATTTGGGAGTGGACGTGTCAGCGGACGGGTCTATGAAAGATGAGGTGAATCATAGAATTGATGAGGGAAAAAGAGTGAGTGGTGCACTTAGGAGTCTGTGGAGACAAAGAACTTTGTCCTTGGAGGCAAAGAGGGGAATGTATGAGAGTATAGTTTTACCAACGCTTTTATATGGGTGTGAAGCGTGGGTGATGAATGTTGCAGCGAGGAGAAGGCTGGAGGCAGTGGAGATGTCATGTCTGAGGGCAATGTGTGGTGTGAATATAATGCAGAGAATTCGTAGTTTGGAAGTTAGGAGGAGGTGCGGGATTACCAAAACTGTTGTCCAGAGGGCTGAGGAAGGGTTGTTGAGGTGGTTCGGACATGTAGAGAGAATGGAGCGAAACAGAATGACTTCAAGAGTGTATCAGTCTGTAGTGGAAGGAAGGCGGGGTAGGGGTCGGCCTAGGAAGGGTTGGAGGGAGGGGGTAAAGGAGGTTTTGTGTGCGAGGGGCTTGGACTTCCAGCAGGCATGCGTGAGCGTGTTTGATAGGAGTGAATGGAGACAAATGGTTTTTAATACTTGACGTGCTGTTGGAGTGTGAGCAAAGTAACATTTATGAAGGGATTCAGGGAAACCGGCAGGCCGGACTTGAGTCCTGGAGATGGGAAGTACAGTGCCTGCACTCTGAAGGAGGGGTGTTAATGTCGCAGTTTAAAAACTGTAGTGTAAAGCACCCTTCTGGCAAGACAGTGATGGAGTGAATGATGGTGAAAGTTTTTCTTTTTCGGGCCACCCTGCCTTGGTGGGAATCGGCCGGTGTGATAATAAAAAAAATAAAATATATATATATATATATATATATATATATATATATATATATATATATATATATATATATATATATAACTGTTAGTGATAGTAATATATCACAAATAATATACATTGATGGAAGTAAGCAGAAGTCTACTGGCAAGGGCTGTACTGCTCTTGTTGCAACCTTCCTGGATAAGAACCAAAGCAACGAAGTTGAGCTAGGCATAAGAATTAACAATTAGGCAAACTGAATTGTTTGCCATCCTAATGGCACTAAAGTTGACCTATAACAATAAGCTTAATCTTTCATTATTACAGATTCTAAGTCATGACTACAAGGGTTTTACTCACATAATGACTAACAGCATGCTCATAAAAGTCAGTTATATATAC
>NC_091295.1:24757404-24829904 GCF_038502225.1 Cherax quadricarinatus | reverse complement strand
AACTAACCAGGGAAAGAGGATATGTTGGAGAGGAAAACGCGACCAGTATTGCCAAAGTTGTCTCGTAACAACCCCTACTAGTGTCCCTATTTCCCCCCATTTTTAGACTTTTCCCTATTTTAGAATGATTTAATCTTATGGTATCTAGACTGTAAGTAATTTAATACCAGTGATATTTATTTGCAACATTATTGCAATATAAACCACATTAATAATTCTAGTTAAATCATAAATGCAGTACGAACATAAATATTTTAAAAGAAAGGTTATAGTCAGTTTTTTTTTTAATTATTTACAAATAACAACTGGCAAGGGCACACACGAAGCTGCCCAGCTACTCACTCCGGCACAGGTTAAACCAGCCACACTCCCGCAACACACAATTTACACCTTTATGGGTGAGTGATTGAGGGAGGGGTAGTGAGAGGGAGAGTGAAGGAGGTACCCAGACGTCACGGAGGTACCTAGAGGTGAGGGAGGAACCTAGTGGTGACGGGGGTTAGGTGGTTGTGGTTTACGGGCGGTGGGGAAGGTTAATCAGCTGCGGGATCACCACTAACACCTTTCAACGACTCATACACCTTGGCCTGTTCTCTCTTCCTTCACCTCCTCCCTCAACCTCCATCACGCACGAGGCTACTCACACTTAGCTATACAATTTGATTTTAAAATTTCTAAAGGCTTTTGCAACACAGAATCTGCATTATGATAATTATGTACGTATTCTCAGTTGTATATTGTAGTCTGAATTTCCCTCCCTCCCCACTTCTTTTTGTTCTCTTTCAGCTGCAGCAGCTGGGACAGCTGTGTCAGGTGCAGGTGCTATTACAGCTGAGTTACTTGTGGTTTATAATGGGACTGAACCAGTTGAAGCTACTGAAAATAGGTCTCTTGTCGACTCTGATCTTGTTAAGACATTTGCAACAGTTAGGTATCTTTACTCCAGAACGTTTCGCATACATAGACTTTTTCAGTCGAGTACAGAAGAGTGAGCAGAAGCAGCAAAGATGTAAAGACGATGTCATCAGTCTATCCTCCTAGAAGACAGTTTTGAGGTGCTCAGTCCCTCAGCCCGGAGAAGAGTTTTACTCCCGTAGTCTGGAACAATGTTCCTGACACATGTGTCTTACCTTCAACCTGTCAGTATTGTATACCACTTTAATATTCGACTCTGATCTTGTACGTTGGCACTGTGTCTAAGTTAAGGCGTACATAGATGTAGACCGACTGGCAAATACAGTGAAATCTGCCAAAATGACCATCCAGGAAAATGCAAAAACCTCATAAATAAAATTGTATGTTGTGCAATAAACTGCAGATTCTTTCACCCCAAAAATATTTTACAATTCACTGATAAAAAGTTTTGTGATATAAAGTGTCGAGTGGTTAGGTAAGACACATATGCAACAGTTAGACAACTTTATTCCGAAACGTTTCGCCTACACAGTAGGCTTCTTCAGTCGAATACAGAAAATAGGCAGGAACAGTAGAGATGTGAAGACGATGTAATCAGTCCATCACCCTTGTAGTCGTAGAATTTGAGGTTGTCAGTCCCTCGGCCTGGAGAAGTTCAGTTCCATAGTCAGGAACTATCTGAAGATCAAGCGACAGTGCGGAGACTTAAATACTGTCGGAAGGAGAGGTGCAGAGTAGTAGTAGTAGTAGTAGTGAGAATGTAACCACTGAGAGGTCATGTCCCTCTCAGATCCAACACTTCTCACTTGAAAAGCTTGTCCAAGGTGTTTTCTGTACCAAGATGCCATGTGTTGCAGTGTCTGACAAGATGAACATCAAAATGGTATACAATCTCTACTGTTGCTGCCTATTTTCTGTATTCGACTGAAGAAGCCTACTGTGTAGGCGAAATGTTTCGGAATAAAGTTGCCTAACTGTTGCATATGTGTCTTACCTAACAACCTGTCGGTATTGTATACCATTTTGAAGTTCAAAGTGTCGAGTGTTCCGTGTGAAGGGAACGAGGTACATAAAGTTGTGTGAACATCAACCTGAACATGATAACCACTGCCACTCATACAACGTACATTTTCTTAATGTCATGAAGCAGAGAAGAATGATAAGAAATGATGAGAATGTTACCACCTCAGAGCCAAGCTGAACTGTGACTGCAAGTATAACCAATGGTAGGCTCGTCACAGCCACAGTTATTGTTAACAGTAACAAAAAAATAAAGAAAACAAAAGCAGCACATTAATACTGGTAGAATTGCCGACAATATGTTAAGTAAAAGACTAACCATTGCAGATCAAGTATTCTGAAAATCCTTCAAAACCGTCCGGTCCCAAATATCCTCTTGTTTGAACGATCTTCTCCACTTCTACTCTCACCACGACACCAAAACCAAACGTGGTGTAATTATAGGCTTCTTCCTGCGTGCACTCAGAATCTGCAGCAACGAGTTCCTTGAGGAAGAATGCACTATAATTGAACAAATATTTTCTAAACTCCACTATCCTCGTCACTTCATCAGAGACTGCAGACGGCGAGCATTAAACATCTTCAACACACCCAGAGAAGACACTGCCGAGAAGAGATACATAGTCCTTCCCACCAACTCCATTGCCAAACATGTTTCCAACATTTTTGCCAAAACATCATTCCAAGTATCTACCTCCACAACCACGACCATCAAGGACATCACCAGTAGTAGGCAGGACAAGCCTCCATCCTCTGCAGGGGTATACATAATCCCTTGTAATGACTGCAACAAGTTATACGTGGGCGAAACATCAAGGGACCTCCAAACACGTATTTCAGAACACCAATACGCAAGCAGGTCTGACGACACAAGGAATGCCTGCGTACAACACCGTAATTCACACAACCACTTGATAAACTACAGAAACTCAAGACTTATCGCCACAGAAGACAACACTCAATACCGAAGAATCCTGGAATCATCACTCATTTCTATATCCGACAACTTCAACCAGGATAGTGGCTTCTATAACATAGCTGAACCACTTGCCAAGAAACTTCTTCATCGCTATCCCACATAAGAACACTGTAGAAGGTCTGCTCACAAACTTATCCAATCTCCTTTCCAAGCTACCCAAGTTTGTAGACTCTATAACCCCACTCGGTACATCATCAGATGCAGCATTCTTCACCTGACCTCAGCCGGACTATAAATACTTGCGTTCCTTCCACCCCAGGTAGTTCTGTTTGTGACTTGAAAAAGCCCACTGTGTGGGCGAAACGTAGTCAATAAAGGATCACATTATACTGCATTCGTGTTTATATTGCCATTGTGTCGGTATTTTATACCATTTATTTCCATCCTCTTGTTTGTTGACTTCACACACCAAAATTAAAATAATGTAGCAAAATTTGTAATTGTAAAATGAATCTAAAATAAAAAAATCCTACTAATGAGTTCGGATGAAAAGTCTGACTTAACTACGAAGACGGAATAAATTCACTTTAGACAAACATATTGATTGACCAGACCGGACTAGAAAATACTCGCAACCTTATATTCACTAATAATGAACACCTGGTATGCAATATAATAAGTGTTGAGGATAGTACAATTAAATCACAACTTAACATAAGCTCAGATCTGCATACTCGCTCGCCATGATCAACAAAATACACAGTTACCAGAGTTAGTTCAACTAATTTAATTTTAACGAGAGCATCACCTGGGATCAGATAAACTGTGATCTCACTGAAATATGCTGGTAAAAAGAAAATATGCTTAACATGGTCCTGATCCAGTACTTTGAGTGGATAAATTGAGTGACACTAGAGGCATGCACCAAACATAAATCATTACGAGGAAGGTGCAGCTCGGCAAAAGAGAGACGCGCTTTCTATAAGAGAAGGCGACGGATCGCAGGGATTCTGAAAGGATGCAGATTTCTTGAACATTGGTTAGAGAAATACAGAATGTTGAGCTCAAACTAAATGCATCCTTCAGAATCCAGGAGACATGGAGCGAAAAATAATAAGTGAACTTGAAAGATACCCAAAATAATTTTTCTCATAGGCAAAGTCCAGGGCCAAAACAGTATTTAGCATCAGGCCGTTATTTAAAGGAGATGAAACACACGCTGACGACAGCAAAGAAATTAGTAAAATAATTAAGCCACAGTATAGCTCATTGTTCAGTGAGCCACTAATTAGTCTGGGGATTGACGACCTGAATGAGTTTTTCCTAAATGCGATAAAGAACGCTACGGACATCTCCGAAATTTCTGATATAACCTTAGCCTCATTTGAGTTCGAAGATGCGATCAAATGCAATGTAAAAAGAGAGCAAATGAGAGAGTGGGTGAGATGTTATCAACAAATTTTGTTGAAAATAAGAAAAAGTTTTGGAATGAGATTAACAAGTTAAGAAAGCCTAGAGAACAAATGGATTTGTCAGTTAAAAATAGGAGAGGAGAGTTATTAAATGGAGAGTTAGAGGTATTGGGAAGATGGAGGGAATATTTTGAGGAATTGTTAAATGTTGATGAAGATAGGGAAGCTGTGATTTCGTGTATAGGGCAAGGAGGAACAACATCTTGTAGGGGTGAGGAAGAGCCAGTTGTGAGTGTGGGGGAAGTTCGTGAGGCAGTAAGTAAAATGAAAGGGGGTAAGGCAGCCGGGATTGATGGGATAAAGATAGAAATGTTAAAAGCAGGTGGGAATATAGTTTTGGAGTGGTTGGTGCAATTATTTAATAAATGTATGGAAGAGGGTAAGGTACCTAGGGATTGGCAGAGAGCATGCATAGTTCCTTTGTATAAAGGCAAAGGGGATAAAAGAGAGTGCAAAAATTATAGGGGGATAAGTCTGTTGAGTATACCTGGCAAAGTGTATGGTAGAGTTATTATTGAAAGAATTAAGAGTAAGACGGAGAATAGGATAGCAGATGAACAAGGAGGCTTTAGGAAAGTTAGGGGGTGTGTGGACCAGGTGTTTACAGTGAAACATATAAGTGAACAGTATTTAGATAAGGCTAAAGAGGTCTTTGTGGCATTTATGGATTTGGAAAAGGCGTATGACAGGGTGGATAGGGGGGCAATGTGGCAGATGTTGCAGGTGTATGGTGTAGGAGGTAGGTTACTGAAAGCAGTGAAGAGTTTTTACGAGGATAGTGAGGCTCAAGTTAGAGTATGTAGGAAAGAGGGAAATTATTTCCCAGTAAAAGTAGGCCTTAGACAAGGATGTGTGATGTCACCGTGGTTGTTTAATATATTTATAGATGGGGTTGTAAGAGAAGTAAATGCGAGGGTCTTGGCAAGAGGCGTGGAGTTAAAAGATAAAGAATCACACATAAAGTGGGAGTTGTCACAGTTGCTCTTTGCTGATGACACTGTGCTCTTGGGAGATTCTGAAGAGAAGTTGCAGAGATTGGTGGATGAATTTGGTAGGGTGTGCAAAAGAAGAAAATTGAAAGTGAATACAGGAAAGAGTAAGGTTATGAGGATAACAAAAAGATTAGGTGATGAAAGATTGGATATCAGATTGGAGGGAGAGAGTATGGAGGAGGTGAATGTATTCAGATATTTGGGAGTGGACATGTCAGCGGATGGGTCTATGAAAGATGATGTGAATCATAGAATTGATGAGGGGAAAAGGGTGAGTGGTGCACTTAGGAGTCTGTGGAGACAAAGAACTTTGTCCTTGGAGGCAAAGATGGGAATGTATGAGAGTATAGTTTTACCAACGCTCTTATATGGGTGTGAAGCATAGGTGATGAATGTTGCAGCGAGGAGAAGGCTGGAGGCAGTGGAGATGTCATGTCTGAGAGTAATGTGTGGTGTGAATATAATGCAGAGAATTCGTAGTTTGGAAGTTAGGAGGAGGTGTGGGATTACCAGAGGGCTGAGGAAGGGTTGTTGAGGTGGTTCGGACATGTGGAGAGAATGGAGCGAAACAGAATAACTTCAAGAGTGTATCAGTCTGTAGTGGAAGGAAGGCGGGGTAGGGGTCGGCCTAGGAAAGGTTGGAGGGAGGAGGTAAAGGAGGTTTTGTGTGCGAGGGGCTTGGACTTCCAGCAGGCATACGTGAGCGTGTTTGATAGGAGTGAATGGAGACAAATGGTTTTTAATACTTGACGTGCTGTTGGAGTGTGAGCAAAGTACCATTTATGAAGGGGTTCAGGGAAACCGGCAGGCCGGACTTGAGTCCTGGAGATGGGAAGTACAGTGCCTGCACTCTGAAGGAGGGGTGTTAATGTTGCAGTTTAAAAACTGTAGTGTAAAGCACCCTTCTGGCAAGACAGTGATGGAGTGAATGATGGTGAAAGTTTTTCTTTTTCGGGCCACCCTGCCTTGGTGGGAATCGGCCAGTGTGATAATAAATAAAATAATATATATATATACATACATATACATAAATATATATATATATATATATATATATATATATATATATATATATATATATATATATATAAGAACATAAGAATGGAGGAACACTGCAGAAGGCCTACTGGCCCATGCGAGGCAGGTCCTTATCAAAACGACTACTACCTAAAGCTTCCCAAGAAATAACTCTCATACCCAATGACACCAATCAAACCCAGCCCCTCCCACTCATATATTTGTCCAGTCTCTTCTTAAAGCTACCCAAGGTCCTAGCCTCTATCACCCCACTGGGAAGACTGTTCCACGCATCCACAACTCTGTTAGAAAACCAGTACTTACCTATGTCCTTTCTAAATCTAAATTTATCCAACTTAAATAACAACTTAAATCCATTATTTCTGGTTCTTACCTGGTTCGACACCCTCAGTACTTTATTAATATCTCCCTTGTTTATGCCCGTCATCCACTTATACACTTCAATGATATATCTCCCCTCATTCTACGCCTCTCCAGAGAGTGGAGATTTAAGGCTTTGAGTCTATCTTCGTACGGGAGGTTTGTTACACAGTAAATCATTTTAGTCATTCTTCTCTGTATGTTCTCTAATGAGTCTATATCCATCCTGTAGTAAGGGGACCAAAACTGAGCAGCATAATCTAAATGAGGCCTCACTAGTGATGTATAGAGCTGTAAAATAACTTTTGGACTTCTGTTACTTATACTTCTTGAGATAAATCCAAGTAATCTGTTGGCCTTGTTGCGCACACTAAGGCACTGCTGTCTTGGCTTTAGATTTCTGCTTACCATGACTCCCAAGTCTTTTTCACATTCTGTATGATCAAGCTCTACTTCACCTAGATTATAGCTTCGAGGGTTATTTTCATTACCAAGGGCAAGTACCTTACACTTATCCACATTGAACTTCATCTGCCATTTTTCAGACCAAGACATTAATTTGTCCAAATCGTCCTGGAGTTCATTGATATCCTCCTCAGAGTGAATTATACGGCCTATCTTTGTATCATCAGCAAATTTACTCATGTCACTCGTAATCCCTTCATCAAGGTCATTAATGTAAATTATGAACAGGAGAGGGCCTAAAACTGATCCTTGTGGAACTCCACTAGTGACTAATCCCCATTCAGATTTCACTCCATTAATGGTAACTCTCTGCTTTCTATTGGTAAGCCATGCCTCAATCCATGCTAGAACTTTACCTCCTATACCATGAGCTGCCACTTTTCTTAAGGGTCTCTTGTGAGGTACTCTATCGAAGGCTTTACTAAAATCCAAATAAACAATATCATATTCCTTATCACTGTCAACTGCCTCAAATGTTCTATTGAAGAACGTCAGTAAGTTTGTCAGGCAGGAACGACCTCTCGTGAATCCATGCTGAGATTCATTTATCAGTTATGCTCTTCAAGGTGACTTCTGATAATGTCAGCTATAATTGATTCTAATAACTTGCCCACTATAGATGTCAGGCTTATTGGACGGTAATTTGAAGGAGTGGACTTATCCCCTGATTTGAATATAGGAACCACATTAGCCATCTTCCACAACTCTGGCACAACACCGGTAAGGATGGACGCATTGAATACACTCGTTAATGGCTGACTAAGCTCCATCTTGCATTCCTTAAGTACCCTGGAAAACAACTCATCGGGTCCCGGGGACTTATTTTGCTTCAGTTTGTCTATCTGTTTAATAACCATATCCCTCGTGACAGTAATATTAGTTAACTTAAATTTATCAGGAACTAAATAATTGTTAATTACTGGAATCTCATTTGCATCTTCCTGTGTAAAAACTGACAAAAAATAGTCATTAAATAAGGAACACATTTCCAGTTCATTATCCGTCAGCTGTCCATTCCCAGTTTTCAGAGGTCCTACTTTTTCCTTCACCTTCGTCCTATACACTTGAAAGAACCCCTTTGGATTAGTCTTTGATTCATTAGCAACTCTAATTTCATAGTCACGTTTAGCCTTTCTAATCGCCTTTTTTACTGCTCTTTTAAGCTGAACATATTGGTCAGTAAGGTTAACCTCTCCTCTTCTGATGCGCCTATAAATTCCCCTTTTCTCCCCTAATAGATGCTTTAGCCTCCTGTTAACCCATTTGGGATCGTTATTATTAGACCTAATGTCTCTCTGGGGAATGTATATACTCTGGGCACTGTGTACATTATTACGAACACAATCATAAAAGCAGATCCCTTCATATTCATAAGTATGATTATCGTCAATAAAATCATTAGCTAGATAACCCCAATCAAGATTAGACAGATGTTCCCTAAGTCCATTATAATCGGCAGAACGAAAATCAGGGATTTTTACTGTATTATCATTATTCTTGCATTCCCAGTTAATGCTAAAAGTGATGGATTTGTGATCACTTGCGCCAAGCTCTTCAGTGATCTCCAGATTATTCACGAGTGTTTCCTTATTTGACAAGACTAGGTCTAGCAAATTATTACCCCTGGTAGGCTCAGTTACGCTCTGTTTCAGAAAACAGTCCTGAACTGTTTCCATAAAGTCACTGGACTCTAGATTACCTGTCAAAGAATTCCAGTCAATTTGACTAAAGTTAAAGTCCCCTACTATGACTATGTTACTGTGTCCAAAAGCCCTAACAATTTCGTCCCAAAGAAGTCTCCCTCTATCGTGATCCAAGCCTGGAGGTCGGTATATTACACCTAGAATTAGTTTTTCTTGACCCTCCACGAACTCTACCCAAACAGACTGTTACTGCTCCATCTATTATTATGGTTTAGAAAGACACGTAAGCAAACACTATAACATATTTATTAGAAAACGTTTCGGTCCTGGGACCTTGATCACTTCTGATCAAGGTCCCAGGACCGAAACGTTTTCTAATAAATATGTTATAGTGTTTGCTTACGTGTCTTTCTAAACCAACTTGTCGGTATTTATTACCAAGGTTTATACCATCTATTATTATACCTGTTTTTATGCAACAATTAATATTTTCTCGAACATGCAATGCAACTCCTCCCCCCTTCCCATTACATCTATCCACATTGAACAACTTAAATCCCTGAATATTACACTCAGCAGTCATATCCCGACTCTTTAAATCATACCACGTTTCAGTTAATGCAATGATATCAAAGTTCCCAGCACATGCTACCAAACGTAGTTCATTAATTTTATTTCTTGCACTTCGACTGTTCGCATAAAATACCATCATATGTTTTTTCTTCTGCACATTTTTCCTATTCATCCTTGTTTTTACTCAATTTCTGAAATTATCATTACTCAGAGTTACTCCATGACAGTTACTATTAAGATTCTTAATATCAGAGCATAAGTCAATATATCCATATTCATTATTTATCATTTCTAAACCCATACCTCTAACTAATCCTAGTTTAAAGTCCTAACAACCCCGTCAACTGAGTTAGCAAGAAAACCCACACCTGCCCTGGATAAGTGAACCCCATCCCTGGCATACATGTCATTTCGGCCATAGAAGTTGTCCCAGTTATCAATGAATGGTACTGCATTATCCTTACAGTGTTTATCCAGCCAACAATTAATACCAATTGCTCTGGACAACCATTCATTACCAACACCTCTTCTTGGCAAAATGCCACATATAACAGGGCGCTCCCCCCTTCTTCCTAATTATGTCTATAGCTGTCCTGAACTTTCTAACTAAATCCTCACTTCTACGCTTGCCTACATCATTGCCTCCAGCACTGAGGCAAATAATAGGATTGATCCCATTACCGTTCATGATGTTGTCAAGCCGGCTAACAATGTCCTCCATCCCAGCCCCAGGAAAGCAAACCCTCTGTCTCCTACTCCTGTCCTTCAAGCAGAATGCTCTATCCATGTATCTAACCTGGCTATCCCCAACAACAACAATATTCTTACCTTCCTTGTTGTCGTTCGTCGTGACGATCCCAGTAGTCGACTCACATTCGTCGGGTAACACCGAGAATGCGTTGGAGGTTTCCACAGGAGTTTCCACAGCAGTCTCTTTCTTCTTCATCGTTTCTGGCTTTCCATTCGTCTTCTTGATCGTCAACTTCGTCGTCCCCTGCTGTCCAGCCACTGACCACGATCCCTTCTTGACCTAAGGACTCGAAACAGGAGGACTACTACGAATCCTCTTTTTTTCCTCGGTCAATCGCCGTATCTCCATCTTCGCTACCCTCAGTTCTTCCTTAAGTTGCTGGTAAAGTTGCTCGATGGAGGGCATCTTGGTTCAGTCCACGGGAGCACACAAGACACTTCTTCACAGAGTTAAGTACAGGTCACCACTGAACATATATATGTCGTGCCGAATAGGCAGAACTTGCGATCTTGGCTTAAATAGCAATGCTCATCTTGCCATATAGGACAAGCGAAAATTTGTGTATGCAATAATTTCGCCAAAATCATTCTGAACCTAACGAAAAAAATATATTTCACTGTGTTTGTTTAGTATTAAATTATTGTAAACAAATCTAAAATATATTTAGTTGGGTTAGGCTAAAATAAATTGTTCTTGTTATAATAAGGTTAGGTAAGTTTTCTAAGATTCTTTTGGTGCAAAATTAAAAATTTTTATATTAACATTAATGAAAAAAATATATCTTTAAATGTATAAGAGAAAATTTTAGAAAGGACTTAATTTTAAATGAGTTTTTGCTAATTGACCAGTTTTACATATTCGGCACGACATATATATAAGAACATATATATATATATATATATATATATATATATATATATATATATATATATATATATATATATATATATATTTATATATATATATATATATATATATATGTTCATATATATATATATATATACATATATATATATATATATATATATATATATATATATATATATATATATATATATATATATATATATATGTATATAAATATATGAACATATATATATGTATATATATATATATATATATATATATATATATATATACATATATATATATATATATATACATATATATACATATATATATATATATATATACATATATATACATACATATATATATATATATATATATATATATATATATATATATATATATATAGATATAAATATATATAGATATATATATATGCCAAGTGAGAGATGTACGAGGAAGCCTAGATTAAGACTGGACAGGAGACTAACGTGGCTGCGGAATACAATGGTATGAGACCCTGGAGAGCCCTACACCTGCGGAGGTTGGTGCCCGGCCATAGAGGGAAGTGTGTCAACATCCGTTGTGCTAGCCTCTTCAACCTGCTGAAAGCAAATATGAGAAGTGTTGTAGAAACACAGGTAAAAGTTTTGACGAGGAAACTGGATCAGTTCCTGCAAATAGTGCCAAATCGACTTCTACAACTCGCAGGACTTAAGGTAAGAGCTATACAACATGACCTAAAACATGTTAGAAATGCGTCACAAAGAGGAGTCAGTAGTTCTCATCTGACTCGGGTCAGATGAGAAATAGGTCTCATGTTTTAGGTCTCATTAGAGATAGATTACAGATATAGAATGAAAACCTGTTGCTTGTGGAGTTCTGTCGGGGTCAATATAGGGCATTTGGATCACTGTATCAATTCAGAGCTTATTTCTTGGGTAGCATTGAGGGCTGGGTTGGGCAAATGTTTTGTTGGTGGGATGAATTGTAAAGGACCTGCCTAGTATGGGCCAACAGGCCTCCTGCAGTGTTCCTCCTTTCTTATGTTCTTATGTTCTTATGTTCAGAGAATGAGAGAATATGTAACGAGACTTAGTACACACAGGTTAATTTTAGTGAGACCAGGAAGTTTCAAGACGATGATAGGACGATGCTGAGGTCAGAAAAGTGGGAGATTGTTCAGTGTAAACAATAGTAATGTTATAATTCTGTTCAAAGAAAGTAACATTTCTTTTTAGGAATTAGATAATAAAAAATCAAATCGAACTTGAGAAAGAATTAAGAGTTCTGGTTAGCAGTAATCTAAATCCCAGACAACAGTACATAAGTGTTCGCAGTAAAGCTTATAAAATTCTTGTTTTTATAACAAGAAGTATAAATAATAGATCCCTGGGGTTATACTTCAGCATTATATATCTTTGGTATCATTTACATTATGCTGCTCGGTTCTGGGCGCCATATTACACAATGGACACAAGTATGCGCGGGAAAACATAAAGAGATGACGAAGTTGATCCTATGTACCAGAAATCTTTTAGACGAAGAAAGGTTGAAAGTGCTGAACATGCACTCTCTTGAATGTCCTCATTGATGGCCTATGTACTCAGTTGTCCTACCTACTCAGCTACCTGTTCACAGTGATTGTCTGTGTACTCAGTTCTGGCTACTCAGCTGCCTGTCTGTTGGCAACCTGTCCTCAGCTAACTGTCTCAACACACTGGTCACAAGGAGGCCTTAAGATCCGGGTCACACAAGGTCCCAAGATCCGGGTCACACAAGGTCCCAAAACCCGGGTCACGCAAGGCCCAGAGACCTGGGTCACATAAAGTTCCAAGACCCGGGTCACACTAGGTCTCCAGACGGGTCACACAAGGAGGTCCCAAGACCCGGGTCATACAAGGAGGTCCCAAGGCCTGGCGGGCATGGGGTAGACCCGGTAATCTGACAGTTCCAATGATACCTTTGTGATAATCACTGTGATCTCTGAGTGAGTTATGACTGCCAGTTATGTTCCAACGATGACAGTGTGTGTGTGTGTGTGTGTGTGTGTGTGTGTGTGTGTGTGTGTGTGTGTGTGTAGTCCTGGCCCCTCCTCTTAGCTGGTCGCTACTTACTAGGTCCACTCTTTCCCAGCTCCAAGAGCCTTATGGTACCTTTTCTTAAAACTATGTATAGATCCTGCCTCTCTTACTTCACTCTCCAGACTGTTCCACTTTCTGGAACTCTAAGGCTGAAGAAATATTTCCTAACATCCCTGTGACTCATCTGAGTTTTCAGCTTTTAGTTATGTCCTTTTGTTTCTGTATCCCATCTCTGAAACATTCTGGCCCTGTTCATTTTGTCAATTCCTCTTAGTATTTTGTATGTCGTTTTCATGCCTCCCCCTCTATCCCTCCTTTCCTCCAATGTAATCAGGTTGCGTTCCCTTAACCTCTCCTCATGAGACATGCACCTTAGCCCCGGGACTAGTCTTGTTACAAACTTTCGCACTTTCTCAAATTTCTTGACGTGCTTGTCGAGGTGTGAGTTCCATACTGGTGCTGCGTACTCCAATATGGGCCTGACATACACATTGTACAGTGACGTGAATGACTCCTTACTTAGATGTCGAAACGCTATTCTTAGGTTTGTCAGGCGCCCAAATGCTGCAGTAGTTATTTGGTTGATGTGCGCCTCAGGAGATGTGCTCGGTATGATACTTACCCCAAGATCCTTTTCCTGAGTAAGGTTTGTAGTCTTTGACCCCGAGAGTGTACTCCCTCTGCGGTCTTCTTTGTCCTTCCCAAGTTTCATGACTTTGCACCTGGTGCGGCTGAACTCCAGGAGCCATTTGTCGGACCAGGCTTGCAGCCTGTCCAGATCCCTTTGTAGTCTTTCCTGTTCCTCGTCCGCTTGTATTCTCCTCATTAGTTTCACGTCGTCTGCGAACAGGGACACCTCTGACTCTGTTCCTTCTGTCATGTCATTCACATATACAAGAAACAGCACCGGCCCTAGGACTGTTTTTTTTTTTTGTGTGTGTGTGTACACTCACCAAATTGTACTCACCTAATTGTAGTTACAAGAGTTGAGTATCAACTGATGGCCGTTACTGGTCCTACTCTCTCCTGGCTGCGCGAGGCCTGTCCTACCTATTCTTTAAGCTATATACTGATTCTGCCTCTACCACTTCACTGTCTACTCTAAGGCTAAAGAAGTATTTCCTAACATCCCTATGACTCATCTGTGCTTTTAACTTCCAGTTGTGACCCCGTGTACCGGAGACCCGCTTCTCAAACAGACTTTCCCTGTCCAACCTATCACTTCCTCTCAGTACTTTGTCTGTCGTAATTATGTCACCTCTGACCCTTTTGTCCTGTAGTGTCGTCAGGTTTAGCTCCTCTAGCCTCTCCTCATATGTCGTACCCTTCAGCTCTGGGACTAGTCTTGTTGCAATTCGTTATACTGTTTTAGCTTGTTTTTATACTCAAAGATGAACCTGATATATACCGTGTGTACAAGATCATGAATGCCTCCGTGTTGATGTACCTCATGTTTGCTACAGCGGTTATTAAGTTCACGAGCGCGCGCGCGCACGTGTGTGCATACGTACGTGTACTGGATACCAACTAGCACAACCTTTGTGGGGGATACCAACAGGAATAGTCCAACACTTGGTCTTGAAGATATCAATTTCGAGTTTCATGTAAATAATAATACAAAGTGAACGTTACTACAATTGTTCTTTGTCAGTGACACGGTTCTTTTGGGAGATTTTTGAGAGAAGTTGAAAAGGGTGATGGAGGAGTTTCAGAGGATAAAAGAATGAAATTAAAAGTGAAAAATAGGAAAGGGGAAGATGATGAGGGTTACAAGAAATGTTCGCAATGAAAGACTGGACATCAGCTTGGAAGTAGGGATCATGGAGGAAGTGAATGTGTTCATATATTTGGAAGTGAACTTGTCAGCGGATGGGACAGTAAAGGATGAAGAGAGCCATAGAATTGACAAAGGGGGAAAACGGTGGGTGCTTCATTAAAGCATTTGTGGAGACACAGAACTTCATCTGTGGTGGTAAAAAAGGGAATGTACCAGAGTAGTGGTACCAGCAGTTATATGGATGTGAGGCATGGGTTTTGAACGTTGCAGTGAAGAGGCTGGAGGCAGTGAAGATGTCGTGTGTGAGGGCATTGTATAGTGTGAATATTATGGAAACAAGAAGCAGAGTTAGAAGGTTGAGGAAGGTTGTGTTGAGGCGGTCACTTACTAAGGAAGGAGGAAAATAATATGGCTAGTAAAATATATAAATCGAGGGTAGAGGGAATAAGGGGAAGGGGGTCATCCAAAGAAGGGTTGAAGTTTTGAGGTCTAGGGGCTTGAACATCCAACAGGCTTTTGTGAATATGTTAAATCTGAGTGGAGGCAAGTAGATTTTGTGACTTGATGTGCTGTTGGAGTGTCAGCAAGGTAATATTTATGAAGGAATTCAAGGAAACCGGTTAGCTGGACATAATTCCTGGAGATGTGCAGTACAGTTCCTACACTCTGAAGGAGAGGTGGGGATGGTGCGGGTCAGAGGGTTATATCAACTGTGATTGTCATTTATTCAATCATCTGAATACTGGTTGAATAAGTGACAATGAAAGTGTTTCCTCTTTTTTGGGTCACCGTATCTCAGAGGGAGACGGTTGTTGAATAATAATAAATGATCAGAATGTCCGAGGGGAAGGGAGGGAGATTCCGCCATCAGCACAGGTTAAGTGCTCAAATACTTTTGATATCTTTTATTTCTTGAATCTTCAAAGAGAGAGAGAGAGAGAGTATATAGATATATATATATATATATATATATATATATATATATATATATATATATATATATATATATATATATATATATATATATATATATATATATATATATATATATATATGCAAAACAACCACTCTGAAAGAATAGAGAAATTCCAAGTGCTTTCGTGACTACTCACATTATCATAGTTCCTTGATAATGTGAGTAGTCACGAAAGCGCTTGGAATTTCTCTATTCTTTCAGAGTGGTTGTTTTGCATATTTTGAAATCACCTGTTCACTGTAATCTTATTATATATATATATATATATATATATATATATATATATATATATATATATATATATATATATATATATATATATCCTCCAGTGTCTTGAGGTTTTTACCCCTCCCTCCCTCATAGCACTTATTCCTTCGCTCTGAGACTAGTCTCACTTCAAACCTCTGAACTTTCTCCTAACTTCTTGACGTGCTTGATCAATTCTGGGTTTCATACTGGTGCTGATATCTGCCGTTTAAATTGTCGTGAATTACTCCTTGCTTAGGTTCCCGAAACTTAATGTTACGTTTACAAGACATGCATCTACTGCAGCAGTAGTTATTCAGTTGATGTGCACCTTAGGTGTTATACTCGATACAATGCTTACCTCAAGAACCTTCTCTATGAGTGAGTTTTTGTAATCTTTCTCTTCCCCCCGAGCCTGTACTCTATGTGCGGTCTTATTTACTTATCCTCAATCATCATAAATTTGTATTAGATGGGATTAAATTTTAGTAGCCACTTCTGAGACCAGATCTGTAACCTCTCCAGATCCATTTGTAGTCTTGCTTGGTTATCTTCTGTTTGTTTTTTCATCATTAGTTTCATATCGTCTGCTAACAGAGATTATAGTGACTCTGTCCCTTTTGTCATGGCGTTCGCGCATGCAAGAAATAGTATCGGTCCTAATATTGATCCTTGTATCCAACCCATCATACCCATTCCGACACCTCCTCCTGAACAATCGCTCATTGTTTCCTTCCTGTTAAGTATGCCTTGATCCATTGTAGTGATTTCCTTATTATTCCTGCCCACTCCTCTAGCTCTTGTACCAGTCTTTTGTGTGGTGCTCTGTCAAAAATCTTACCGTCTAAAAAATGCACTCTGCCCGTCCCTCTCCTTCCTGCCTCACTTCTGTAACCTTGTCGTAGATTTCTAGTAAGTGCGTGAAATAGGATATACCATCTGTGAAGCTGTGCTGCTTGTTATTTATGAACACACTCCTAGGTGCACCACAACTCTTCTGACAATCTTTTCCATAACCTTACATGTTATGCAAGTCAGTGACACCTGGGTTTTGTTTAATGCCACCTGTCTGTTTTCATTCATTCATTTCATTTCATTTCATTCACCCTTCCACATCTCTGGCAGTTGCCCTATGTCGACTGACTTGTTGAAGATTGTTGCTAGTGGTTCACACAGAGCTTCTGCTCTTTCTCTCAGGACCCATGAACAGATATTATCTAGGTTACATAATAGTTCTCTCACCTCTTCTTCTATAGTATGTATTGTGTCCAGCACTCGCTGATGCACTCAACCATTTTGGTTCTCTGGTATTCCTATTTTCTCCGAGAATACCTCCATAAATTTGTTACTGAGCTCCTCACAGTCTTCCTGGTCATCCCTTGTGAGTTCTCCTCCTTCCTTCTTCAGTCTCATTACCTGGTTCTTTACTATGGTCTTCCTCCTGATGTGGTTTTCTAGCAACAGTGGGTCATTTATTATCTTTGACTGTCATTCTCAGACTGTCACTGAGCTACTCTTCTTACCCACATATTCATTTCTGGCTCTTCTGCTCGCTTCTTTGCTTCCCTGCGTTCTTTTTCCATACTGTAACACGTTTAACTTTTTCCTCTCTGCAGCTCTGGGTAGGAATTTCTCCTCTGTCTCCCGGCACTCTCCAGTTACTTACTCCATCACCTCATTCACTGTCTTCCCTTCCAGGTTCCCTTTCCCACTGCACCTCATTCAGGAATTGTCTTATGCCTGTGTAGTTTCCTCTTCTGAAGGTTGCCTTCTATCGTCCTCCCCATGTGTGTGTGTGTGTGCATGTTTGCGCTCATTTGTGGTTACAGGGGTCGCGTCACAGCCCCTGTGTGTGTGTGTGTGTGTGCATGTCATGCAGATATCTGTCACACAGGTGTGTTGCACAGATATGTCACACATATGTGTTAGTCACACAGGTGTGAGTAACAAAGGTGTGTGTGTGTGTGCGAGTGTAATACAGGTGTGTGTGTAACACAGGTGTGTGTAACACAGGTCTGTGTGTGTAACAGGTATGTGTAACACATGTGCTCCACAAAACAACAGTTTACCACACATTACCTGAGAATCACAGCTGTCAACTTGGCCGCGGGACAAGTGTCAATATTGGCCCGGGAGCTGAGCAAATGGGCATCTGTGGGGGAAGAAGACGCGTACCCACAGTGTGCTGAAGGTCGGGGCTCCCGCAGGTGTGTGATGAGAGCTACGACCTTGTGTGCTGGATGTGTTGAGCTGAGGATGGTTGATGCTGCCACACCTCCAACAAGACTGCTTCAAACACCCCCCGCCCTCAATCGCCCAACCCCTCCCCATCACCCGACACTCTACCCCATTACCAAACACCCCCCTTTCACAACCTCTCCCCGTCACCCAACACGACCCCCATTACCAAACACCCCCATCCCCCAACCTCTCCCCATCACCCAACACTACCCCTATTACCAAATACCACCCCATCACCCAACATTCTACCCCCCCCTCATTACACTGGTCAACAACCAAAATGCTTCCGAGACCAGACTATAAATTTCCAACTAATTTTAGGTCACTATTAATGAATATCATGGTTAAAATTGTTAACTCTACTTTTCAGTATAGACCTACGTGTCACAACAGGTTCCAACACGCTTGTGACAGTGTGTTTCTTACCACACTCACAGTCTCACTCACCTTCAGTATTGTTCCAGCAGTCACAGAAGGTGGTTGTGATGTGATGGTTTATACTCTGAGGTGAAAGGTAGGTGATTTTCTTATCCAAACAGGGCGGATACACCAAATACTTCTGCTCTCTATGTGAATGGTACAGCCGTGCAAGAGGTTCCCACTACATCAGGAGAGACTGGCCACCTCGTCAGTCATTGGAGTCTGCGATGAAAAATGTTCAACATCCACCTCTCATTCATCCAAACAAAATTTTGCTGCCACCACTACAAATAAAACTTGGGCTCATGAAAAAAACTTTGTAAAACCTATGGACAAATCCGGTCAGAGATTCAAGTATTTAACATCAAAATTCCCCTCACTAAATATAAAAGAAACACTGTTTATAAATTCAAGTCTCATCTTAAAAAATCACTTACTCACCCACAACTAAATAAATACTGAATAATTGTATCTCATATATGTTTAACATGTGACCCTTTCAAACTTCGTTTTATTTTTAAATTACATTACCTAAGAGAATACTCCATTCTACTGAATGTTCAGCAACTCAATAAATGACCATCTGACCTGTCTTTATGATACTCATTTGTGGTTAATTGTTATGTGTTAACAATGATGTTTACCATTGAAAATATCATTGCTTAGTTAATCTTAAGTTAATTTTAAGCCTGCCCGTAATGCAGAGCATTATGGGCAGGCTACCCCCCATTATCAAACACAACCCCATCACCCAACACTACCTCCATTATCAAACACCACCCCATCACCCAACACTACCCCCATTATCAAACACAACCCCATCACCCAACACTACCTCCATTATCAAACACCACCCCATCACCCAACACTACCCCCATTATCAAACACAACCCCATCACCTAACACTACCTCCATTATCAAACACAACCCCATCACCAAACACTACCCCCATTATCAAACACCACCCCATCACCCAACACTTCCCCATTATCAAACACAACCCCATCACCCAACACTACCCCCATTATCAAACACCACCCCATCACCCAACACTACCCCCATTATCAAACACCACCCCATCACCCAACACTACCCCCATTATCAAACACCACCCCATCACCCAACACTAACCCCATTATCAAACACCACCCCATCACCTAACACTGCCCCCCATTATCAAACACCACCCCATCACCTAACACTGCCCCCCATTATCAAACACCACCCCATCACCTAACACTGCCCCCATTATCAAACACAACCCCATCACCTAACACTGCCCCCATTATCAAACACCACCCCATCACCTAACACTGCCCCCCATTATCAAACACCACCCCATCACCTAACACTGCCCCCATTATCAAACACCACCCCATCACCTAACACTGCCCCCCATTATCAAACACCACCCCATCACCTAACACTGCCCCCCATTATCAAACACCACCCCATCACCTAACACTGCCCCCCATTATCAAACACCACCCCATCACCTAACACTGCCCCCCATTATCAAACACCACCCCATCACCTAACACTGCCCCCATTATCAAACACCACCCCATCACCCAACACTTCCCCCATTATGAAACACCACCCCATCACCCAACACTCTACCCCCATTATCAAACACAACCCCATCACCCAACACTACCCCCATTATCAAACACAACCCCATCACCCAACACTACCCCCATTATCAAACACAACCCCATCACCCAACACTACCCCCATTATCAAACACAACCCCATCACCAAACACTACCCCCATTATCAAACACCACCCCATCACCCAACACCCCCATATATCAACACTACCCCCATTATCAAACACTACCCCATCACCCAACACTACCCCCATTATCACCAATCACAACACTTCCCCCATTATCAAACACAACCCCATCACCCAACACTACCCCCATTATCAAACACTACCCCATCACCCAAAACTACTCCATCATTATCAAACACAATCCCATCACCAAACACTACCCCCATTATCAAACACTACCCCATCACCCAACACTACCCCCATTATCAAACACCACCCCATCACCCAACACTTCCCCCATTATCAAACACCACCCCATCACCCAACACTTACCCCGTTATCAAACACCACCCCATCACAAAACACTTCCCCCATTATCAAACACAACCCCATCACCCAACACTACCCCCATTATCAAACACTACCCCATCACCCAAAACTACTCCATCATTATCAAACACAATCCCATCACCAATCACTACCCCCATTATCAAACACTACCCCATCACCCAACACTACCCCCATTATCAAACACCACCCCATCACCCAACACTTCCCCCATTATCAAACACCACCCCATCACCCAACACTTACCCCGTTATCAAACACCACCCCATCACCAAACACTTCCCCCATTATCAAACACAACCCCATCACCCAACACTACCCCCATTATCAAACACTACCCCATCACCCAACACTACCCCCATTATCAAACACAACCCCATCACCCAACACTTCCCCCATTATCAAACACTACCCCATCACCCAACACTATCCCCATTATCAAACACCATCCCATCACCCAACACTACCCCCATTATCAAACACCACCCCATCACCCAATAATCTACCCCCATTGTCAAACACCACCCCATCACCCAGCACTTCCCCCATTATCAAATACCACTCCATCACCCAACACTTCCCCCATTATCAAACACCACCCCATCACCCAACACTTCCCCCATTATCAAACATAACCCCATCACACAGCACTACCCCATTATCAAACACCACCCCATCACCCAACACTACCCCCATTATCAAACACCACCCCATCACCCAACACTACCCCCATTATCAAACACCACTCCATCTCCTAACACTGCCCCCCATTATCAAACACTACCCCATCACCCAACACTACCCCAATTATCAAACACCACCCCATCACCCAACACTACCCCCCATTATCAAACACCACCCCATCACTCAACACTATCCCCATTATCAAACACCACCCCATCACCCAACACTACCCCATTATCAAACACCACCCCATCACCTAACACTACCCCCATTATCAAACACCACCCCATCACTTAACACTGCCCCCATTATCAAACACCACCCCATCACCCAACACTACCCCTCCTTATCAAACACCACCCCATCACCCATCACTACCCCCCATTATCAAACACCACTCCATCACCCAAGACTTCCCCCATTATCAAACACCACCCCATCACCCAACACTTCCCCCATTATCAGACACAACCCCATCACACAGCACTACCCCATTATCAAACACCACCCCATCACCCAACACTACCCCCATTATCAAACACCACCCCATCACCCAACACTACCCCCATTATCAAACACCACTCCATCCCCTAACACTGCCCCCATTATCAAACACTACCCCATCACCCAACACTACCCCAATTATCAAACACCACCCCATCACCCAACACTACCCCCCATTATCAAACACCACTCCATCACCCAACACTATCCCCATTATCAAACACCACCCCATCACCTAACACTACCCCCATTATCAAACACCACCCCATCACTTAACACTGCCCCCATTATCAAACACCACCCCATCACCCAACACTACCCCTCCTTATCAAACACCACCCCATCACCCATCACTACCCCCCATTATCAAACACCACCCCATCACCCAACACTACTCCTCCTTATCAAACACCACCCCATCACCCAACACTCTACCCCCCATTATCAAACACCAACCCATCACCCAACACTCTACCCCATTATCAAACACCACCCCATCACCCAACACTCTACCCCCATTATCAAACACCACCCCATCACCCAACACTACCCCCATTATCAAACACCACCCCATCACCCAACACTCTACCCTCATTATCAAACACCACCCGAACACTTTACCCCCATTATCAAACACCACCCCATCACCCAATACTACCCCCATTATCAAACACCACCCCATCACCCAATAATCTACCCCCAGTATCAAACCACCACCCCAGCACCCAACACTCGACCCCCATTATCAAACACCACATCTACCCCCATTATCAAACCACCACCCCATCACCCAACACTCTACCCCCATTATCAAACACCACCCCATCACCCAATAATCTACCCCCATTATCAAACACCACCCCATCACCCAAAATTCTACCCCCATTATCAAACCACCACCCCATCACCCAACACTCTACCCCCATTATCAAACAGCACCCCATCACCCAACACTCTACCCCCATTATCAAACACCACCCCATCACCCAATAATCTACCCCCATTATCAAACCACCACCCTATCACCCAACACTCTACCCCATTATCAAACACCACCCCATCACCCAACACTCTACCCCCATTATCAAACACCACCCCATCACCCAATAATCTACCCCCATTATCAAACACCACCCCATGACACAAAATTCTACCCCCATTATCAAACCACCACCCCATCACCCAACACTCAACCCCCATTATCAAACACCACCCCATCACCCAATAATCTACCCCCATTATCAAACACCACCCCATCACCCAACACTCTACCCCCATTATCAAACACCACCCCATCACCCAATAATCTACCCCCATTATCAAACACCACCCCATCACCCAACACTCTACATTATCTACCCCCATTATCAAACACCATCCCATCACCCAATATTCTACCGCCATTATCAAACCACCACCCCATCACCCAACACTCTACCCCCATTACCAAAAACCACCCCATCACCCAACACTCTACCCCAATTATCAAACACCACCCCATCACCCAAAATTCTACCCCCATTATCAAACCACCACCCCATCACCCAACACTCTACCCCCATTATCAAACACCACGCCATCACCCAATAATCTACCCCATTATCAAACCACCACCCCATCACCCAACACTCTACCCCCCATTATCAAACACCACCTCATCACCCAACACTCTACCCCCCATTATCAAACACCACCCCATCACCCAAAATTCTACCCCCATTATCAAACCACCACCCCATCACCCAACACTCTACCCCCATTGTCAAACACCACCCCATCACCCAATAATTACCCCCTTATCAAACACCACCCCATCATCCAACACTGCCCCCATTATCAAACCATCACCCCATCACCCAACACTCTACCCCCATTATCAAGTACCACCCCATCACCCAACACTTTACCCCCCATTATCAAACCACCACCCCATCACCCAACACTCTACCCCCATTGTCAAACACCACCCCATCACCCAATAATTACCCCCTTATCAAATACCACCCCATCACCCAACACTCTACCCCCATTATCAAACCACCACTCCATCACCCAACACTCTACCCCCATTATCAAACCACCACCCCATCACCCAACACTCTACACCCCATTATCAAGCACCACCCTATCACCCAACACTCTACCCCCATTATCAAACACCACCCCATCACCCAACACTACCCCCATTATCAAACACCACCCCATCACCCAATACTCTACCCCCATTACCAAACACCAAACACCACCCCATCACCCAACACTCTACCCCCATTTATCAAACACCACCCCATCACCAAACATTACCCCATTATCAAACACCACCCCATCACCCAACACTCTACCCCCCATTATCAAACACCACTCCATCATCCAACACTACCCCCAATTATCAAACACAACCCCATCACCCAACACTCTACTTCCCATTATCAAGCATCATCCCATCACCCAACACTCTACCCCCCATTATCAAACACCACTCCATCATCCAACACTACCCCCAATTATATCAAACACTCTACTCCCATTATCATCCAACACTCACATTATCAAACACCACTCCATCATCCAACACTACCCCCAATTATCAAACACAACCCCATCACCCAACACTCTACTTCCCATTATCAAACACCACCCCATCACCCAACATTAATACATAATCCTGGATAACATGAGATTACATTGGGATTTTCCTGCCTCCTGCAACCATTGCATCATCACTACATCACTGCTACATCACTATTGCATCATCACTACATCACCACTATATCACTGCTGCATCATCACTACATCACTGCTGCATCATCACTACATCACTGCTACATCACTATTGCATCATCACTACATCACTGCTGCATCATCACTGCTACATCACTGCTGCATCACCACTACATCACTGCTGCATCATCACTACATCACTGCTGCATCATCACTACATCACTGCTACATCACTATTGCATCATCACTACATCACTGCTGCATCATCACTGCTACATCACTGCTGCATCACCACTACATCACTGCTGCATCATCACTACATCACTGCTGCATCATCACTACATCACTGCTGCATCACCACTACATCACTGCTGCATCATCACTACATCACCGCTGCATCATCACTACATCACTGCTGCATCACCACTACATCACTGCTGCATCATCACTACATCACCGCTGCATCATCACTACATCACTGCTACATCACTGCTGCATCACCACTACATCACTGCTGCATCATCACTACATCACCGCTGCATCATCACTACATCACTATTGCATCATCACTACATCACCACTACATCACTGCTGCATCATCACTACATCACTGCTACATCACTGCTGCATCACCACTACATCACTGCTGCATCATCACTACATCACTGCTACATCACTGCTGCATCATCACTACATCACTGCTGCATCACCACTACATCACTGCTGCATCATCACAACATCACCGCTGCATCATCACTACGTCACTGCTGCATCATCACTACATCACTGCTGCATCATCACTACATCACTGCTGCATCATCACTACATCACTGCTGCATCATCACTACATCACTGCTGCATCATCACTACATCACTGCTGCATCATCACTACATCACTGCTGCATCATCACTACATAACTGCTACATCACTATTGCATCATCACTACATCACTGCTGCATCATCACTGCTACATCACTGCTGCATCACCACTACATCACTGCTGCATCATCACTACATCACTGCTGCATCATCACTACATCACTGCTACATCACTGCTGCATCACCACTACATCACTGCTGCATCATCACTACATCACCGCTGCATCATCACTACATCACTGCTGCATCACCACTACATCACTGCTGCATCATCACTACATCACCGCTGCATCATCACTACATCACTGCTACATCACTGCTGCATCACCACTACATCACTGCTGCATCATCACTACATCACCGCTGCATCATCACTACATCACTATTGCATCATCACTACATCACCACTACATCACTGCTGCATCATCACTACATCACTGCTACATCACTGCTGCATCACCACTACATCACTGCTGCATCATCACTACATCACTGCTACATCACTGCTGCATCATCACTACATCACTGCTGCATCACCACTACATCACTGCTGCATCATCACTACATCACCGCTGCATCATCACTACGTCACTGCTGCATCATCACTACATCACTGCTGCATCATCACTACATCACTGCTGCATCATCACTACATCACTGCTGCATCATCACTACATCACTGCTGCATCATCACTACATCACTGCTGCATCATCACTACATCACTGCTGCATCATCACTACATCACTGCTACATCACTGCTGCATCATCACTACATCACCGCTGCATCATCACTACATCACCGCTGCATCATCACTACATCACTGCTGCATCATCACTACACCACCGCTGCATCATCACTACATCACTGCTGCATCATCACTACATCACTGCTGCATCATCACTACATCACTGCTGCATCATCACTACATCACTGCTGCATCATCACTACATCACTGCTGCATCATCACTACATCACTGCTGCATCATCACTACATCACTGCTACATCACTGCTGCATCATCACTACATCACTGCTACATCACTGCTGCATCATCACTACATCACCGCTGCATCATCACTACATCACTGCTGCATCATCACTACACCACCGCTGCATCATCACTACATCACTGCTGCATCATCACTACATCACTGCTGCATCATCACTACACCACCGCTGCATCATCACTACATCACCGCTGCATCATCACTACATCACTGCTGCATCATCACTACATCACTGCTACATCACTGCTGCATCATCACTACATCACTGCTACATCACTGCTGCATCATCACTACATCACCGCTGCATCATCACTACATCACTGCTGCATCATCACTACACCACCGCTGCATCATCACTACATCACTGCTGCATCATCACTACATCACTGCTGCATCATCACTACATCACTGCTGCATCATCACTACATCACTGCTGCATCATCACTACACCACCGCTGCATCATCACTACATCACTGCTGCATCATCACTACATCACTGCTGTATCATCACTACATCACTGCTGCATCATCACTACATCACCGCTGCATCATCACTGCACCACCGCTGCATCATCACTCCATCACTGCTGCATCATCACTACATCACTGCTGCATCACTACATCACTGCTGCATCATCACTACACCACCGCTGCATCATCACTACATCACTGCTGCATCATCACTACATCACTGCTGCATCATCACTACATCACTGCTGCATCATCACTACATCACTGCTGCATCATCACTACACCACCGCTGCATAATCACTACATCACTTCTGCATCATCACTACTGCTGCATCATCACTACATCATCATCACTACATCACTGCTGCATCATCACTACATCACTGCTGCATCATCACTACATCACTGCTGCATCATCACTACATCACTGCTGCATCATCACTACATCACTGCTGCATCATCACTACATCACTGCTGCATCATCACTACATCACTGCTGCATCATCACTACATCACTGCTGCATCATCACTACATCACTGCTGCATCATCACTACATCACTGCTGCATCATCACTACATCACTGCTGCATCATCACTACATCACTGCTGCATCATCACTACATCACTGCTGCATCATCACTACATCACTGCTGCATCATCACTACATCACTGCTGCATCATCACTACATCACTGCTGCATCATCACTACATCACTGCTGCATCATCACTACATCACTGCTGCATCATCACTACATCACTGCTGCATCATCACTACACCACCGCTGCATCATCACTACATCACTGCTGCATCATCACTACATCACTGCTGCATCATCACTACATCACCGCTGCATCATCACATCACTGCTGCATCATCACTACATCACTGGTGCATCATCACTACACCACCGCTGCATCATCACTACATCACTGCTGCATCATCACTACATCATCACTACATCACTGCTGCATCATCACTACATCACCGCTGCATCATCACTACATCACTGCTGCATCATCACTACATCACTGCTGCATCATCACTACATCACTGCTGCATCATCACTACATCACTGCTGCATCATCACTACATCACTGCTGCATCATCACTACATCACTGCTGCATCATCACTACATCACTGCTGCATCATCACTACATCACCGCTGCATCATCACTACATCACTGCTGCATCATCACTACATCACTGCTGTATCATCACTACATCACTGCTACATCACTGCTGCATCATCACTACATCACCGCTGCATCATCACTGCACCACCGCTGCATCATCACTCCATCACTGCTGCATCATCACTACATCACCGCTGCATCATCACTACATCACTGCTGTATCATCACTACATCACTGCTACATCACCGCTGCATCATCACTACATCACCGCTGCATCATCACTGCACCACCGCTGCATCATCACTCCATCACTGCTGCATCATCACTACATCACTGCTGCATCATCACTACATCACTGCTGCATCATCACTACATCACTGCTGCATCATCACTACATCACCGCTGCATCATCACTACATCACTGCTGCATCATCACTCCATCACCGCTGCATCATCACTACATCACTGCTGCATCATCACTACACCACTGCTGCATCATCACTACATCACTGCTGCATCATCACTACATCACCGCTGCATCATCACTACATCACTATTGCATCATCACTACATCACCACTACATCACTGCTAAATCACTGCTGCATCACCACTACATCACTCCTGCATCATCACTACATCACTGCTACATCACTGCTGCATCATCACTACATCACTGCTGCATCACCACTACATCACTGCTGCATCATCACTACATCACCGCTGCATCATCACGACATCACTGCTGCATCATCACTACATCACTGCTGCATCATCACTACATCACTGCTGCATCATCACTACATCACTGCTACATCACTGCTGCATCATCACTACATCACTGCTACATCACCGCTGCATCATCACTACATCACTACTACATCACTGCTGCATCATCACTACATCACTGCTGCATCATCACTACATCACCGCTGCATCATCACTACATCACTGCTGCATCATCACTACATCACTGCTGCATCATCACTACATCACTGCTGCATCATCACTACATCACTGCTGCATCACCACTACATCACTGCTGCATCATCACTACACCGCTGCATCATCACTACATCACTGCTGCATCATCACTACATCACTGCTGCATCATCACTACATCACTGCTGCATCATCACTACATCACTGCTACATCACTGTTGCATCATCACTACATCACTGCTACATCACTGCTGCATCATCACTACATCACTGCTGCATCATCACTACATCACTGCTACATCACTGCTGCATCATCACTACATCACTGCTGCATCATCACTACATCACTGCTGCATCATCACTACATCACTGCTGCATCATCACTACATCACTGCTGCATCCCCACTACATCACTGCTGCATCCCCACTACATCACTGCTATATCACCACTACATCACTGCTGCATCACCACTGCATCACTGCTACATCACCGCTACATCACGGCTTCGTCACCACTACACTGCTGCATCACCGCTGTATCACCACTACATCACTGCTGCATCATCACTACATCACTGCTGCATCATCACTACATCACTGCTGCATCATCACTACATCACTGCTGCATCACCACTACATCACTGCTGCATCCCCACTACATCACTGCTGCATCCCCACTACATCACTGCTATATCACCACTACATCACTGCTGCATCACCACTGCATCACTGCTACATCACCGCTACATCACGGCTTCGTCACCACTACACTGCTGCATCACCGCTGTATCACCACTACATCACTGCTACATCACCGCTACATCACTGCTGCTGCATCACCACTACATCACTGCTTCATCACCAATGCATCACTGCTACATAACTGCAGCATCACCACTACATCACCACTACATCACTGCTTCATCACCACTGCATCATTGCTACATCACCATTACACTGCTGCATCCCAACTACATCACTGCTACATCACATCACTGCTACGTCACTACTACATCACCACTACATTACTGCTACATCACCACATCACCACTACATCACTGCTACATCGCTGCTTTATCACCACTACATCACCACTGCGTCACTGCTACATCACCATTGCACTGGTACATCACTACTACATCACAACATCACTGCTACACCACCACTACATCACTGCTACGTCATCACTACATCACCACTACATCACTGCTACATCACAACATCACTGCTACATCACCACTACATTACTGCTACATCACCACTATATCACCACTACATCACCACTGTATTACTGCTACATCACCATTACATCACTGCTACACCACCACTACATCACTGCTACATCACCACTTCATTGCTACTACATCACCACTATATCACCACTACATCACCACTATACCACCACTATATTATTGCTACATCCCCACTACATCACTGCTACATCACCACTACATTACTACTACATCACCACTACATTACTACTACATCACCACTACATTACTACTACATCACCACTACATTACTACTACATCACCACTACATTACTACTACATCACCACTACATTACTACTACATCACCACTACATTACTGCTACATCACCACTACATTACTACATCACCACTACATTACTACTAAATCACCACTACATTACTGCTACATCACCACTACATTACTACATCACCACTACATTACTACTACATCACCACTACATTACTACTACATCACCACTACATTACTGCTACATCACCACTACATTACTACTACATCACCACTACATTACTACTACATCACCACTACATTACTACATCACCACTACATTACTACTACATCACCACTACATTACTGCTACATCACCACTACATTACTACATCACCACTACATTACTACTACATCACCACTACATTACTGCTACATCACCACTACATTACTACATCACCACTACATTACTACTACATCACCACTACATTACTGCTACATCACCACTACATTACTACATCACCACTACATTACTACTACATCACCACTACATTACTACTTCACCACTACATTACTACTACATCACCACTACATTACTGCTACATCACCACTACATTACTACTACATCACCACTACATTACTACATCACCACTACATTACTACATCACCACTACATTACTACTACATCACCACTACATTACTGCTACATCACCACTACATTACTACATCACCACTACATTACTACTAAATCACCACTACATTACTGCTACATCACCACTACATTACTACATCACCACTACATTACTACTACATCACCACTACATTACTACTACATCACCACTACATTACTGCTACATCACCACTACATTACTACTACATCACCACTACATTACTACTACATCACCACTACATTACTACATCACCACTACATTACTACTACATCACCACTACATTACTGCTACATCACCACTACATTACTACATCACCACTACATTACTACTACATCACCACTACATTACTGCTACATCACCACTACATTACTACATCACCACTACATTACTACTACATCACCACTACATTACTGCTACATCACCACCACTACATTACTACATCACCACTACATTACTACTACATCACCACTACATTACTACTTCACCACTACATTACTACTACATCACCACTACATTACTGCTACATCACCACTACATTACTACATCACCACTACATTACTACTACATCACCACTACATTACTACTACATCACCACTACATTACTGCTACATCACCACTACATTACTACATCACCACTACATTACTACTACATCACCACTACATTACTACATCACCACTACATTACTACTACATCACCACTACATTACTACTACATCACCACTACATTACTACTACATCACCACTACATTACTACATCACCACTACATTACTACTACATCACCACTACATTACTACATCACCACTACATTACTACTACATCACCACTACATTACTACATCACCACTACATTACTACTACATCACCACTACATTACTACATCACCACTACATTACTACTACATCACCACTACATTACTGCTACATCACCACTACATTACTACATCACCACTACATTACTACATCACCACTACATTACTACTACATCACCACTACATTACTGCTACATCACCACTACATTACTACTACATCACCACTACATTACTACATCACCACTACATTACTACTACATCACCACTACATTACTGCTACATCAGCACTACATTACTACTACATCACCACTACATTACTACTACATCACCACTACATTACTGCTACATCACCACTACATTACTACTACATCACCACTACATTACTACTACATCACCACTACATTACTGCTACATCACCACTACATTACTGCTACATCACCACTATATCACCACTACATCACCACTATGTCACCACTATATTACTGCTACTTCACCACTACATCACTGCTACATTACATCTCTGCTACATCACCACTACATTACTGCTACATCACAACATCACTGCTACATCACCACTACATTACTGCTACATCACCACTACATTACTGCTACATCACCACTATATCACCACTATATTACTGCTACAACACCACTACATCACCACTACATTACTGCTACATCACCGCTATATCACCACTATATTACTGCTATATCACCACTACATCACCACTATATCACCACTATATTACTGCTATATCACCACTACATCACCGCTATATCACCACTACATCACCACTATATCACCACTATATTACTGCTACATCACCACTACATCACCACTATATTACTGCTATATCACCACTATATCACCACTACATCACCACTATATCACCACTACATCACCACTACATCACCACTATATCACCACTACATCACCACTATATCACCACTATATTACTGCTACATCATCACTACATGCTCTCCACACACTGCAACAGTAGATTGTTACATAAGCTCCTAGTTTATTCTGGCTCCCACTAACATACATCCTGTGGACGGCAGCTCAATAACTAATGCATATATAAAAGGCCTATTAATTAGGCCAAAAATTTCTGGTATCTTATTTTCGCTAAGATACCTTGACATATATAAAATAATGTGATGTCCATTTCGATTTTTCTCAATAAGTGGGCAGTGAAGCACTTAAGTGTTCTAAAAAGTAACCATATGAAAGGCTGACCACTTGCTTTGTATTGAGTATGATCATCGTCTGTGTAGCTGCCACACTGCCAGAAGTACTTGTAACCAAGCTTAAGCCTAGTTACTACAATATTAGTCAGTCTGTGTAGCTGCCACACTGCCGGAAGTACTTGTAACCAAGCTTAAGCCTGGTTACTACAATATTAGTCAGTCTGTGTAGCTGCCACACTGCAAGAAGTACTTGTAACCAAGCTTAAGCCTAGTTACTACAATATTAGTCAGTCTGTGTAGCTGTCACTCTGCAAGAAGTACTTGTAACCAAGCTTAAGCCTAGTTACTACAATATTAGTCAGTCTGTGTAGCTGTCACACTGCCAGAAGTACTTGTAACCAAGCTTAAGCCTGGTTACTACAATATTAGTCAGTCTGTGTAGCTGTCACACTGCCAGAAGTACTTGTAACCAAGCTTAAGCCTAGTTACTACAATATTAGTCAGTCTGTGTAGCTGTCACACTGCAAGAAGTACTTGTAACCAAGCTTAAGCCTAGTTACTACAATATTAGTCAGTCTGTGTAGCTGTCACACTGCCAGAAGTACTTGTAACCAAGCTTAAGCCTGGTTACTACAATATTAGTCAGTCTGTGTAGCTGTCACACTGCAAGAAGTACTTGTAACCAACCTTAAGCCTGGTTACTACAATATTAGTCAGTCTGTGTAGCTGCCACACTGCCAGAAGTACTTGTAACCAAGCTTAAGCCTGGTTACTACAATATTAGTCAGTCTGTGTAGCTGCCACACTGCCAGAAGTACTTGTAACCAAGCTTAAGCCTGGTTACTACAATATTAGTCAGTCTGTGTAGCTGCCACACTGCCGGAAGTACTTGTAACCAAGCTTAAGCCTGGTTACTACAATATTAGTCAGTCTGTGTAGCTGCCACACTGCCGGAAGTACTTGTAACCAAGCTTAAGCCTGGTTACTACAATATTAGTCAGTCTGTGTAGCTGCCACACTGCCAGAAGTACTTGTAACCAAGCTTAAGCCTGGTTACTACAATATTAGTCAGTCTGTGTAGCTGTCACACTGCCAGAAGTACTTGTAACCAAGCTTTAGCCTGGTTACTACAATATTAGTCAGTCTGTGTAGCTGTCACACTGCCAGAAGTACTTGTAACCAAGCTTTAGCCTGGTTACTACAATATTAGTCAGTCTGTGTAGCTGTCACACTGCCAGAAGTACTTGTAACCAAGCTTAAGCCTGGTTACTACAATATTAGTCAGTCTGTGTAGTTGCCACACTGCCAGAAGTACTTGTAACCAAGCTTAAGCCTGGTTACTACAATATTAGTCAGTCTGTGTAGCTGCCACACTGCCAGAAGTACTTGTAACCAAGCTTAAGACTGGTTACTACAATATTAGTCAGTCTGTGTAGCTGCCACACTGCCGGAAGTACTTATAACCAAGCTTAAGCCTGGTTACTACAATATTAGTCAGTCTGTGTAGCTGTCACACTGCCAGAAGTACTTGTAACCAAGCTTAAGCCTGGTTACTACAATATTAGTCAGTCTGTGTAGCTGTCACACTGCCAGAAGTACTTGTAACCAAGCTTAAGCCTGGTTACTACAGTATTAGTCAGTCTGTGTAGCTGCCACACTGCCGAAGTACTTGTAACCAAGCTTAAGCCTGGTTACTACAATATTAGTCAGTCTGTGTAGCTGCCACACTGCCAGAAGTACTTGTAACCAAGCTTAAGCCTGGTTACTACAATATTAGTCAGTCTGTGTAGCTGTCACACTGCCAGAAGTACTTGTAACCAAGCTTAAGCCTGGTTACTACAGTATTAGTCAGTCTGTGTAGCTGTCACACTGCCAGAAGTACTTGTAACCAAGCTTAAGCCTGGTTACTACAATATTAGTCAGTCTGTGTAGCTGTCACACTGCAAGAAGTACTTGTAACCAAGCTTAAGCCTGGTTACTACAATATTAGTCAGTCTGTGTAGCTGTCACACTGCCAGAAGTACTTGTAACCAAGCTTAAGCCTGGTTACTACAATATTAGTCAGTCTGTGTAGCTGTCACACTGCAAGAAGTACTTGTAACCAAGCTTAAGCCTGGTTACTACAATATTAGTCAGTCTGTGTAGCTGTCACACTGCCAGAAGTACTTGTAACCAAGCTTAAGCCTGGTTACTACAATATTAGTCAGTCTGTGTAGCTGTCACACTGTTAGTTAGTTTAATATGTTTATTATGCACCCCATACCCATCCTGTGGGCGGTAGTCAAAAGATTACAGAGGTACATAATTGGTCCAGGGACTGGACTCCAAAGTTTTGATAGCTGAGCAAGTTACAGAGGTAATGAACTCACAATTTACAAAGGTAATGAACTCACAATTTACAAAGGTAATGAACTCCAGGTAGGTCTAGTCACAATCATGACAAGTTACAAAGGTTTTTACAGATTACAGAGGTACGTAATGGGTCCAGGGACTGGGCCCCCAAAGTTTTGATAGCTGAACTAGGTACAAAGGTAATGAACTCACAAGTTACAAAGGTAATGAATCCTGTAAGAATGGTTACTTACGTTTATACATGGCTACAATCATGAACAAATTATAGTGTAATGAGCAATTCACACTTCCACACCCGGTCACAACTGTGATGAGTTATTGGTGCAAATATTGATTGTTGAGTCACACACACACACACACACACACACACACACACAGACAGAGACACACACACACACACACACACACACACACACACACACACACACACACACACACACACACACACACACACACACACACACACACACACACACACGCAACCACAAATAGGTGAGTACACACACAGACACACACTGCCAGAAGTACTTGTAACCAAGCTTTAGCCTGTTTACTACATTAGTCAGTCTGTGTGTCTGCTACAATGTCGGAAGAACTTGTAACCAAGCTTAAGTCTTTCTGTTACACCATCAGTCAGCTTGTTTACATTGCAGGTTGCACCGTCAATGTTTACATTGCAGGTTGCACCGTCACGGTTTACATTGCAGGTTGCAACGTCAATGTTTACATTGCAGGTTGCTCCGTCAATGTTTACATTGCAGGTTGCACCGTCAATGTTTATATTGCAGGTTGCACCGTCAATGTTTACATTGCAGGTTGCACCGTCAATGTTTACATTGCAGGTTGCACCGTCAATGTTTACATTGCAGGTTGCACCATCACGGTTTACATTGCAGGTTGCACCGTCAATGTTTACATTGCAGGTTGCACCGTCAATGTTTACATTGCAGGTTGCACCGTCAATGTTTACATTGCAGGTTGCACCGTCAATGTTTACATTGTAAAGTAAAAGGACACAAGTGCAACTAATGTGACATTTATTGTAGCAACGTTTCGCTCTCCAGGAGCTTTATCAAGCCATTACAAACAATACATGGACACAGAGGGTATATAAAGGCTCAGAGTGAGGTGAATACTAGTGAGGTACCATTTCGATGTTCACTAGTGGTAGTAGTAGTAGTAGTAGTGGTAGTGACAAAAGCAATTAATTCGTACATGAGTAAAAGGATATAAAAGCTATTACTTGGGTAACATAAAAATAGGTTGGACAAATATAAACTGGAATGAGGCAGGTTGTTTCAGTGTTCACTCTCTGTGCTTTGTGTAGTATAACAGGAGAGACTATGTGATGGCAGGGTTTACTGTTTTCAGGAGGATTCTTGCTAAGACTTCGGAGATGGTGAAGCTGCCGTTGTTTTGTTTAATTGTATTCGAAACAGCGATCAGTGCTGATTCAAGGCACTTGCGTGTGCGGAAATTAGTTTCTTTTATCACTAATTGGGCGTCTCTGAATTTCATAAGATGATTGGTGGAATTTCGGTGTTGTACACAGGCGTTGTTTAAGTTGTCGTTCCTACATGCGTATATGTGTTCATTGAGGCGGGTGTCGAGGTTTCTTGCTGTTTCACCTACGTAGATCTTGTCACAGCCTCCACAGGGTATAGTGTAAACTCCTGCATTGACTGGTTCGTGGTGCTTGGGTTTTGTCCTGGTTAGATCCTTTATTGAAGTGGTAGAAGCGATGGCGACTCTGGTGTTAGCTTGTGAAAGTACTTTTGAGACGTTTAGTGCAACCTGGCTGTTGGGAAGAATTATAACTTTGTTGGGAGCGGTGTTGATGCGTGGAGAATTGATGATCTGAAGAGCTCTTTTCTTGCAGTCTTTGATGAAAAAAGAAGGAAATTGTAACTCAGTGAATGTTTGGTGAATGTAAGTACATTCCTCGTCAAGAAACTCAGGACTACAAATTCGGTATGCTCTTAGGAAAAACCCGATGATGATGCCTCTTTTGGTCTTGGTATCTTGACTGGAATAGAAGTGTGTGAGATCATTTTTATTGGTGGGTTTCCGATAAACTTGAAATCTTAGGTTGTTGTCTACTTTGTGAATGAGGACGTCGAGGAAAGGTAGCTTGTCATTGGACTCTTCTTCTAGTGTAAACTGAATCGCTGGTTCAACTGCGTTGAGCCTTGCCTGAAGATCCCGTACATCAAAACGTTTTGGAGTTATTACGAGGACATCGTCCACGTAACGTAACCAAGTGACGCTTGAAGGGATGATGTTGGCGAAGTGTTCAGACTCTAGGTGTTCCATGTATAAGTTGGCTAGGACGGCACTTATTGGGGACCCCATTCCCATGCCGTAGGTTTGTTTGTAGAGCTTGTTATTGAAGGAAAAACAGTTGAAGTTAACACAGAGTTCAATCAAGTCAACAAAATCTCCGGGAGGTAAAGGAAGATTAAGGTCCTGGTTGACTTTACGTCGTAGAACCTCGATGGCTTTTTTGGTAGGTACTTTTGTGAAGAGGGAAGTCACATCCAAACTGCTTAGTTTCTTGTTACGGATGGAGAGGTTACGGATGCGGTTGAGAAGGTCGCCTGAGTGTTTAAGATGAGCGGGGCTGATGGTCCCCAGAAGGCAGGAAAGATGTTTGGCAAGAACTCCGGCTAGTTTGTGTGGAGCACTGCCTATTCCTGACGTGATTGGTCTGAGAGGAATATTGTGTTTATGGGTCTTGGGTAAACCATACATGTGTGCTGGTTTAGGGTTGCTTGGTAACAAGTACAGAAGTTTCTTCCCTTCTCTAGTGCGTTTGAGTATTTGTCTGCTTTTGTATAGAAAGTCTTTGGTGAGCGTCTCCCACTGTTGAGTGCTGATAGGTTCGTATGTAGATTGATCATTCAAAAGGTCCAACAAAGTTATAATTCTTCCCAACAGCCAGGTTGCACTAAACGTCTCAAAAGTACTTTCACAAGCTAACACCAGAGTCGCCATCGCTTCTACCACTTCAATAAAGGATCTAACCAGGACAAAACCCAAGCACCACGAACCAGTCAATGCAGGAGTTTACACTATACCCTGTGGAGGCTGTGACAAGATCTACGTAGGTGAAACAGCAAGAAACCTCGACACCCGCCTCAATGAACACATATACGCATGTAGGAACGACAATGTTTGCACCGTCAATGTTTACACTGCAGGTTGCACCGTCAATGTTTACATTGCAGGTTGCACCGTCAATGTTTACATTGCAGGTTACAACGTCAATGTTTACATTGCAGGTTGCACCGTCAATGTTTACATTGCAGGTTGCACCGTCAATGTTTACATTGCAGGTTGCACCGTCAATGTTTACATTGCAGGTTGCACCGTCAATGTTTACATTGCAGGTTGCACCGTCAATGTTTACATTGCAGGTTGCACCGTCAATGTTTACATTGCAAGTTGCACCGTCAATGTGCTTGTCTACGTTCATGTTATCTTAGCGAGTTACAGATCTACTGAGGCTTCTAACTATATTTTCTATATCATTCAGACTCATTATTTACTTCCCTTGTATTATTATTGCTAATAACTCGACACAGATAGCTCAAGGTTATATTGAACTTCTTCTCTCAAGGTACTTTCCATGGCTAACTTATCAGCATTATAATGCTGAAATATTTCAGTGTGTGATGGAATTCGTAATAGTTTACGTTAATTCCTTTCTGACTCAATAAAAGTAAGCAGGAATTGCACATATGTCTTATTCGTCAACTTGTCGGTATTATACACCTGTCATGTAATAATATTGTATTTTTATTTTATGGGAAGCGCTACACCCGTGTGGGTCGGTGCAGATCATGCAGCGTATGCCAAAGAAATAACTGGAAAAGCGGATTAATGAAACTGTTTTAAAACATAATAGTCAAACAAGGAGTGACTGCTACTGTGCATCAGGTTACAGTACTCAGTTATCTTTATTATTCTCAGAATTGACAAAAACAAAGATGTAAATCTTAGATGCCATTGTAACATCGTTCACAGACGAAATTAAAACGTATATGAGAGTGACATCCTCAGGGGACAGGTGGAAGCAGTCTCACGTAAACCAGACGTTGCACAGTCAGAAGCCTGAAAGAATGTGAAGTTTAAGAAGACGGAATTTCAGTTACTTTACTCTGGAAAAGTTGGAGAAATAAAAGCTAAAACGACATAAAGCACAAATTAATCGCTCGATCGATCGCAAAAGTAATGTAAGTGAGGTAGGGATGACCATGGCAGAAGGTGCTGCCTTCAACAAACCCGCAATATTACAATCACATCTGCAAGGAAAATGATAGGTTAGATAACAAGATCCTTGAAATAAGAGGTGCCAGTCCTCCGAGGATACCTTTTAAGGTACCTGTACTCCCTAGATTGGAATATTACTGTACACTGACAGCCCCTTTTAAGCCGGGTGAAATTGCATACCTAGAGAATGTAGAGAGAACTTTCACTACTTATATTAGTAGTTATACACCTAAATTAGTGGAATACCTAGTCACTTAAATTGTACTTTCAGGAACGCAGATGAAAAAGAAAAACACTGGCGGGACTGGTTCCATCTGTGTGCACTTGCAGAAGTCACGAGAGCGTGAGGCGCGGTAAACGGTGCAAAACATTCCAGTGTAGAGGAAGAGTGCAGTAAGTTCTGCTCTGAGAGATAACTCGATAAGAATAAATGAGTGTTACCACGAGACCCCAGAAGGCATGTAGCGTACAACAGAGTGATGCAACAAATGTTTGTATGTGTAGCTGCGTCAGACTCTCACCTTGAACGTGACTGTTGCGCAGAGCAGAAGAGGCAGTCTCTACTGAACTGATGGTGGGCTGAAGGTTACCAGGAACAGGCTGTGTGAACACTTAGTGAAGTTTGAAGGAATTTCAGCCTCAGGTTCTGAGAGGCCGTGTGTTGACTTCACTTATGACTTCCATTATATTAATTTATCCTGAAGTTCTTTCTGGTTCTAGTGTGTGTCTCTAGTCTACATCAGTTCTCTCTTGTGTTTCTGTCACTGCGTGAGCCTAGAAAGGTATCGTTAAGTCCAGCTTCTTTACCTTGATGTATTACAAGTATATGATCATTCAGACAATTACTGGGTGATACCTGGCGTTTAACTTCTTTACCTTGATGTATTACAAGTATATGATCATTCAGACAATTACTGGGTGATACCTGGCGAGTGATGGTCATAGAGTTGTGACTTGAAAAACCCCAAACAGTGTTCAGACTATGAGGGTTTTCAGGGGATGTTGTTATCCTGGGTTTTTATCATGGGAATCAATAGACTGGTCGTAATCAAACACACAAGTTATTCTTCAGTAACATCTCTCATAATAAACCATGTTGCCAAAACATACGTATTTGAAACTCGGCTTAATAATTAATATTTATTGTAGTTTTTAGATTAAAACGAATATGTGATAAACAGTTAAAGAGAGTTTTGTACATGTTTACATAGTGAAGGTTTAACATGTGAAGGTTTAACATGTTGTGAAGGTTTAACATGTTGTGAAGGTTTAACATGTTGTGAAGGTTTAACATGTTGTGAAGGTCAGTTTAAGTGTTAAACTTGATAAGACAACATTATCTTAGTGGTTCACAAAACTATGATACTTGTTTGTCACCCTGGAGGGTTACACAACACTGTGTTGGTCACCCTGGAGGGTTACACAACACTGTGTTGGTCACCCTGGAGGGTTACACAGCACTGTGTTGGTCACCCTGGAGGGTTACACAGCACTGTGTTGGTCACCCTGGAGGGTTACACAGCACTGTCACCCTGGAGGGTGTTGGTCACCCTGGAGGGTTACACAGCACTGTGTTGGTCACCCTGGAGGGTTACACAGCACTGTGTTGGTCACCCTGGAGGGTTACACAGCACTGTGTTGGTCACCCTGGAGGGTTACACAGCACTGTGTTGGTCACCCTGGAGGGTTACACAGCACTGTGTTGGTCACCCTGGAGGGTTACACAGCACTGTGTTGGTCACCCTGGAGGGTTACACAACACTGTGTTGGTCACCCTGGTTACACAGCACTGTGTGGTCACCCTGGAGGGTTACACACTGTGTTGGTCACCCTGTGTTGGTCACCCTGGAGGGTTACACAGCACTGTGTTGGTCACCCTGGAGGGTTACAACACTGTGTTGGTCATCCTGGAGGGTTACACAGCACTGTGTTGGTCACCCTGGAGGGTTACACAACACTGTGTTGGTCACCCTGGAGGGTTACACAGCACTGTGTTGGTCACCCTGGAGGGTTACACAACACTGTGTTGGTCACCCTGGAGGGTTACACAACACTGTGTTGGTCACCCTGGAGGGTTACACAGCACTGTGTTGGTCACCCTGGAGGGTTACACAACACTGTGTTGGTCACCCTGGAGGGTTACACAACACTGTGTTGGTCACCCTGGAGGGTTACACAACACTGTGTTGGTCACCCTGGAGGGTTACACAACACTGTGTTGGTCACCCTGGAGGGTTACACAGCACTGTGTTGGTCACCCTGGAGGGTTACACAGCACTGTGTTGGTCACCCTGGAGGGTTACACAGCACTGTGTTGGTCACCCTGGAGGGTTACACAGCACTGTGTTGGTCACCCTGGAGGGTTACACAGCACTGTGTTGGTCACCCTGGAGGGTTACACAGCACTGTGTTGGTCACCCTGGAGGGTTACACAGCACTGTGTTGGTCACCCTGGAGGGTTACACAACACTGTGTTGGTCACCCTGGAGGGTTACACAGCACTGTGTTGGTCACCCTGGAGGGTTACACAACACTGTGTTGGTCACCCTGGAGGGTTACACAACACTGTGTTGGTCACCCTGGAGGGTTACACAGCACTGTGTTGGTCACCCTGGAGGGTTACACAACACTGTGTTGGTCACCCTGGAGGGTTACACAGCACTGTGTTGGTCACCCTGGAGGGTTACACAGCACTGTGTTGGTCACCCTGGAGGGTTACACATCACTGTGTTGGTCACCCTGGAGGGTTACACAGCACTGTGGTCACCCTGGAGGGTTACACAACACTGTGTTGGTCACCCTGGAGGGTTACACAGCACTGTGTTGGTCACCCTGGAGGGTTACACAACACTGTGTTGGTCACCCTGGAGGGTTACACAACACTGTGTTGGTCACCCTGGAGGGTTACACAACACTGTGTTGGTCACCCTGGAGGGTTACACAACACTGTGTTGGTCACCCTGGAGGGTTACACAACACTGTGTTGGTCACCCTGGAGGGTTACACAACACTGTGTTGGTCACCCTGGAGGGTTACACAACACTGTGTTGGTCACCCTGGAGGGTTACACAACACTGTGTTGGTCACCCTGGAGGGTTACACAACACTGTGTTGGTCACCCTGGAGGGTTACACAACACTGTGTTGGTCACCCTGGAGGGTTACACAGCACTGTGTTGGTCACCCTGGAGGGTTACACAACACTGTGTTGGTCACCCTGGAGGGTTACACAACACTGTGTTGGTCACCCTGGAGGGTTACACAGCACTGTGTTGGTCACCCTGGAGGGTTACACAACACTGTGTTGGTCACCCTGGAGGGTTACACAACACTGTGTTGGTCACCCTGGAGGGTTACACAACACTGTGTTGGTCACCCTGGAGGGTTACACAGCACTGTGTTGGTCACCCTGGAGGGTTACACAGCACTGTGTTGGTCACCCTGGAGGGTTACACAACACTGTGTTGGTCACTGTGCACTGTGGTCACCCTGGAGGGTTACACAGCACTGTGTTGGTCACCCTGGAGGGTTACACAACACTGTGTTGGTCACCCTGGAGGGTTACACAACACTGTGTTGGTCACCCTGGAGGGTTACACAACACTGTGTTGGTCACCCTGGAGGGTTACACAACACTGTGTTGGTCACCCTGGAGGGTTACACAACACTGTGTTGGTCACCCTGGAGGGTTACACAGCACTGTGTTGGTCACCCTGGAGGGTTACACAGCACTGTGTTGGTCACCCTGGAGGGTTACACACACTGTGTTGTCACCCTGGAGGGTTGCACTGTGGTCACCCTGGAGGGTTACACAACACTGTGTTGGTCACCCTGGAGGGTTACACAGCACTGTGTTGGTCACCCTGGAGGGTTACACAACACTGTGTTGGTCACCCTGGAGGGTTACACTGTGTTGGTCACTGTGTTGGTCACCCTGGAGGGTTACACAGCACTGTGTTGGTCACCCTGGAGGGTTACACAACACTGTGTTGGTCACCCTGGAGGGTTACACAGCACTGTGTTGGTCACCCTGGAGGGTTACACAGCACTGTGTTGGTCACCCTGGAGGGTTACACAGCACTGTGTTGGTCACCCTGGAGGGTTACACAACACTGTGTTGGTCACCCTGGAGGGTTACACAGCACTGTGTTGGTCACCCTGGAGGGTTACACAGCACTGTGTTGGTCACCCTGGAGGGTTACACAGCACTGTGTTGGTCACCCTGGAGGGTTACACAACACTGTGTTGGTCACCCTGGAGGGTTACACAGCACTGTGTTGTCACCCTGGAGGGTTACACAGCACTGTGTTGGTCACCCTGGAGGGTTACACAACACTGTGTTGGTCACCCTGGAGGGTTACACAACACTGTGTTGGTCACCCTGGAGGGTTACACAACACTGTGTTGGTCACCCTGGAGGGTTACACAGCACTGTGTTGGTCACCCTGGAGGGTTACACAACACTGTGTTGGTCACCCTGGAGGGTTACACAGCACTGTGTTGGTCACCCTGGAGGGTTACACAGCACTGTGTTGGTCACCCTGGAGGGTTACACAACACTGTGTTGGTCACCCTGGAGGGTTACACAACACTGTGTTGGTCACCCTGGAGGGTTACACAGCACTGTGTTGGTCACCCTGGAGGGTTACACAGCACTGTGTTGGTCACCCTGGAGGGTTACACAACACTGTGTTGGTCACCCTGGAGGGTTACACAGCACTGTGTTGTCACCCTGGAGGGTTACACAGCACTGTGTTGGTCACCCTGGAGGGTTACACAGCACTGTGTTGGTCACCCTGGAGGGTTACACAGCACTGTGTTGTCACCCTGGAGGGTTACACAACACTGTGTTGGTCACCCTGGAGGGTTACACAGCACTGTGTTGTCACCCTGGAGGGTTACACAACACTGTGTTGGTCACCCTGGAGGGTTACACAGCACTGTGTTGGTCACCCTGGAGGGTTACACAGCACTGTGTTGGTCACCCTGGAGGGTTACACAACACTGTGTTGGTCACCCTGGAGGGTTACACAGCACTGTGTTGGTCACCCTGGAGGGTTACACAGCACTGTGTTGGTCACCCTGGAGGGTTACACAGCACTGTGTTGGTCACCCTGGAGGGTTACACAACACTGTGTTGGTCACCCTGGAGGGTTACACAGCACTGTGTTGGTCACCCTGGAGGGTTACACAACACTGTGTTGGTCACCCTGGAGGGTTACACAGCACTGTGTTGGTCACCCTGGAGGGTTACACAACACTGTGTTGGTCACCCTGGAGGGTTACACAACACTGTGTTGGTCACCCTGGAGGGTTACACAGCACTGTGTTGGTCACCCTGGAGGGTTACACAACACTGTGTTGGTCACCCTGGAGGGTTACACAGCACTGTGTTGGTCACCCTGGAGGGTTACACAGCACTGTGTTGGTCACCCTGGAGGGTTACACAACACTGTGTTGGTCACCCTGGAGGGTTACACAGCACTGTGTTGGTCACCCTGGAGGGTTACACAGCACTGTGTTGGTCACCCTGGAGGGTTACACAGCACTGTGTTGGTCACCCTGGAGGGTTACACAACACTGTGTTGGTCACCCTGGAGGGTTACACAACACTGTGTTGGTCACCCTGGAGGGTTACACAGCACTGTGTTGGTCACCCTGGAGGGTTACACAACACTGTGTTGGTCACCCTGGAGGGTTACACAACACTGTGTTGGTCACCCTGGAGGGTTACACAGCACTGTGTTGGTCACCCTGGAGGGTTACACAACACTGTGTTGGTCACCCTGGAGGGTTACACAGCACTGTGTTGGTCACCCTGGAGGGTTACACAACACTGTGTTGGTCACCCTGGAGGGTTACACAGCACTGTGTTGGTCACCCTGGAGGGTTACACAGCACTGTGTTGGTCACCCTGGAGGGTTACACAACACTGTGTTGGTCACCCTGGAGGGTTACACAGCACTGTGTTGGTCACCCTGGAGGGTTACACAACACTGTGTTGGTCACCCTGGAGGGTTACACAGCACTGTGTTGGTCACCCTGGAGGGTTACACAGCACTGTGTTGGTCACCCTGGAGGGTTACACAACACTGTGTTGGTCACCCTGGAGGGTTACACAGCACTGTGTTGGTCACCCTGGAGGGTTACACAGCACTGTGTTGGTCACCCTGGAGGGTTACACAGCACTGTGTTGGTCACCCTGGAGGGTTACACAGCACTGTGTTGGTCACCCTGGAGGGTTACACAGCACTGTGTTGGTCACCCTGGAGGGTTACACAGCACTGTGTTGGTCACCCTGGAGGGTTACACAACACTGTGTTGGTCACCCTGGAGGGTTACACAACACTGTGTTGGTCACCCTGGAGGGTTACACAACACTGTGTTGGTCACCCTGGAGGGTTACACAACACTGTGTTGGTCACCCTGGAGGGTTACACAACACTGTGTTGGTCACCCTGGAGGGTTACACAACACTGTGTTGGTCACCCTGGAGGGTTACACAGCACTGTGGTCACCCTGGAGGGTTACACAGCACTGTGTTGGTCACCCTGGAGGGTTACACAACACTGTGTTGGTCACCCTGGAGGGTTACACAGCACTGTGTTGGTCACCCTGGAGGGTTACACAACACTGTGTTGGTCACCCTGGAGGGTTACACAACACTGTGTTGGTCACCCTGGAGGGTTACACAACACTGTGTTGGTCACCCTGGAGGGTTACACAGCACTGTGTTGGTCACCCTGGAGGGTTACACAGCACTGTGTTGGTCACCCTGGAGGGTTACACAACACTGTGTTGGTCACCCTGGAGGGTTACACAACACTGTGTTGGTCACCCTGGAGGGTTACACAGCACTGTGTTGGTCACCCTGGAGGGTTACACAACACTGTGTTGGTCACCCTGGAGGGTTACACAACACTGTGTTGGTCACCCTGGAGGGTTACACAACACTGTGTTGGTCACCCTGGAGGGTTACACAGCACTGTGTTGGTCACCCTGGAGGGTTACACAACACTGTGTTGGTCACCCTGGAGGGTTACACAACACTGTGTTGGTCACCCTGGAGGGTTACACAACACTGTGTTGGTCACCCTGGAGGGTTACACAGCACTGTGTTGGTCACCCTGGAGGGTTACACAACACTGTGTTGGTCACCCTGGAGGGTTACACAGCACTGTGTTGGTCACCCTGGAGGGTTACACAACACTGTGTTGGTCACCCTGGAGGGTTACACAACACTGTGTTGGTCACCCTGGAGGGTTACACAACACTGTGTTGGTCACCCTGGAGGGTTACACAACACTGTGTTGGTCACCCTGGAGGGTTACACAGCACTGTGTTGGTCACCCTGGAGGGTTACACAACACTGTGTTGGTCACCCTGGAGGGTTACACAACACTGTGTTGGTCACCCTGGAGGGTTACACAGCACTGTGTTGGTCACCCTGGAGGGTTACACAGCACTGTGTTGGTCACCCTGGAGGGTTACACAGCACTGTGTTGGTCACCCTGGAGGGTTACACAACACTGTGTTGGTCACCCTGGAGGGTTACACAACACTGTGTTGGTCACCCTGGAGGGTTACACAGCACTGTGTTGGTCACCCTGGAGGGTTACACAACACTGTGTTGGTCACCCTGGAGGGTTACACAGCACTGTGTTGGTCACCCTGGAGGGTTACACAGGGCACACTGGAGGGTTGCACTGTGGTCACCCTGGAGGGTTACACAGCACTGTGTTGGTCACCCTGGAGGGTTACACAACACTGTGTTGGTCACCCTGGAGGGTTACACAGCACTGTGTTGGTCACCCTGGAGGGTTACACAACACTGTGTTGGTCACCCTGGAGGGTTACACAACACTGTGTTGGTCACCCTGGAGGGTTACACAGCACTGTGTTGTCACCCTGGAGGGTTACACAGCACTGTGTTGTCACCCTGGAGGGTTACACAACACTGTGTTGGTCACCCTGGAGGGTTACACAGCACTGTGTTGGTCACCCTGGAGGGTTACACAGCACTGTGTTGGTCACCCTGGAGGGTTACACACAACAGTGTTGGTCACTGTGTTGGTCACCCTGGAGGGTTACACAACACTGTGTTGTCACCCTGGAGGGTTACACAACACAGTGTTGGTCACCCTGGAGGGTGATACAACACAGTGTTGGTCACCCTGGAGGGTGATACAACACAGTGTTGGTCACCCTGGAGGGTGATACAACACAGTGTTGGTCACCCTGGAGGGTGATACAACACAGTGTTGGTCACCCTGGAGGGTTACACAGCACTGTGTTGGTCACCCTGGAGGGTTACACAGCACTGTGTTGGTCACCCTGGAGGGTTACACAACACTGTGTTGGTCACCCTGGAGGGTTACACAGCACTGTGTTGGTCACCCTGGAGGGTTACACAGCACTGTGTTGGTCACCCTGGAGGGTTACACACACTGTGTTGGTCACTGTGTTGGTCATCCTGGAGGGTTACACAACACTGTGTTGGTCACCCTGGAGGGTTACACAACACTGTGTTGGTCACCCTGGAGGGTTACACAACACTGTGTTGGTCACCCTGGAGGGTTACACTGTGTTGTCACCCTGGAGGGTTACACAGCACTGTGTTGGTCACCCTGGAGGGTTACACAACACTGTGTTGGTCACCCTGGAGGGTTACACAACACTGTGTTGGTCACCCTGGAGGGTTACACAACACTGTGTTGGTCACCCTGGAGGGTTACACAGTCACTGTGTTGGTCACCCTGGAGGGTTACACAGCACTGTGTTGGTCACCCTGGAGGGTTACACAACACTGTGTTGGTCACCCTGGAGGGTTACACAGCACTGTGTTGGTCACCCTGGAGGGTTACACAACACTGTGTTGTCACCCTGGAGGGTTACACAACACTGTGTTGGTCACCCTGGAGGGTTACACAGCACTGTGTTGGTCACCCTGGAGGGTTACACAACACTGTGTTGGTCACCCTGGAGGGTTACACAACACTGTGTTGGTCACCCTGGAGGGTTACACAACACTGTGTTGGTCACCCTGGAGGGTTACACAACACTGTGTTGTCACCCTGGAGGGTTACACACTGTGTTGGTCACCCTGGAGGGTTACACAGCACTGTGTTGGTCACCCTGGAGGGTTACACAACACTGTGTTGGTCACCCTGGAGGGTTACACAGCACTGTGTTGGTCACCCTGGAGGGTTACACAACACTGTGTTGGTCACCCTGGAGGGTTACACAACACTGTGTTGGTCACCCTGGAGGGTTACACAACACTGTGTTGGTCACCCTGGAGGGTTACACAACACTGTGTTGGTCACCCTGGAGGGTTACACAACACTGTGTTGGTCACCCTGGAGGGTTACACAACACTGTGTTGGTCACCCTGGAGGGTTACACAACACTGTGGTCACCCTGGAGGGTTACACAGCACTGTGTTGGTCACCCTGGAGGGTTACACAGCACTGTGTTGGTCACCCTGGAGGGTTACACAGCACTGTGTTGGTCACCCTGGAGGGTTACACAGCACTGTGTTGGTCACCCTGGAGGGTTACACAGCACTGTGTTGGTCACCCTGGAGGGTTACACAGCACTGTGTTGGTCACCCTGGAGGGTTACACAGCACTGTGTTGGTCACCCTGGAGGGTTACACAGCACTGTGTTGGTCACCCTGGAGGGTTACACAGCACTGTGTTGGTCACCCTGGAGGGTTACACAGCACTGTGTTGGTCACCCTGGAGGGTTACACAGCACTGTGTTGGTCACCCTGGAGGGCACTGTGTTGGTCATCCTGGAGGGTTACACAGCACTGTGTTGGTCATCCTGGAGGGTTACACAACACTGTGTTGGTCATCCTGGAGGGTTACACAACACTGTGTTGGTCATCCTGGAGGGTTACACAGCACTGTGTTGGTCACCCTGGAGGGTTACACAACACTGTGTTGGTCACCCTGGAGGGTTACACAACACTGTGTTGGTCACACAGCACTGTGTTGGTCACCCTGGAGGGTGATACAACACAGTGTTGGTCACCCTGGAGGGTTACACAACACAGTGTTGGTCACCCTGGAGGGTTACACAACACTGTGTTGGTCACCCTGGAGGGTTACACAACACTGTGTTGGTCACCCTGGAGGGTTACACAACACTGTGTTGGTCACCCTGGAGGGTTACACAGCACTGTGTTGGTCACCCTGGAGGGTTACACAACACTGTGTTGGTCACCCTGGAGGGTTACACAACACTGTGTTGGTCACCCTGGAGGGTTACACAACACTGTGTTGGTCACCCTGGAGGGTTACACAGCACTGTGTTGGTCACCCTGGAGGGTTACACAACACTGTGTTGGTCACCCTGGAGGGTTACACAACACTGTGTTGGTCACCCTGGAGGGTTACACAACACTGTGTTGGTCACCCTGGAGGGTTACACAACACTGTGTTGGTCACCCTGGAGGGTTACACAGCACTGTGTTGGTCACCCTGGAGGGTTACACAGCACTGTGTTGGTCACCCTGGAGGGTTACACAACACTGTGTTGTCACTGTGTTGGTCACCCTGGAGGGTTACACAACACTGTGTTGGTCACCCTGGAGGGTTACACAACACTGTGTTGGTCACCCTGGAGGGTTACACAACACTGTGTTGGTCACCCTGGAGGGTTACACAGCACTGTGTTGGTCACCCTGGAGGGTTACACAGCACTGTGTTGGTCACCCTGGAGGGTTACACAACACTGTGTTGGTCACCCTGGAGGGTTACACAACACTGTGTTGGTCACCCTGGAGGGTTACACAGCACTGTGTTGGTCACCCTGGAGGGTTACACAGCACTGTGTTGGTCACCCTGGAGGGTTACACAACACTGTGTTGGTCACCCTGGAGGGTTACACAACACTGTGTTGGTCACCCTGGAGGGTTACACAACACTGTGTTGGTCACCCTGGAGGGTTACACAACACTGTGTTGGTCACCCTGGAGGGTTACACAGCACTGTGTTGGTCACCCTGGAGGGTTACACAGCACTGTGTTGGTCACCCTGGAGGGTTACACAACACTGTGTTGGTCACCCTGGAGGGTTACACAGCACTGTGTTGGTCACCCTGGAGGGTTACACAGCACTGTGTTGGTCACCCTGGAGGGTTACACAACACTGTGTTGGTCACCCTGGAGGGTTACACAACACTGTGTTGGTCACCCTGGAGGGTTACACAACACTGTGTTGGTCACCCTGGAGGGTTACACAACACTGTGTTGGTCACCCTGGAGGGTTACACAGCACTGTGTTGGTCACCCTGGAGGGTTACACAGCACTGTGTTGGTCACCCTGGAGGGTTACACAACACTGTGTTGGTCACCCTGGAGGGTTACACAGCACTGTGTTGGTCACCCTGGAGGGTTACACAACACTGTGTTGGTCACCCTGGAGGGTTACACAGCACTGTGTTGGTCACCCTGGAGGGTTACACAACACTGTGTTGGTCACCCTGGAGGGTTACACAGCACTGTGTTGGTCACCCTGGAGGGTTACACAACACTGTGTTGGTCACCCTGGAGGGTTACACAGCACTGTGTTGGTCACCCTGGAGGGTTACACACTGTGTTGGTCACCCTGGAGGGTTACACAGCACTGTGTTGGTCACCCTGGAGGGTTACACAGCACTGTGTTGGTCACCCTGGAGGGTTACACAACACTGTGTTGGTCACCCTGGAGGGTTACACAACACTGTGTTGGTCACCCTGGAGGGTTACACAACACTGTGTTGGTCACCCTGGAGGGTTACACAGCACTGTGTTGGTCACCCTGGAGGGTTACACAGCACTGTGTTGGTCACCCTGGAGGGTTACACAGCACTGTGTTGGTCACCCTGGAGGGTTACACAACACTGTGTTGGTCACCCTGGAGGGTTACACAACACTGTGTTGGTCACCCTGGAGGGTTACACAGTCACTGTGTTGGTCACCCTGGAGGGTTACACAGCACTGTGTTGGTCACCCTGGAGGGTTACACAACACTGTGTTGGTCACCCTGGAGGGTTACACAACACTGTGTTGGTCACCCTGGAGGGTTACACAGCACTGTGTTGGTCACCCTGGAGGGTTACACAGCACTGTGTTGGTCACCCTGGAGGGTTACACAACACTGTGTTGGTCACCCTGGAGGGTTACACAACACTGTGTTGGTCACCCTGGAGGGTTACACAGCACTGTGTTGGTCACCCTGGAGGGTTACACAGCACTGTGTTGGTCACCCTGGAGGGTTACACAGCACTGTGTTGGTCACCCTGGAGGGTTACACAGCACTGTGTTGGTCACCCTGGAGGGTTACACAACACTGTGTTGGTCACCCTGGAGGGTTACACAACACTGTGTTGGTCACCCTGGAGGGTTACACAGCACTGTGTTGGTCACCCTGGAGGGTTACACAGCACTGTGTTGGTCACCCTGGAGGGTTACACAGCACTGTGTTGGTCACCCTGGAGGGTTACACAACACTGTGTTGGTCACCCTGGAGGGTTACACAACACTGTGTTGGTCACCCTGGAGGGTTACACAGCACTGTGTTGGTCACCCTGGAGGGTTACACTGTGTTGGTCACCCACTGTGTTGGTCACCCTGGAGGGTTACACACACACTGTGTTGGTCACCCTGGAGGGTTACACACACTGTGTTGGTCACTGTGTTGGTCACCCTGGAGGGTTACACACCACTGTGTTGGTCACCCTGGAGGGTTACACAGCACTGTGTTGGTCACCCTGGAGGGTTACACAACACTGTGTTGTTCCTTATTAAGGTATCGGAACGCTATTCTCAGGTTTGCCAGGCGCCCGTATGCTGCAGCGGTTATTTGGTTGATGTGTGCCTCCGGTGATGTGCTCGGTGTTATGGTCACCCCAAGGTCTTTCTCCCTGAGTGAGGTCTGTAGTCTTTGTCCACCTAGCCTATACTCTGTCTGCGGTCTTCTTTGCCCCTCCCCAATCTTCATGACTTTGCATTTGGCAGGATTGAATTCGAGAAGCCAGTTTCTGGACCACATGTCCAGCCTGTCCAGGTCTCTTTGCAGTCATGCCTCATCCTCACCCGATTTAATTCTTCTCATCAACTTCACACATCATCTGCAAATAGGGACACTTCAGAGTCTATTCCTTCCATCATGTCGTTCGCATGTATCAAAAATAGCACTGGTCCTAGAACTGACCCCTGTGGGACTCCGCTCGTCACAGGTGCCCACTGTGAGACCTCTTCACGTACCATGACTCGTTGCTGCCTCCCTGTCAGGTATTCTCTGATCCATTGCAGTGCCCTCCCTGTTATATGCGCCTGATCCTCCAGCTTCTGCACTAATCTCTTGTGGGGAACTGTGTCAAAGGCCTTCCTGCAGTCTAGGAAGACGCAATCAACCCATCCCTCTCTCTCGTGTCTTACTTCTGTTACCTTGTCATAAAACGTGTGTGTGTGTTAGTTAGTTACCATTGTGTCCTAGGCACATGTCGATTAGACACTAGGCCTGTTGTATGTGTGTGTGTGTGTGTGTGTGTGTGTGTGTGTGTGTGTGTGTACTCACCTATTTGTGGTTGCAGGGGTCGAGTCTTAGCTCCTGGCCCCTGTGTGTGTGTGTGTGTGTGTGTGTGTGTGTGTGTGTGTGTGTGTGTGTGTGTGTGTGTGTGTGTGTGTGTGTGTGTGTGTGTGTGTGTGTGTGTGTGTGTTTTATTGTAATTTGACGCTTTTAGGTATATAGTTGTATTGCATGTTGACATACATGAATGAGACGCACGTGGAGGCTTGTGCAATACTACCAAACTAGTTACATCGTTGCAGGTAGGCGGTCGAATCTCGGCTGTAAGCCAGAGCCAAACCGAGGTGTTGAATTATTCACCAGAGTGCATGTTTTATGGCCCACTTTTTTCAGCTTGTCTTAGTTTTACAAAATCTACACACCATGGCTAATGGCATTTGTTGGAGTGTGCATGACTGTACTTGTACTGTCTCATCAAGGCACTGTGATCTATGATCTAGATGAGCAGACTGAGCTCAAGAGTGAGGATAGTACACAGCCTGTGAGCACAATTCGCCGTAGGGTTGCAGCGTCAATATCTTGCGTGTGTGGACCCATCTGTATTTACCTTCTCATGTGATACTTGACGCTGATGTCACGAGCCAGTGATTTAACATCTATATAATAAAAACGAAATTCTTTGCTCAGTACAGCGTGAGTTTATTTCCATCTCATAAAATACTGTTCCTAAAACTTAATTTACAATAAGCTTGAGAGTTCCTCCTGAAGTACTTAACTTCCACCACCAGTACTGGCAGCTGCTGACTGAACCAACGTACTGTTGCAGTCTCCAAGTATATGCCTAAAAAATTACCGTTGTTGACCATTTGTACTTACTAAATTTGACTAGAATTTGTTAGTTCTGTTCTATATGTTACATGTCTAAGCTGAACTTGCTAGCTCTGCTACAAGTACAGTGAGTAGTTGCATAACAAACACTCCGAGTAATGGGACACTGTTTGTATGTATTTAGTATGACATACCAGATTTATCAGACAACAGTACAGTAAGTTATCTTATGAAGTTATTCTGTATATTTACAAATGCGATGGAAAAGCAAATTATCCAGAATTGAATACCGCCTTTTGGATGCGTTTTTTCAAATGCATCTACAAAAAGTAATCACTATACAGGGACTCTTTATGAGAGAGTTTACTCTATCATTTGATGAGTAAGACACACGTACGATACATGTTTGATAATACTTACTACGTGAGTGTGTAATAACAGTTCCTGTAAACACAGTTAATGCTCCTGTCTGTAGTTCAGCGCCATCTATCTGTCCCTAATTTTTAATATTGGAACTACATTTGTTGTTTTCCAGACCTGTGGCAGCTGCGCTGTAACAAATTGACAGATGAAGATCACACACAGTTCCTGTGCTGCCTCTAGCAGGAAACTTGGTGTGTGTGTGTGTGTGCTCACCTATATGTGATTGTAGGGATTGAGTGACAGCTCCTGGCTCCGTCTCTTCACTGGTCGCTACTAGGTCCACACTCCCGACTCCAAGAGCCTTTTTGAACCTCTTCTTAATGCTACGTATAGAGCCTGTGTGTGTGTGTGGTAGATATGGTTGAGGGTAGAGCAGTGGTAGCCACAGTGAAGGTTGAGATCGTTCACTGGTCACGCCTCACCTATCTTATACAGTTGTTGTCCCTCCTTCACTTCCCCTCTCTCGTGCCACGTTATTCCTTCCCTTCCCCTCTCATGTCATCTGTTCCTCCACTTCTCTCTACTCCTGCCTTTCACCACAACTTCTTTTCACTTCCTGATCTTTTCCTTCTACTCCATTTCATTAATCCTCCTCTCTCTTCCCTCACCCTCTTCTGTCTTCCCTTTGTCCCTGTTATCCTTAACTGTTATCCTTAACCTTGTCTCTGTTATCCTCCCCATTACCTTCCCCTTTGGTCTGTGTAGGTACCTGGAGTATACCTGGAGTAAACCTGGAGTATACCTGGAGTATACCTGGACGGTGTTTCGAGGATCAACGCCCGATTTGTGACCAGGCCTCGCGGTGGATCAGGGCCTGATCAACCAGACTGTTACTGCTGGCCACACGTAAACCAACCTGCGAGCCAAAACCCTGTTTCTTCTTTTTATAGAAACTCGGTAAATTTAAACAATGGTTTCAGTGTGATAATTTCTGAGTGTCGCATCAGATTACCTTCAACCTTCCAGGTTGATAACTTCGTATTACAACTTGTGAGCGGCTTCCAGCATGATGTGCTTGTGTATTTTAGGACAGTGAGAAGCAAATAATCCCTCTTAAGTTGGTGTTTCGTAACGGAAGGTTTGAACTAGATATAGACCCTGTGTTTTCTAATTTAGCCTTTGTTTTAATGAAGGAAATTTGCATATTAGTTTACAAATGATGACTTGTGAATGTTTCGTTTGATATCCTTCACATATTGAAGGTTAATGTTTAACTGCATTGTCAACATATGCCGCACTCTGCACTGTTCCAGTCTTGTACAGGAGACTGGGTTATGCCACGCGGAGATACCTGTCTCGGGTCACTGAGGTACAGTGGGCTGGGGTTATGCCAATCTCACTTTATCCAGGATACACGCCAGTATACCCTGGATAATGTGGGACTGCGTATACCCTGGATAACGTGGGACTGCGTATACCCTGGATAATGTGGGACTGCGTATACCCTGGATAATGTGAAACTGCGTATACCCTGGATAATGTGAGACTGCGTATACCCTGGATAATGTGAGACTGCGTATACCCTGGATAATGTGAGACTGCGTATACCCTGGATAATGTGAGACTGCGTATACCCTGGATAACGTGGGACTGCGTATACCCTGGATAATGTGAGACTGCATATACCCTGGATAATGTGAGACTGCGTATACCCTGGATAATGTGAGACTGCGTATACCCTGGATAACGTGGGACTGCGTATACCCTGGATAATGTGAGACTGCGTATACCCTGGATAATGTGAGACTGCGTATACCCTGGATAATGTGAGACTGCGTATACCCTGGATAATGTGAGACTGCGTATACCCTGGATAATGTGAGACTGCGTATACCCTGGATAATGTGAGACTGCGTATACCCTGGATAATGTGAGACTGCATATACCCTGGATAATGTGAGACTGCGTATACCCTGGATAATGTGAGACTGCGTATACCCTGGATAACGTGGGACTGCATATACCCTGGATAATGTGAGACTGCGTATACCCTGGATAATGTGAGACTGCGTATACCCTGGATAATGTGAGACTGCGTATACCCTGGATAATGTGAGACTGCATATACCCTGGATAATGTGAGACTGCGTATACCCTGGATAATGTGAGACTGCGTATACCCTGGATAATGTGAGACTGCATATACCCTGGATAATGTGAGACTGCGTATACCCTGGATAATGTGAGACTGCGTATACCCTGGATAATGTGAGACTGCGTATACCCTGGATAATGTGAGACTGCGTATACCCTGGATAACGTGGGACTGTGTATACCCTGGATAACGTGGGACTGCGTATACCCTGGATAATGTGAGACTGCGTATACCCTGGATAATGTGAGACTGCGTATACCCTGGATAATGTGAGACTGCGTATACCCTGGATAATGTGAGACTGCGTATACCCTGGATAATGTGAGACTGCGTATACCCTGGATAATATGAGACTGCGTATACCCTGGATAATGTGAGACTGCGTATACCCTGGATAATGTGAGACTGCGTATACCCTGGATAATGTGAGACTGCGTATACCCTGGATAATGTGAGACTGCGTATACCCTGGATAATGTGAGACTGCGTATACCCTGGATAATGTGAGACTGCGTATACCCTGGATAATGTGAGACTGCGTATACCCTGGATAACGTGGGACTGTGTATACCCTGGATAATGTGAGACTGCGTATACCCTGGATAACGTGGGACTGCGTATACCCTGGATAATGTGAGACTGCGTATACCCTGGATAATGTGAGACTGCGTATACCCTGGATAATGTGAGACTGCGTATACCCTGGATAATGTGAGACTGCGTATACCCTGGATAATGTGAGACTGCATATACCCTGGATAACGTGGGACTGTGTATACCCTGGATAATGTGAGACTGCGTATACCCTGGATAACGTGGGACTGCGTATACCCTGGATAACGTGGGACTGTGTATACCCTGGATAATGTGAGACTGCGTATACCCTGGATAACGTGGGACTGTGTATACCCTGGATAATGTGAGACTGCATATACCCTGGATAACGTGGGACTGTGTATACCCTGGATAATGTGAGACTGCGTATACCCTGGATAACGTGGGATTGCGTATACCCTGGATAATGTGAGACTGCGTATACCCTGGATAATGTGAGACTGCGTATACCCTGGATAACGTGGGACTGCGTATACCCTGGATAACGTGGGACTGTGTATACCCTGGATAATGTGAGACTGCGTATACCCTGGATAACGTGGGACTGCGTATACCCTGGATAATGTGAGACTGCGTATACCCTGGATAATGTGAGACTGCGTATACCCTGGATAACGTGGGACTGCGTATACCCTGGATAATGTGAGACTGCGTATACCCTGGATAATGTGAGACTGCGTATACCCTGGATAACGTGGGACTGCGTATACCCTGGATAATGTGAGACTGCATATACCCTGGATAATGTGAGACTGCGTATACCCTGGATAATGTGAGACTGCATATACCCTGGATAATGCTTAACAATTCGCAAACAGGCGATTTTTTTTTTTTACAACCATTATCTCTCAGTCCACAGCAGGATTCGAACTTGCAAACTCAGTATCAAAGTACACAGTACTTTTGCTGTATGGCAAAAGAACTGTGTACTATGATGCAGAGTGCACAGGTTCGAATCCTGCTATGGACTGAGAGACCTTGGATAATGTGGGACTGTCATGTATCCTGGATAATGTGAGACTGGCGTGTACCCTGGATAATATGACTGGTGAGTACCCTGAATAATGCGAGACTAGAGTGTACCCGGGATAAGGTGAGACTGGAGTGTACCCTGGATAAGGTGGGACTGGAGCGTAACCTGGATAATTTGAAACTGTAGTGTACCCTTTATAATTTGAGATTGGAGTGTACCCTGGATAATTTGAGACTGGAATTTACCCTGGATAATGTGAGACTGGAGTGTAACCTGGATAATATGACTGGCGAGTACCCTGGATAATGCGAGACTAGAGTGTGCCCTGGATAATGTGAGACTGGAGTGTAACCTGGATAATTTGAGACTGGAGTGCACCCTGGATAATTTGAGACTGGGGTGCACCCTGGATAATTTGAGACTGGAGTGCACCCTGGATAATTTGAGACTGGAGTGCACCCTGGATAATTTGAGACTGGAGTGCACCCTGGATAATTTGAGACTGGAGTGTACCCTGGATAATTTGGCTGAGAGACACTGACACCCATCCGTCTCATTATTCCCTATGACTGTACTAATTAATGAGAAATCTGGTATGTGCAGTGATTATAGGTCAGAGCTGGGAAGTATAGGCTGGAGGGGGAGCTTGGAGTGCTCCTTGAGTAATGGTCGACCTTACCTTCTCTCCACCATAATTATTCTCTCCTATTTTTAATTTATGAAATGTAAGTTAATCCTTGGTGGTGTAGTGAAGGATCGTTCATGTCACTTATACTTACCACTTACCTTGGTGGTGTAGTGAAGGATCGTTCATGTCACTTATACTCACCACTTACCTTGGTGGCGTAGTGAAGGATCGTTCATGTCACTTATACTTACCACTTACCTTGGTGGCGTAGTGAAGGATCGTTCATGTCACTTATACTTACCACTTACCTTGGTGGCGTAGTGAAGGATCGTTCATGTCACTTATACTTACCACTTACCTTGGTGGTGTAGTGAAGGATCGTTCATGTCACTTATACTGACCACTTACCTTGGTGGCGTAGTGAAGGATCGTTCATGTCACTTATACTCACCACTTACCTTGGTGGTGTAGTGAAGGATCGTTCATGTCACTTATACTCACCATTTACCTTGGTGGTGTAGTGAAGGATCGTTCATGTCACTTATACTTACCACTTACCTTGGTGGCGTAGTGAAGGATCGTTCATGTCACTTATACTTACCACTTACCTTGGTGTAGTGAAGGATCGTTCATGTCACTTATACTCACCACTTACCTTGGTGGTGTAGTGAAGGATCGTTCATGTCACTTATACTTACCACTTACCTTGGTGGCGTAGTGAAGGATCGTTCATGTCACTTATACTTACCACTTACCTTGGTGGTGTAGTGAAGGATCGTTCATGTCACTTATACTTACCACTTACCTTGGTGGTGTAGTGAAGGATCGTTCATGTCACTTATACTTACCACTTACCTTGGTGGTGTAGTGAAGGATCGTTCATGTCACTTATACTTACCACTTACCTTGGTGGTGTAGTGAAGGATCGTTCATGTCACTTATACTTACCACTTACCTTGGTGGTGTAGTGAAGGATCGTTCATGTCACTTATACTTACCACTTACCTTGGTGGTGTAGTGAAGGATCGTTCATGTCACTTATACTTACCACTTACCTTGGTGGTGTAGTGAAGGATCGTTCATGTCACTTATATTGACCACTTACCTTGGTGGTGTAGTGAAGGATCGTTCATGTCACTTATACTCACCACTTACCTTGGTGGTGTAGTGAAGGATCGTTCATGTCACTTATACTCACCACTTAGCATGGTGGCGTAGTGAAGGATCGTTCATGTCACTTATACTCACCACTTAGCATGGTGGTGTAGTGAAGGATCGTTCATGTCACTTATACTCACCACTTAGCATGGTGGTGTAGTGAAGGATCGTTCATGTCACTTATACTCACCACTTAGCATGGTGGCGTAGTGAAGGATCGTTCATGTCACTTATACTCACCACTTAGCATGGTGGCGTAGTGAAGGATCGTTCATGTCACTTATACTCACCACTTAGCATGGTGGCGTAGTGAAGGATCGTTCATGTCACTTATACTCACCACTTAGCATGGTGGTGTAGTGAAGGATCGTTCATGTCACTTATACTCACCACTTAGCATGGTGGTGTAGTGAAGGATCGTTCATGTCACTTATACTCACCACTTAGCATGGTGGTGTAGTGAAGGATCGTTCATGTCACTTATACTCACCACTTAGCATGGTGGTGTAGTGAAGGATCGTTCATGTCACTTATACTCACCACTTACCTTGGTGGTGTAGTGAAGGATCGTTCATGTCACTTATACTCACCACTTACCTTGGTGGTGTAGTGAAGGATCGTTCATGTCACTTATACTCACCACTTAGCATGGTGGTGTAGTGAAGGATCGTTCATGTCACTTATACTCACCACTTAGCATGGTGGTGTAGTGAAGGATCGTTCATGTCACTTATACTCACCACTTAGCATGGTGGTGTAGTGAAGGATCGTTCATGTCACTTATACTCACCACTTAGCATGGTGGTGTAGTGAAGGATCGTTCATGTCACTTATACTCACCACTTAGCATGGTGGTGTAGTGAAGGATCGTTCATGTCACTTATATTCACCACTTACCTTGGTGGTGTAGTGAAGGATCGTTCATGTCACTTATACTCACCACTTAGCATGGTGGTGTAGTGAAGGATCGTTCATGTCACTTATATTGACCACTTACCTTGGTGGTGTAGTGAAGGATCGTTCATGTCACTTATATTGACCACTTACCTTGGTGGTGTAGTGAAGGATCGTTCATGTCACTTATATTGACCACTTACCTTGGTGGTGTAGTGAAGGATCGTTCATGTCACTTATACTCACCACTTAGCATGGTGGTGTAGTGAAGGATCGTTCATGTCACTTATACTCACCACTTAGCATGGTGGTGTAGAATAGATCTGTGTTTATCATTCATTAGGAGTGCTAGAGGCTCGCTACTCCGTCCGCTCAGAGCTTGACAAACTACAAATAGCAAAAGGTATTGACAGACTACCTACCGAGTCACTAGTTTAAGTGGGCACAGAACAACTTTAGGACCACCAGTTACTGCTGTAGATTCCGTGGGCAAACATTTAATTGGTGGTAAATTGAAGCTTGCTGGAAGACTATGAGCAGTCATGACTGGGTTACCACCAGTACCCTGGCTGCCCTCCCTGACACCACACTGACACCTCACCTGAAATTGATGCCGAACATGGCTGTCGTTGATGACTGCAGGTTGTCTTGACCCACTCACATCAATCGTCTGTACGCACTTTATTGAAGCCTCACGTACACCTTACTGGACACGCAAGCCATATAACACTTCCAGAGACGGACAGCCCTCTCTTCCCTAGTTAGGTTGCCTCGGGGTGGTTAACAGGATGAAGTGGATGTTGGAATGAAGATTCTGGAGGAATGGAGTGGTTGGGATGGGAGATGGAGTCTGACAAGAAAGTAATTAATATCTTACATCCCAGAGTCAGCAGGGCAGTTGCAAGCCTCTGCTCTCAAAATATTACTGGTGTGTTGATAATATAAGAGAAGACAGGACCTGGCACCACACTCGTTCATTCACCTTCACTCATAACCAAATCAACATTACTTTGCCTTGCCTTCCCTCAAGGGAGGTTCCTTGACGCTGGTGAGGGGCTCTTGATCTAGGGAATTGGATCTGTGCTCCGGTTCCCTGAATTGAGCCTGAATACCTTCCATCCCCTCCCCTCACACATGCACTGTATAATCCTACGGGTTTAGCGCTCCCCCATGATTATAATAACAATAATAATTTGCCTTGCCTAGCAAAGTGTGGAGAATGTAGACTGTGTGATGTGCTTGAGCGGTCAGGTACAGTAGTGGCTGTACCTCGGTCAGGTACAGTAGTGGCTGTACCTCGGTCAGGTACAGTAGTGGCTGTACCTCGGTCAGGTACAGTAGTGACTGTACCTCGGTCAGGTACAGTAGTGGCTGTACCTCGGTCAGGTACAGTAGTGGCTGTACCTCGGTCAGGTACAGTAGTGGCTGTACCTCGGTCAGGTACAGTAGTGGCTGTACCTCGGTCAGGTACAGTAGTGGCTGTACCTCGGTCAGGTACAGTAGTGGCTGTACCTCGGTCAGGTACAGTAGTGGCTGTACCTCGGTCAGGTACAGTAGTGGCTGTACCTCGGTCAGGTACAGTAGTGGCTGTACCTCGGTCGGTCAGGTACAGTAGTGACTGTACCTCGGTCAGGTACAGTAGTGGCTGTACCTCGGTCAGGTACAGTAGTGGCTGTACCTCGGTCAGGTACAGTAGTGGACTGTACCTCGGTCAGGTACAGTAGTGGCTGTACCTCGGTCAGGTACAGTAGTGGCTGTACCTCGGTCAGGTACAGTAGTGGCTGTACCTCGGTCAGGTACAGTAGTGGCTGTACCTCGGTCAGGTACAGTAGTGGCTGTACCTCGGTCAGGTACAGTAGTGGCTGTACCTCGGTCAGGTACAGTAGTGGCTGTACCTCGGTCAGGTACAGTAGTGTAGTGGCTGTACCTCGGTCAGGTACAGTAGTGGCTGTACCTCGGTCAGGTACAGTAGTGTACTGTACCTCGGTCAGGTACAGTAGTGTAGTGGCTGTACCTCGGTCGGGTACAGTAGTGGCTGTACCTCGGTCAGGTACAGTAGTGGCTGTACCTCGGTCAGGTACAGTAGTGGCTGTACCTCGGTCAGGTACAGTAGTGGCTGTACCTCGGTCAGGTAGAGTAGTGGCTGTACCTCGGTCTCAGTAGTCTGTAGGTACAGTAGTGGCTGTACCTCGGTCAGGTACAGTAGTGGCTGTACCTCGGTCAGGTACAGTAGTGGCTGTACCTCGGTCAGGTACAGTAGTGGCTGTACCTCGGTCAGGTACAGTAGTGGCTGTACCTCGGTCAGGTACAGTAGTGGCTGTACCTCGGTCAGGTACAGTAGTGGCTGTACCTCGGTCAGGTACAGTAGTGGCTGTACCTCGGTCAGGTACAGTAGTGGCTGTACCTCGGTCAGGTACAGTAGTGGCTGTACCTCGGTCAGGTACAGTAGTGGCTGTACCTCGGTCAGGTACAGTAGTGGCTGTACCTCGGTCAGGTACAGTAGTGGCTGTACCTCGGTCAGGTACAGTAGTGGCTGTACCTCGGTCAGGTACAGTAGTGGCTGTACCTCGGTCAGGTACAGTAGTGGCTGTACCTCGGTCAGGTACAGTAGTGGCTGTACCTCGGTCAGGTACAGTAGTGGCTGTACCTCGGTCAGGTACAGTAGTGGCTGTACCTCGGTCAGGTACAGTAGTGGATGTACCTCGGTCAGGTACAGTAGTGTAGTGGCTGTACCTCGGTCAGGTACAGTAGTGGCTGTACCTCGGTCAGGTACAGTAGTGGCTGTACCTCGGTCAGGTACAGTAGTGGCTGTACCTCGGTCAGGTACAGTAGTGGCTGTACCTCGGTCAGGTACAGTAGTGGCTGTACCTCGGTCAGGTACAGTAGTGGCTGTACCTCGGTCAGGTACAGTAGTGGCTGTACCTCGGTCAGGTACAGTAGTGGCTGTACCTCGGTCAGGTACAGTAGTGGCTGTACTCTCGGTCAGCTGTACAGTAGTAGTAGCTGTACTCGGTCGGTCAGGTACAGTAGTGTGGCTGTACCTCGGTCAGGTACAGTAGTACAGGCTGTACCTCGGTCAGGTACAGTACCTCGGTGGTACTGTACTCTCGGTCAGGTACAGTAGTAGGCTGTACCTCGGTAAGGTACAGTAGTGGCTGTACCTCGGTCAGGTACAGTAGTGGCTGTACCTCGGTCAGGTACAGTAGTGGCTGTACCTCGGTCAGGTACAGTAGTGGCTGTACCTCGGTCAGGTACAGTAGTGGCTGTACCTCGGTCAGGTACAGTAGTGGCTGTACCTCGGTCAGGTACAGTAGTGGCTGTACCTCGGTCAGGTACAGTAGTGGCTGTACCTCGGTCAGGTACAGTAGTGGCTGTACCTCGGTCAGGTACAGTAGTGGCTGTACCTCGGTCAGGTACAGTAGTGGCTGTACCTCGGTCAGGTACAGTAGTGGCTGTACCTCGGTCAGGTACAGTAGTGGCTGTACCTCGGTCAGGTACAGTAGTGGCTGTACCTCGGTCAGGTACAGTAGTGGCTGTACCTCGGTCAGGTACAGTAGTGGCTGTACCTCGGTCAGGTACAGTAGTGGCTGTACCTCGGTCAGGTACAGTAGTGGCTGTACCTCGGTCAGGTACAGTAGTGGCTGTACCTCGGTCAGGTACAGTAGTGGCTGTACCTCGGTCAGGTACAGTAGTGACTGTACCTCGGTCAGGTACAGTAGTGGCTGTACCTCGGTCAGGTACAGTAGTGGCTGTACCTCGGTCAGGTACAGTAGTGGCTGTACCTCGGTCAGGTACAGTAGTGGCTGTACCTCGGTCAGGTACAGTAGTGGCTGTACCTCGGTCAGGTACAGTAGTGGCTGTACCTCGGTCAGGTACAGTAGTGGCTGTACCTCGGTCAGGTACAGTAGTGGCTGTACCTCGGTCAGGTACAGTAGTGGCTGTACCTCGGTCAGGTACAGTAGTGGCTGTACCTCGGTCAGGTACAGTAGTGGCTGTACCTCGCTCAGGTACAGTAGTGGCTGTAGTGACTGTACCTCGGTCAGGTACAGTAGTGGCTGTACCTCGGTCAGGTACAGTAGTGTAGTGGCTGTACCTCGGTCAGACTGTACAGTAGTGGCTGTACCTCGGTCAGGTACAGTAGTGGCTGTACCTCGGTCAGGTACAGTAGTGGCTGTACCTCGGTCAGGTACAGTAGTGGCTGTACCTCGGTCAGGTACAGGAGTGGCTGTACCTCGGTCAGGTACAGTAGCTGTACTTCGGTCAGGTACAGTAGTGGCTGTACCTCGGTCAGGTACAGTAGTGGCTGTACCTCGGTCAGGTACAGTAGTGGCTGTACCTCGGTCAGGTACAGTAGTGGCTGTACCTCGGTCAGGTACAGTAGTGGCTGTACCTCGGTCAGGTACAGTAGTGGCTGTACCTCGGTCAGGTACAGTAGTGGCTGTACCTCGGTCAGGTACAGTAGTGACTGTACCTCGGTCAGGTACAGTAGTGGCTGTACCTCGGTCAGGTACAGTAGTGGCTGTACCTCGGTCAGGTACAGTAGTGGCTGTACCTCGGTCAGGTACAGTAGTGGCTGTACCTCGGTCAGGTACAGTAGTGGCTGTACCTCGGTCAGGTACAGTAGTGTCTGTACTCGGTCAGGTACAGGTACAGTAGTGACTGTACCTCGGTCAGGTACAGTAGTGGCTGTACCTCGGTCAGGTACAGTAGTGGCTGTACCTCGGTCAGGTACAGTAGTGGCTGTACCTCGGTCAGGTACAGTAGTGACTGTACCTCGGTCAGGTACAGTAGTGGCTGTACCTCGGTCAGGTACAGTAGTGACTGTACCTCGGTCAGGTACAGTAGTGGCTGTACCTCGGTCAGGTACAGTAGTGACTGTACCTCGGTCAGGTACAGTAGTGGCTGTACCTCGGTCAGGTACAGTAGTGTAGTGGCTGTACCTCGGTCAGGTACAGTAGTGGCTGTACCTCGGTCAGGTACAGTAGTGACTGTACCTCGGTCAGGTACAGTAGTGGCTGTACCTCGGTCAGGTACAGTAGTGACTGTACCTCGGTCAGGTACAGTAGTGGCTGTACCTCGGTCAGGTACAGTAGTGGCTGTACCTCGGTCAGGTACAGTAGTGGCTGTACCTCGGTCAGGTACAGTAGTGGCTGTACCTCGGTCAGGTACAGTAGTGGCTGTACCTCGGTCAGGTACAGTAGTGACTGTACTTCGGTCAGGTACAGTAGTCGCTGTACCTCGGTCAGGTACAGTAGTGACTGTACCTCGGTCAGGTACAGTAGTCGCTGTACCTCGGTCAGGTACAGTAGTGGCTGTACCTCGGTCAGGTACAGTAGTGGCTGTACCTCGGTCAGGTACAGTAGTGGCTGTACCTCGGTCAGGTACAGTAGTGGCTGTACCTCGGTCAGGTACAGTAGTGACTGTACCTCGGTCAGGTACAGTAGTGGCTGTACCTCGGTCAGGTACAGTAGTGGCTGTACCTCGGTCAGGTACAGTAGTGGCTGTACCTCGGTCAGGTACAGTAGTGACTGTACCTCGGTCAGGTACAGTAGTGGCTGTACCTCGGTCAGGTACAGTAGTGGCTGTACCTCGGTCAGGTACAGTAGTGGCTGTACCTCGGTCAGGTACAGTAGTGACTGTACCTCGGTCAGGTACAGTAGTGGCTGTACCTCGGTCAGGTACAGTAGTGGCTGTACCTCGGTCAGGTACAGTAGTGGCTGTACCTCGGTCAGGTACAGTAGTGGCTGTACCTCGGTCAGGTACAGTAGTGGCTGTACCTCGGTCAGGTACAGTAGTGGCTGTACCTCGGTCAGGTACAGTAGTGGCTGTACCTCGGTCCTGTACAGTAGTGGCTGTACCTCGGTCAGGTACAGTAGTGGCTGTACCTCGGTCAGGTACAGTAGTGGCTGTACCTCGGTCAGGTACAGTAGTGGCTGTACCTCGGTCAGGTACAGTAGTGGCTGTACCTCGGTCAGGTACAGTAGTGGCTGTACCTCGGTCAGGTACAGTAGTGGCTGTACCTCGGTCAGGTACAGTAGTGGCTGTACCTCGGTCAGGTACAGTAGTGGACTGTACCTCGGTCAGGTACAGTAGTGGCTGTACCTCGGTCAGGTACAGTAGTGGCTGTACCTCGGTCAGGTACAGTAGTGGCTGTACCTCGGTCAGGTACAGTAGTGGCTGTACAGTACAGTAGGCTGTACCTCGGTCAGGTACAGTAGTGGCTGTACCTCGGTCAGGTACAGTAGTGGCTGTACCTCGGTCAGGTACAGTAGTGACTGTACCTCGGTCAGGTACAGTAGTGGCTGTACCTCGGTCAGGTACAGTAGTGGCTGTACCTCGGTCAGGTACAGTAGTGGCTGTACCTCGGTCAGGTACAGTAGTGGCTGTACCTCGGTCAGGTACAGTAGTGACTGTACCTCGGTCAGGTACAGTAGTGGCTGTACCTCGGTCAGGTACAGTAGTGACTGTACCTCGGTCAGGTACAGTAGTGACTGTACCTCGGTCAGGTACAGTAGTGGCTGTACCTCGGTCAGGTACAGTAGTGGCTGTACCTCGGTCAGGTACAGTAGTGGCTGTACCTCGGTCAGGTACAGTACAGTAGACTGTACCTCGGTCAGGTACAGTAGTGGCTGTACTCGGTCGGTACAGTAGGTACAGTAGTAGGCTGTACCTCGGTCAGGTACAGTAGTGGCTGTACCTCGGTCAGGTACAGTAGTGGCTGTACCTCGGTCAGGTACAGTAGTGGCTGTACCTCGGTCAGGTACAGTAGTGACTGTACCTCGGTCAGGTACAGTAGTGGCTGTACCTCGGTCAGGTACAGTAGTGGCTGTACCTCGGTCAGGTACAGTAGTGGCTGTACCTCGGTCAGGTACAGTAGTGGCTGTACCTCGGTCAGGTACAGTAGTGGCTGTACCTCGGTCAGGTACAGTAGTGGCTGTACCTCGGTCAGGTACAGTAGTGGCTGTACCTCGGTCAGGTACAGTAGTGGCTGTACCTCGGTCAGGTACAGTAGTGGCTGTACCTCGGTCAGGTACAGTAGTGGCTGTACCTCGGTCAGGTACAGTAGTGACTGTACCTCGGTCAGGTACAGTAGTGGCTGTACCTCGGTCAAGTACAGTAGTGGCTGTACCTCGGTCAGGTACAGTAGTGGCTGTACCTCGGTCAGGTACAGTAGTGGATGTACCTCGGTCAGGTACAGTAGTGGCTGTACCTCGGTCAGGTACAGTAGTGGCTGTACCTCGGTCAGGTACAGTAGTGGCTGTACCTCGGTCAGGTACAGTAGTGACTGTACCTCGGTCAGGTACAGTAGTGACTGTACCTCGGTCAGGTACAGTAGTGGCTGTACCTCGGTCAGGTACAGTAGTGGCTGTACCTCGGTCAGGTACAGTAGTGACTGTACCTCGGTCAGGTACAGTAGTGGCTGTACCTCGGTCAGGTACAGTAGTAGCTGTACCTCGGTCAGGTACAGTAGTAGCTGTACCTCGGTCAGGTACAGTAGTAGCTGTACCTCGGTCAGGTACAATAGTGGCTGTACCTCGGTAATACACCTCCTCCTAACAACTTCCTCATTTAAACACATTCATTATTATCATTCACCAGCAAGTTCAACAATTGCAGAAATACAGCTACATACTGTTAAAGACTCGGCAGTGTGTAGTTACTGCCTATATATAGCCGTCCTGCTCCACTTATGGTTAGTGTGACTTTGTGTACGAATGGTATATAATACCGACAAGATGAGAGTAAGACACTTGTGCAACATCTGGGTATCTTTATTGTAGACGTTTCGCCATCCAGTGGCTTTATCAATACAAATTCTAGGACATAACTTGAAGACAGTAGAACTATGTACAGAAGATGAGGTAATCAGTCCCTCAACCTAGGAGTAGGTGCGAACAGCACCATAGTCGTGGAGATTCTGAAGCAGAAGAAAGAATCCTGGCCCTTATAAGGGCCAGGATTCTTTCTTCTGCTTCAGAATCTCCACGACTATGGTGCTGTTCGCACCTACTCCTAGGTTGAGGGACTGATTACCTCATCTTCTGTACATAGTTCTACTGTCTTCAAGTTATGTCCTAGAATTTGTATTGATAAAGCCACTGGATGGCGAAACGTCTACAATAAAGATACCCAGATGTTGCACAAGTGTCTTACTCTCATAGTGTGACTTTGTCAATGGTCCAAGTCGGACCGAAACGTCGTCGTAAGCTTCTCTCTTTTATGTGCGGGTTATTTGTGTATCGTTCCAGTCACGGTATTGTGCCTTTTTGTTATTTATGTTTGTGACTTGATAAAGCCCACTGTGTGGGCGAAACGTTGTCAATAAAGGATCGCATTATACTCATTTGTCTTTTTTCCCTCATCGTGTGGGTAAGTTAGACAATGTATCAGCAGTCTCGTCATACCGAACATGTGAGGACGCTTCATGTTGATCTCCAGTGTTTATGTACAAGTCTCACGTCAGTTACCCTTGCAGGAGTTACGTACATTTTGCAAAGCATTTGGTAGGCAAGAAAAATGTTGACTAGACTAGTGTATTTGTTGTTGCTCGAAAACTGTGGAAGGATGAGGGAAGTACTGGTCATGGACCAGTCTTGAGGTAGCATTGGTCGTGGACCAGTCTTGAGGTAGCATTGGTCGTGGACCACTCTTGAGGTAGCATTGGTCATGGACCAGTCTTGAGGTAGCATTGGTCGTGGACCAGTCTTGAGGTAGCATTGGTCATGGACCAGTCTTGAGGTAGCATTGGTCATGGACCAGTCTTGAGGTAACATTGGTCATGGACCAGTCTTGAGGTAACATTGGTCATGGACCAGTCTTGAGGTAACATTGGTTATGGACCAGTCTTGAGGTAGCATTGGTCGTGGACCAGTCTTGAGGTAGCATTGGTCATGGACCAGTCTTGAGGTAGCATTGGTCATGGACCAGTCTTGAGGTAGCACTGGTCATGGATCAGTCTTGAGGTAGCACTGGTCATGGACCAGTCCTGAGGTAGCACTGGTCATGGACCAGTCTTGAGGTAGTATTGGTCATGGACCAGTCTTGAGGCAGCACTGGGGTCATGGATAAGTCTTGAGGTAGCATTGGTCATGGACCAGTCTTGAGGCAGCACTGGGGTCATGGATCAGTCTTGAGGTAGTATTGGTCATGGACCAGTCTTGAGGTAGTATTGGTCATGGACCAGTCTTGAGGCAGCACTGGGGTCATGGATCAGTCTTGAGGTAGCACTGGTCATGGACCAGTCTTGAGGTAGTATTGGTCATGGACCAGTCTTGAAGCAGCACTGGGGTCATGGATCAGTCTTGAGGTAGCACTGGTCATGGACCAGTCTTGAGGTAGCACTGGTCATGGACCAGTCTTGAGGTAGTATTGGTCATGGACAAGTCTTGAGGTAGCACTGGTCATGGATCAGTCTTGAGGTAGCATTGGTCATGGATCAGTCTTGAAGTAGCATTGGTCATGGACCAGTCTTGAGGTAGCACTGGTCATGGATGAGTCTTGAGGCAGCACTGGTCATGGACCAGTCTTGAGGTAGCACTGGTCATGGATCAGTCTTGACGTAGCACTGGTCATGGACCAGTCTTGATGTAGCACTGGTCATGGATCAGTCTTGAGGCAGCACTGGTCATGGACCATTCTTGAGGTAGTATTGGTCATGGACCAGTCTTGAAGCAGCACTGGGGTCATGGATCAGTCTTGAGGTAGCACTGGTCATGGACCAGTCTTGAGGTAGCACTGGTCATGGACCAGTCTTGAGGGAGTATTGGTCATGGACCAGTCTTGAGGCAGCACTGGTCATGGATCAGTCTTGAGGTAGCATTGGTCATGGACCAGTCTTGAGGTAGCACTTGTTATGGATCAGTCTTGAGGTAGCACTGGTCATGGACCAGTCTTGAGGTAGCACTGGTCATGGACCAGTCTTGAGGTAGTATTGGTCATGGACCAGTCTTGAGGCAGCACTGGGGTCATGGATCAGTCTTGAGGTAGCATTGGTCATGGACCAGTCTTGAGGCAGCACTGGGGTCATGGATCAGTCTTGAGGTAGTACTGGTCATGGACCAGTCTTGAGGTAGTATTGGTCATGGACCAGTCTTGAGGCAGCACTGGGGTCATGGATCAGTCTTGAGGTAGCACTGGTCATGGACCAGTCTTGAGGTAGTATTGGTCATGGACCAGTCTTGAAGCAGCACTGGGGTCATGGATCAGTCTTGAGGTAGCACTGGTCATGGACCAGTCTTGAGGTAGCACTGGTCATGGACCAGTCTTGAGGTAGCATTGGTCATGGATCAGTCTTGAAGTAGCATTGGTCATGGACCAGTCTTGAGGTAGCACTGGTCATGGATGAGTCTTGAGGCAGCACTGGTCATGGATCGGTCTTGAGGTAGCACTGGTCATGGACCAGTCTTGATGTAGCACTGGTCATTGATCAGTCTTGAGGCAGCACTGGTCATGGACCATTCTTGAGGTAGTATTGGTGAAGATTGAGACACTTATGCAGCATATGGGAATCTTTATTCAGGAAACGTTTCGCCACACAGTGGCTTCATCAGTCCAATACAAAGAGGAAGGCGTAAGGAGAGGAGGAGAATGAGGTAATCAGTCCCTCAACTTGGAGTCGATGTGTTCAGTCCATCAATCTTGTATTGGACTGATGAAGCCACTGTGTGGCGAGACGTTTCCTGAATAAAGATTCCCATATGCTGCATAAGTGTCTCAATCTTCAACTTGTCGGTTTTTCAAACCATTCATCACAGGTAGTATTGGTCATGGACCAGTCTTGAGGTAGTATTGGTCATGGACCAGTCTTGAGGTAGTATTGGTCATGGACCAGTCTTGAAGCAGCACTGGGGTCATGGATCAGTCTTGAGGTAGCACTGGTCATGGACCATTCTTGAGGTAGCACTGGTCATGGACCAGTCTTGAGGTAGTATTGGTCATGGACCAGTCTTGAGGCAGCACTGGTCATGGATCAGTCTTGAGGTAGCATTGGTCATGGACCAGTCTTGAGGTAGCATTGGTCATGGATCAGTCTTGAGGTAGCATTGGTCATGGACCAGTCTTGAGGTAGCACTCGTCATGGATCAGTCTTGAGGCAGCACTGGTCATGGACCAGTCTTGAGGTAGCACTGGTCATGGATCAGTCTTGAGGTAGCACTGGTCATGGACCAGTCTTGATGTAGCACTGGTCATGGATCAGTCTTGAGGCAGCACTAGTCATGGATCAGTCTTGAGGTAGCACTGGTCATGGACCAGTCTTGAGGTAGCATTGGTCATGGATCAGTCTTGAGGTAACATTGGTCATGGACCAGTTTTGAGGTAGCATTGGTCGTGGACCAGTCTTGAGGTAGCATTGGTCATGGACCAGTCTTGAGGTAGCACTGGTCAT
>NC_091295.1:24672404-24752404 GCF_038502225.1 Cherax quadricarinatus | reverse complement strand
GTGGTTGTATAATTAAATAAACAAACGCCTTTAGAGGTTGTCTCCACATTTTCTGATTTTTCTTGTGTGAACTATAACAGTCTCTAATGATCTCTCTCTCTCTTGCCAGGGTAGTGAACCTAGTTACTGCAATGTGGGCTGTTGTGGTGTTGGTTGTTGTAGTTATTATGGTTGTGTGTTTATTGTGGTTGTTGGAAGTACATGGGTTAGAGCAGAGACCCTGGTAGTAGACACAAAGCTGAGAAGAACTATCTAAATCTATCTAAATTAAGGATTGTCGTGTATTATCTAGTCGTATGAGCCAAGGTTAGACAACCAGAAGGCTCTCGAGCCACCCTCCACTCCCTGCAGCCACTGCCGGCATGAAATAACGGGGAGAAAAATATACCATATTGGAAAACTGGCATGGAATTTATAGGAGAGATTGAACTGGATGGAAGTCGTGGGCTACAACTGCGTGCTCTTAATTAGTACTGTTTACGTCTTAAACTACTCGTGGTACTCTACTGCCACGCGCAGAACTCTGTGTATTAGTGGTTGTACTTCAGGTTACCACCAGCTCTGTTGTGACTATCACAACCCACTACTTGTATCACTACTACTGCTATTAATTAATTTGGTTGCTGCGTTGTCTACTGATAGTCCTGGTACAGTCGCTGAACAAACATCAGAAATCTGTTGACTTCAGATTTCTCCCGTGTATCGAATGCATTTGACAGTCTGCGTAGGTTTAGTGTAGGTTGAATGAGATAGCGAGTGCGCTCGGCAATACCTCCCGCTTGTCTTCCCTTATACTTTGATGGTCAGTTTTGGTCATTATAACTCACCATGTTTACTGATACAAAAATAACTTTGTCTGACCCAGCAGTCTTGATTGACAGGTTTATAATAAGTGGGAACTGAGGGCTCTGGCAAGTCTTCCCACTTGGGCACAATGAGGGCTCTGGCAAGTCTTCCCACTTGGGCACAATGAGGGCTCTGGCAAGTCTTCTCACTTGGGCACAATGAGGGCTCTGGCAAGTCTTCCCACTTGGGCACAATGAGGGCTCTGGCAAGTCTTCCCACTTGGGCACAATGAGGGCTCTGGCAAGTCTTCCCACTTGGGCACAATGTATTTATTTAAATCACATACTTGTGAAGTGCTTGTTCAGCTGCTCCTTGAATGATTGTATTGTCTTTATACTTAAAACATTATTTGGTTAGGTTCGGAAAGGTTTGTTAGGAAACTGGACAAGTGTTTCCTGACGCGGGGTTTAGTCATCTGGTGACCCGCAACTGGAACTTTTGGTCATCTGACCGAGGCCTTCCGCTGGCCTACCCCTCCACCCCCTTAAAAATTATGGCTATAATTGTAACATTAGGTTCCTTACAGTATCTGGCAGTTTATTCCATTCTGCTATAATTTTCGTGGTGGTGATGGCTGTTGTGGGTGATGGTGATTGTGGTGGTTATTATGGAGGTTGGTGATTGTTATGATTGTTGTGGAGGTTGGTGATTGTTGTGATCATCGTTGTGGTTGTGATGGTGGTAGTGGTGGTGAAGGAGAGCCAGGCAACACTGAGGGAAGTGCCAAGTGTGCCGCTCCATCTTCGGACTTCCTGGTGGCAGGGTAGGGAAGGAGGGACAGTGGAGAGGGAGGAGAGGGGGGAGTATGCCTTGTAGTGTACACATATATCTGCGAGAAGTGACACATGTAGAGAGGGAAACAGGAAGCACAAGAAAAAGGGGAAGATAAACAAAATAAAATAAAAAAAAAAACGATTCGGATACAAATACACCTCTCTCTCTCTCTCTCTCTCTCTCTCTCTCTCTCTCTCTCTCTCTCTCTCTCTCTCTCTCTCTCTCTCTCACACACTCTCTCTCTCTCTCTCTCTCTCTCTCTCTCTCTCTCTCTCTCTCTCTCCCTCTCTCTCTCTCTCTCTCTCTCTCTCTCTCTCTCTCTCTCTCTCTCTCTCTCTCTCTCTCTCTCTCTCTCTCTCTCTCTCTCTCTCTCACACACACACACACACACAGTAACAAGGGGACACAGTTGGAAGCTGAAGACACAGATGAATCACAGGGATGTTAGGAAGTATTTCTTCAGCCACAGAGTAGTCAGTAAGTGGAATAGTTTGGGAAGCGATGTAGTGGAGGCAGGATCCATACATAGCTTTAAGCAGAGGTATGATAAAGCTCACGGCTCAGGAGTGACCTAGTAGCGATCAGTGAAGAGGCGGGGGCCAGGAGCTCGGACTGACCCCGCAACCTCAACTAGGTGAGTACAACTAGGTGAGTACACACACACACACACACACATACACACACATACACACACACACACACACACACACACACACACACACACACACACACACACACACACACACACACACACACACACACACACACACACACACACACAAGGGGTTTACCGAATTAGTTAAGAGTTCCCGTTCTTATATACAAACTCATTTGAAAGTCTTACCTATCGTTACCTTCGTTTAATTTTTTATGAAACATAAAGATAAGGAAGAGGATGAAGTTGGAGCCAACTGTGGGCGAAAGATTTCATTTAGTCAAATGACTTTATTTTATAGATGCTGTTATACTGTATGAACATGTTCCAGACTCGAGTCATTCTACGAATGAATGATTTCAAGTGCAGTGATGTTCTTGAAAAAGATACAGCCAGAGTGTAGTTGCTGTTTGCTGCCCGTCTTGTTGTATAGAAGATGTCTTCTCGCTGTCCGAGAAGTGGAGCCAAGTGTGATACTTTGACGTATTGGCCTTGTACATAACAGTAAGGTCATCCACGCCTCTCCGGTGTTGAAGGCTCGGCTGAAATGACAGATCTATCTAGGCAGGGTCCGGGAGAGAGATACGTCGTCTTGCACGGTTCTCTGGTCTGTTTAGAAGTCGTAGATGAGATGGGAGAGGGGGGAACAGGCAATCCAAGAAAGTGGAGCATACTCAAGGTATAAGCGCACTTGTGCGTCGTACAAATTTTTGCAGCCACTTCTCTTAATCAGGTATGAGATATGCCTTAGTGCTGCTGGCTTCTTGGCAGATTTTTCGTTGGTAAATTTCACATTTAAGGTAGTCACCTCATCTCCGGGTTATGATCTCTCTACAGACCATCATCAGTTGTGTTCTCTTAGACGCAAATGTAACCTGTCATCGTTTTTCCCAGTTGATATAGCTGTAAGCTAGTGATTGATGTGACTGAGAGCAAATGACATTTTCTCTTTTGGATAGGCAAATGTTAGAGCCCAGTTATCTGACAAGATATGGGATTCAGGAATAAGGTGGTCATTGAAGTACACATTCCATATCAGTGGAACAAGCACACGCCCACGATTGTCTCGTAGACGCTATCCCATTGAGAACTATTTTTAGAGATCTATCTTCAAGGTAATTACTAAGGAGGTGTAATGCAGTGTGTCATTGTCGGTCGAAGCCATCATCAGTGTCCGTTAGTACTGATCTTGGATTCATCCAATAACTGGTGCCACATAGTGGACAAGTTTACTATATCAGCTGCATAGCGACTTTTTCTGAAGCCATATTGACGGTCACAAAGAAGCGAGTGGTAGTGAAAGAATGCTATCATTTGCCGTGGGATTATTGTCTCAAAAATTTTTGCCAGCTATTAACAAGAGGAACATTGGTCTGTAATTACTGATTTCCTCACTGCTCTCCTTTTTGTTTACAGGAACTACATTTTCCTCTTTCCACAGAGAAGGCCATTTACACAGTGCTTGGCAGTGCTGACAGATGCGAGTTAGAGGTGATGCTAACTAGTCTGTACATCTACTTAGCAATATTGAGCTCACCTTATTTGAGACCACATCCTTTTCTTGGTCCTGGGATTTAAGAAGATACATTTCATCCTACATTATTGTCACCACTGATAGCACAGTTCTTGCGGCTGGTAAATTAGGTTCCCTAACTAGATCAGGGACTTGTATCATGGCAACAGAATCTCACTCTCTCTGTTTTACATTTAGAAACATAAGAACATAAAGAAGGAACTCTGCAGCAGGCGTGCTGGCCCGTGCGAGGCAGGTCCAAGTCTCCTACCGGTCTGACCTAGTCAGGTCAGACCATACCACGGGCGGGGATAGAACCCTCGATCAGCACTTGGGTTCCGCTATGGCTCATCTATTTGGTTTGTGCCATTTTGTTTAAGTTCTCAACTGGAGGGTAATAACCCAGGATAACTCAGGAAAGCCTATCAATATGACTTATATCCAGTGAGTCCTTTTGATCCTCTTTACCAGGATACGACCCACAGTAGTGAGGAAACATGCCCAAGGTCTCTTCCCGCTCCGAAATCGAATCCGGTTCCTTCTGTTAAGAGCCAAAGGCGATACTACTGATCCATAGTGATCCTGTATATTGTGTGTGTGTGTGTGCAAGTAGTCTTGGAGGTCCCTGGCACTATGAAGTGAGTGCCAGTATCCAGGTCTGGCCACCAGTGTCACTCTGAGTGGCTACTAGAGGCACTTAGAGTAGTAACCAGAGACATTCAGAGCGGTCACTGAGAGCAGTCACCAGAGACACTCAGAGCGGTCACTCAGAGCAGTCACCAGAGACACTCAGAGCGGTCACTCAGAGCGGCGCGACATCAGAAAACACTCTATGGCACTACTTTACGAGTCATTAAGCTTTTACACACGATTACTAAGCTGCAGTTTGCTGGATTGTGGCGCACTGTTGTCCGCCAATCAGCGAGGCACAGTACATTACGAGGCTTTCTGATTGGTCCAGAGGCACGTGTGAGGGGAGGGGGCGTCGTCCCCTCAACCTAACCCCACCCACTCCCTCCCCAGAATAAGCCAGCAAAGTTCCATTTGATGTGTAGCGTCGACCACCGCTGGCGTCCACCTCAGTGATATTGAAGACTATCGACAATCTAGGTTCTCAAACCTGGAGTCGCGACCCAAACAAAGGCTTCTAACCCAAATAAGATTACACACATACACTATATATATATATATATATATATATATATATATATATATATATATATATATATATATATATATATATATATATATATATATATATATATATATATATATATATATATATATGTATGTATATATATATATATATATATATATATATATATATATATATATATATATATATATATATATATATATATATATATATATATATATATGTATGTATATATATAAATATATATATATATATATATATATATATATATATATATATCTATATATATATATATACACACATACACACACACATGGATGATAACAGATGTTATCTTTCCAACGGGATATCAGATCCTGAGGAAAGACAGAGGGAACGGAGAGCGTGGAGTGGCACTGCTCATCAAAAACCGATGGGATTTTGATTAGCTGGAGAGAGGAGACAGAGGAGAAGCAAGAGATTACATAATATGAATGCTTCAGTCTGGAGGTCCCATGATGGTAATTGCAATGATGTATAACCCACCACAGAACAGCAGGAGGCCAAGGCAAGAGTATGATGAAAGTAATAGAGCAATGGTTGACACACTGACTGAAGTGGCCAGAAGGGCTCATGCAAGCAAGGCAAAGCTGCTGATTTTGGGTGACTTCAACCACAAGGAAATCGACAGGGAGAACCTGGAGTCACATGGAGGCCCAGAAACGTGGAGGGCTAAGATCATGGAGGTAATACTGGAAAACCTCATGTACCAACTACCAGAGAGAGAGGAGAGGACGAACCAGCGAAGCTGGACCTAGTATTCACCTTGAGTAGTGCAGATATTGAGGACATCTCATATGAAAGACCCCTCGGGGCCAGTGATCACGCGGTTCTGAGCTTCGAATACATAGTAGAGTTACAAGTGGAGAGGGAAGCAGGAAGGGCCAGACGAATGAAGGCAAACTACAAGTAAGGGGACTACACAGGCATGAAGAATTTCCTGCATGGGGTTCAATAGGTCAGAGAATTGGCAGGGAAGTCAGTAAACGAGATGATAGAAAATGTGACATTATGCAAGGAAGCTGAGGAGAGGTTTGTACCCAAGTGTAACAGAAGTAACGAGAAAACCGGGATGAGCCCTTGGCTTATCCAAAGTTGTAGGGAGGCCAAAACCAAGTGTGCTAGAGAAGGGAAGAAGTATAGAGGGCAAAGGACCCAGGAGAAAAAGGAAAGCAGTCGTAGAGCCAGAAATGAATATGCACACGTAAGAAGGGAGGCCCAGCGACAATACGAAAATGACATAGCAGGGAAAACCAAATCTGACCCGAAGCTGTTGTACAGCCACATCAGGAGGAAAACAACAGTCAAGGATCAGGTAATCAGGCTGAGGAAGGAAGGAAGGGAGATCACAAGAAACGACCGAGAGGTATGTGAGGAGCTCAATATGAGATTCAAAGAAGTATTCACAGAGGAGACAGAAGGGATTCCAGAAAGACGGAGAGGTGGGATACACCATCAAGTGTTGGGCACAATACATACAACCGAGGAAGAAGTGAAGAGGCTGCTAAACGAGGTAGATACCTCAAAAGCGATGGAGCTGGATAACATCTCTCCATGGATCCTGAGAGAGGGAGCAGAGATGCTATGTGTACCACTAACAACAATATTCAACACATCTATCGAAACAGGGAGACTACCTGAGGTATGGACAACAAATGTAGTCCCAATTTAAAAAAAAAAGAAGACAGACACGAAGCATTAAACTACAAACCAGTGTCAATGACATGTATAGTATGCATGGTCATGGAGAAGATTATAAGGAGAAAAGTGGTGGAGCACCTAGAAAGATATGCGCTCAACGACAGCCAGCACGGGTTCAGGGACGGGAAATCCTACTGGAGTTTTATAACAGAGTGACAGTAGTAAGACAAAAGAGAGAAGGGTGGGTAGATTGCATTTTGTTAGACTGTAAGAAGGCATTTGACACAGTTCCGCACAAGAGATTAATGCAAAACCTGGAGGACCAGGCCGGAATAACAGGGAAGGCACTACAGTGGATCAAGGAATACCCGTCAGGAAGACAACAGCGAGTTATTGTATGTGGCGAGGTGTCAGATGGGCCCCTGTAACGAGCGGGGTGCCACAGGGGTCAGTCCTAGGACCGGTGCTGTTTCTGGTATTTGTGAACGACGTGACGGATGGAACAGACTCCGAAGTGTCCCAGTTTGCAGATAATGTGAAGTTGATAAGAAGAATTCAGTCGGACGAGGACCGGGCAGAACTACAAAGGGATCTGTACAGGCTGCAGGCCTGTTCCAGCAACTGGCTCCTGGAGTTCAACCCCACTAAGTGCAAAGTCATGAAGATTGGGGAAGGGCAAAGAAAGCCACAGACGGAGTACAGTCTAGGGGGTCAGAGACTACAAACCTCACTCAAGGAAAAGGATCTTGGGGTGAGGTGCACATCAACCAAATAACTGCTGCAACATACGAGCGCCTAGCAAACCTAAGACCAACATTCCAACATCTTAATAAGGAATCGTTCAGGACTCTGTACACTGTGTACTTTAGGCCCATACTGACGCAAAATTTTTAATGCATGAATTCTAGAATTTGTTCTCTCTCCGCACGATATACACGCCCCTGGCGTTCAGACTTCACACAGCTTACACGCCCCTGGCGTTCAATAAAAACACACAGCTGGATATTTTTGTGAATGCATTTTAATTGAAAACAAACTGGTGCTGCATACGTCAGTATGCAGCACCAGCTTGGAACCCACACCTAGCCAAGTATGTAAGGAAACTAGAGAAAGTACAAAGGTTTGCAACAAGACTAGTCCCAGAGGAGAGGTTAAGGGAAATCGACCTGACGACATTGAAAAACAGGAGAGATAGGGGGGATATGATAACAACATATAAAATACTGAGAGGAATCGACAAGGTGGACAGAGACAGGATGTTCCAGAGATGGGACACAGCAACAAGGGTCACAGTTGGAAGTTGAAGACTCAGATGAATCACAGGGATGTTAGGAAGTATTTCTTCAGTCACAGAGTTGTCAGGAAGTGGAATAGTCTGGGAAGTGATGTAGTGGAGGCAGGATCCATACATAGCTTTAAGAAGAGGTATGATAAAGCTCATGGAGCAGGAAGGGTAACCTAATAGCAACCAGTGAAGAGGCGGGGCCAGGAGCTGTGAATCGACCCCTGCAACGACAACTAGGTGAGTACACACACACAAATTGTGAACAAGCGATACAGAATGCAAAGTAACTAGGGGGGAGTTGAATGATAGCTCTTGACCTTTTGTGTTGCAATCAACACTTAGAAAATGTGCAGAGAACCTTCACGGCGCGCATAACGGAGATAAACCACCTTAATTACTGGGAGCACTTGAAGTTCCTGAACCTGTACTCCCTGGAATGCAGGCGGGAGAGATACATGATTATATACACCTGGAAAATCCTAGAGGGACTAGTACCAAACTTGCACACGAAAATCACTCACTACGAAAGCAAAAGACTCGGCAGACGATGCAACATCCCCCCAATGAAAAGCAGGGGTGTCACTAGCACGTTAAGAGACAATACAATAAGTGTCAGGAGGCCCAAGACTGTTCAACTGCCTCCCAGCATACATAAGGGGGATTACCAATAGACCTCTGACTGTCTTCAAGCAGGCACTGGACAGGCACCTAAAGTCGGTACCTGACCAGCCGGGCTGTGGCTCGTACGTTGAATTGCGTGCAGCCAGCAGTAACAGCCTGGTTGATCAGGCTCTGATCCACCATGAGACCTGGTCACAGACCGGGCCGCAGGGACGTTGACCCCCGAAACTCTCTACAGGTAAACTCCAGGTCATCAGCAGCTTGCAGTATTGCAGAAATGAGTAGGAAGTCCAGCTTGATAAGCTCAAGTGGACGAAGTTTTACCTATTCGGCACGACATATTATATATATATATATATATATATATATATATATATATATATATATATATATATATATATATATATATATATATATATATATATATATATATGAGAGAGAGAGAGAGAGGAGAAATCATAATAAAAGGCGTGATTACAAATATTAAAAATACCACACTGAAAATAGGAAATAATGCCTGAGCGCTTTCATGTGCTTACACACACATCTTCAGAGGAATAGAAATAGGAAGGAAAAGAAAGAGATGCACATTTTTTAAATGTTAAATACTGAGGTGACACCTCAGTCAGAGATGATAACTTCTCAAACAAACTTGTCCAGCTCATTCAGTTGTCCAGCATCAAGTTAAATTGTTCGTATGACAGAGAACACACAGTTTTGGTGAAAAATATCTTTGACTTTATGATTACAATATTCTTGACTATAAAATTGTCAAGTTTATAGATACCATAACTCAAATATAAAATATGTTGTGTATCATGTTTGATAAGAGATGATTCCACAATATTTCGTTGAACTGTAACATTACAAGGAAGTAATTCCAGTCTACACATGGCCTGTGGCCCTTACATGAATGAAGAAAGTGCTGGATTCTTGCCCCATAGATATTGCATATTTATGTTATTTGACTCTGGTCTCAAGAGACTTATCAGTTTGTTTTAAATGATCTTGGGAGAATTTATAATTATTATTTGTTTTACCATACCCTCATATTTATAGACAACTTTAACATTAAAGTATTCAAGAGCTTGTGGGAGATGTGAGAGATATTCATTATATGGTAAAACCAACAGATTCTCAAGTTTATACTCGGTATTAGGTTCTGTCTTGTAGACTGAGCTTAGTACCGAGGTACTAGCTGGCTCGTCGCACAGTGGTGTTACTTCCTCCTGGTCAAATGCTACGTCATCCAGATGACAGCTGGCTCATCTTACAGTCATCACAGCTGGAACAACAGTACTTGTGGAGCACTGAAAAATTTGGGGGGTCAGTGCCTCTTCCCATTGCCCTCCTGTGGCTCTGGCACCGAGGGTGGGGGATTTGAGGGAGGAGTGGAGGCAGTATACAACAGTGTGTAGCACTCACTGCCAGGCACTGAGTGACAGAGGCACTTGTCCCGCTGTGTTTGTCCTGATTTATGGACCCCACGACGCTCTTATGAGGGGAGACTCAGCCATACTTTACAGGTGTAGCCTGGGTGAGGGGAAACTGTGGTACCTGGGGTGAGGGGAGACTGGTACTTGGGTGTGGGGAGACTGTGGTACCTGGGGTGAGAGGGAGCCTGTGGTACCTGGGTGAGGGGAGACTTTGGCACCTGGGGTGAGGGGAGACTGTGGTACGTGGGTGAGGGGAGACTTTTGTACCTGGGGTGAGGGGAGACTGGTACTTGGGTGTGGGGAGACTGTGGTACCTGGGGTGAGGGGGAGCCTGTGGTACCTGGGGTGAGGGGGAGCCTGTGGTACCTGGGTGAGGGGAGACTGTGACGATATTGTGAGTTTTTTGTAACCACGGTATTATGAGTTGTAACCACGGTATTATGAGTTGTTGTAACCACGGTATTATAAGTTGTTGTAACCACGGTATTATGAGTTGTAACCACGGTATTATGAGTTGTTGTAACCACGGTATTATGAGTTGTAACCACGGTATTATGAGTTGTTGTAACCACGGTATTATAAGTTGTTGTAACCACGGTATTATGAGTTGTAACCACGGTATTATGAGTTGTTGTAACCACGGTATTATGAGTTGTAACCACGGTATTATGAGTTGTTGTAACCACGGTATTATGAGTTGTTGAAACCACGGTATTATAAGTTGTTGTAACCACGGTATTATAAGTTGTTGTAACCACGGTATTATGAGTTGTTGTAACCACGGCATTATGAGTTGTTGTAACCACGGTATTATAAGTTGTAACCACGGTATTACGAGTTGTTGTAACCACGGTATTATAAGTTGTTGTAACCACGGTATTATGAGTTGTTGTAACCACGGTATTATAAGTTGTTGTAACCACGGTATTATGAGTTGTTGTAACCACGGTATTATAAGTTGCTGTAACCACGGTATTATGAGTTGTTGTAACCACGGTATTATGAGTTGTTGTAACCACGGTATCATGAGTTGTTGTAACCACGGTATTATGAGTTGTTGTAACCACGGTATTATGAGTTGTAACCACGGTATTATGAGTTGTAACCACGGTATTATAAGTTGTAACCACGGTATTATAAGTTGTTGTAACCACGGTATTATGAGTTGTTGTAACCACGGTATTATAAGTTGTAACCACGGTATTATAAGTTGTTGTAACCACGGTATTATGAGTTGTTGTAACCACGGTATTATGAGTTGTTGTAACCACGGTATTATAAGTTGCTGTAACCACGGCATTATGAGTTGTTGTAACCACGGTATTATAAGTTGTTGTAACCACGGTATTATAAGTTGTTGTAACCACGGTATTATAAGTTGTTGTAACCACGGTATTATGAGTTGTTGTAACCACGGTATTATGAGTTGTTGTAACCACGGTATTATGAGTTGTTGTAACCACGGCATTATGAGTTGTTGTAACCACGGTATTATAAGTTGTAACCACGGTATTATGAGTTGTTGTAATCACGGTATTATAAGTTGCTGTAACCACGGTATTATGAGTTGTTGTAACCACGGCATTATGAGTTGTTGTAACCACGGTATTATAAGTTGTAACCACGGTATTATGAGTTGTTGTAATCACGGTATTATGAGTTGTTGTAACCACGGTATTATGAGTTGTTGTAACCACGGTATTATGAGTTGTTGTAATCACGGTATTATAAGTTGTTGTAACCACGGTTTTATGAGTTGTTGTAACCACGGTATTATAAGTTGTTGTAACCACGGTATTATGAGTTGTTGTAACCACGGTATTATGAGTTGTTGTAACCACGGTATTATGAGTTGTAGTTGTTGTAACCACGGTATTATGAGTTGTTGTAACCACGGTATTATGAGTTGTTGTAACCACGGTATTATGAGTTGTTGTAACCACGGTATTATGAGTTGTTGTAACCACGGTATTATGAGTTGTAACCACGGTATTATGAGTTGTTGTAACCACGGTATTATAAGTTGTAACCACGGTATTATAAGTTGTAACCACGGTATTATAAGTTGTTGTGACCACGGTATTATAAGTTGTAACCACGGTATTATGAGTTGTTGTAACCACGGTATTATAAGTTGTTGTAACCACGGTATTATGAGTTGTTGTAACCACGGTATTATGAGTTGTAACCACGGTATTATGAGTTGTTGTAACCGCGGTATTATGAGTTGTTGTAACCACGCTATTATGAGTTGTTGTAACCACGGCATTATGAGTTGTTGTAACCACGGTATTATAAGTTGTAACCACGGTATTATGAGTTGTTGTAACCACGGTATTATGAGTTGTTGTAACCACGGTATTATAAATTGTTGTAACCACGGTATTATGAGTTGTAACCACGGTATTATGTTGTTGTAACCACGGTATTATGAGTTGTTGTAACCACGGTATTATAAGTTGCTGTAACCACGGTATTATGAGTTGTTGTAACCACGGTATTATGAGTTGTAACCACGGTATTATGAGTTGTTGTAACCACGGTATTATGAGTTGTTGTAACCACGGTATTATGAGTTGTAACCACGGTATTATGAGTTGTTGTAACCAAGGTATTATAAGTTGTTGTAACTACGGTATTATGAGTTGTTGTAACCACGGTATTATGAGTTGTTGTAACCACGGTATTATAAGTTGTTGTAACCACGGTATTAAGAGTTGTTGTAACCACGGTATTATTAGTTGTTGTAACCACGGTATTATAAGTTGTTGTAACTACGGTATTATGAGTTGTTGTAACCACGGTATTATTAGTTGTTGTAACCACGGTATTATAAGTTGTTGTAACCACGGTATTATGAGTTGTTGTAACCACGGTATTATGAGTTGTTGTAACCACGGTATTATGAGTTGTTGTAACCACGGTATTATTAGTTGTTGTAACCACGGTATTATGAGTTGTTGTAACCACGGTATTATGAGTTGTTGTAACCACGGTATTATGAGTTGTTGTAACCACGGTATTATGAGTTGTTGTAACCACGGTATTATATTACCACGGTATTAAGAGTTGTTGTAACCACGGTATTATTAGTTGTTGTAACCAGTTGTTGTAACCACGGTATTATGAGTTGTTGTAACCACGGTATTATAAGTTGTAACCACGGTATTATGAGTTGTTGTAACCACGGTATTATGAGTTGTTGTAACCACGGTATTATAAGTTGTTGTAACCACGGTATTATGAGTTGTTGTAACCACGGTATTATAAGTTGTTGTAACCACGGTATTATGAGTTGTTGTAACCACGGTATTATAAGTTGTAACCACGGTATTATAAGTTGTTGTAACCACGGTATTATAAGTTGTTGTAACCACGGTATTATGAGTTGTTGTAACCACGGTATTATAAGTTGTTGTAACCACGGTATTATGAGTTGTTGTAACCACGGTATTATAAGTTGTAACCACGGTATTATAAGTTGTTGTAACTACGGTATTATAAGTTGTTGTAACCACGGTATTATGAGTTGTTGTAACCACGGTATTATAAGTTGTTGTAACCACGGTATTATGAGTTGTTGTAACCACGGTATTATAAGTTGTAACCACGGTATTATAAGTTGTTGTAACTACGGTATTATAAGTTGTTGTAACCACGGTATTATGAGTTGTTGTAACCACGGTATTATGAGTTGTTGTAACCACGGTATTATGAGTTGTTGTAACCACGGTATTATGAGTTGTTGTAACCACGGTATTATGAGTTGTTGTAACCACGGTATTATGAGTTGTTGTAACCACGGTATTATAAGTTGTTGTAACCACGGTAATGTTAATTGTATACTTCAGTGTCGAGATTTGTCGAGCCCTAGAAGAGAGTTAACTACATCTACGTAACAATCAACTGCAACTTGGTCGTTTCAGTTCACTTTTTGTCCAGCACTTGTTATGTAGTGTTAAGTGATACTGTATCTGTCTGTTACACTCCTTGTATTGTTACGTGACTGACCTGTTGTTGCTCGCTTGTAGATGCCGATTGTACGTTTGTTGTAGGTGGGTTGGTGTGTATTGTGGGTGTTTACCTGAAGTTTACCTGGGGGTTAACGCCCCCGAGGCCCGGTCTGAGACCAGGCCTCATGGTGGATCACGGTCTGATCAACCAGGCTGTTATTGCTGGCCGCACGCAAGCTGACGTACGAACCACAGCTCGGTTGGCCTGTCCAGGGCCTTCTTGAAGACAGCCAGGGGTCTATTGGTAATCCCCCTTATGTATGCTGGGAGACAACTGAACAGTCTTGGGGCCCCGGACACTTATGGTGTTGTCTCTCAGTGTACTCGTGGCAACCCTGCTTTTCATCGGGGGAATGTTGCATCTCCTACCGAGTCTTTTGCTTTCATAGGCAGTGATTTTCGTATGCACGTTTGGTACCAATCCCTCCAGGACCTTCCAAGTGTATATTATCATGTATCTCTCGCCTGCGTTCGAGGGAATACAGATCAAGCACCTTCAACTGTTCTCAGTAGTTTAGGTGCCTTATCGTACTTATGTGTGCCGTGAAAGTACTTTGTACACTCCCCAGGTCTGCAATGTCGCCAGCCTTGAAGGGGGCCGATAGTGTGCAGCAGTATTCGAGCCTAGAGAGCACAAGCGATTTAAAGAGAATCATCATGGGTTTGGCGTCCCTAGTTTTGAAGGTTCTCATTATCCATCCTATCATTTTCCTAGCGGATGAGGTTGATACATTGTTGTGGTCTTTGAAGGCCAGATCTCTGACATTATCACTCCCAGGTCCTTCACATTACTTTTCCGCTCTATTGTATGATTAGAATTTGTTGTATACCCTGACACATTTTTAATTTCTTCAATTTTCCTATATCTGAGTAGTTGAAATTTCTCCTCGTTGAACTTCATATTATTTTGAGTGGCCTATTCGAAGATTTGGTTGATGTCCACTTAGAGTCTCGCAGTGTCTTCGATAGAGATCACTGCCATGGAGATCCGGGTGTCATCCACACAGGAATCACGGAGATATGGCTTACATCTTTGTCTATGTCAGAAATGAGGATGAGGAATATAATGGGAGCGAGTACTGTGCCTTGTGGAACAGAGCTTTTTACCATGGCTGCCTGGGACTTTACTCTGTTTACTATTACTCTTTGTGTTCTGTTTGTCAGGAAGTTGTAGATACATCTACCAACTTTTCCCGTTATTCCTTTATCCTGCATTTTGTGTGCTATTACACCATGGTCACACTTGTCGAAAGCTTTTGCAAAGTCTTTGTATACTACATCTGTATTTTGTTTATCCTCTACAGCATCCAGGACCTTGTCATAGTGGTCCAGTAGCTGGGACGGGCAGGAGCGACCTGCTGTAAACCCGTGTTGCCCTGGGTTGTGTAACTAATGGGTATCTAGGTGGTTGGCTATCTTGCTTCTTAGAACCCTCTCAAAGATTTTTATGATAAGGGATGTAAGTGCTATCGGTCTGTAGTTCTATGCAATTGCTTTACTGCCACCTTTGTGGAGTGGGGCTATGTCTGTTGTTTTTAGTGTGTGGGATGACCCCTGTGGGTGGGTGGGCATTTTTTTAAGGTCTGGGCTAGAGAGAGTAACAAGTAGTTGTACTCGCAGATCATCCTATGAGTAGTATCGCAAAAAAAAAAAACAGGATTACAGAGGTCACACTGGGTCTTTGTCAAACCCCACTGATCATTGAACATTTACACCACTAGGAAAAAATATTAGTCATTTCGCATTTTACAGTTGCTTCATATAATTGTATCCTTTATTGTACTGTGTACAATCTAAAAAAAATGGTATATTATTGCCACTAAGAAACATTGGTCATAATTCAGTTGCAGTCTTATCTACGAGAAAGTGTTCATTTATCTAGTCGATGCAAAATGTGGATACAACTTCAAGATTTCAAATATCATCATTATACTGAAGTGTTTTGCTGCATCCTGTAACGTTTGCATGAAGGCGTATCTGGAAGGTTAGATGTCTGGACACTTAAGATGTAATGTTCCAGTGTATGGACCTCTGTTCACACTCGATGCATTTTATATCATTGACATTTCCATACAAACCGTACTACCAGAGATACTTATAGCTTAACCATAATCTAGCAGTAACAATAGTAATGCCAGAGATACTTATAGCCTAACCATAGTCTAGCAGTAACAATAGTAATGCCAGAGATACTTACTTATAGCCTAACCATAGTCTAGCAGTAACAACAGTAATGCCAGAGATACTTATAGCCTAACCATAGTCTAGCAGTAACAACAGTAATGCCAGAGATACTTACTTATAGCCTAACCATAGTCTAGCAGTAACAACAGTAATGCCAGAGATACTTACTTATAGCCTAACCATAGTCTAGCAGTAACAACAGTAATGCCAGAGATACTTATAGCCTAACCATAGTCTAGCAGTAACAATAGTAATGCCAGAGATACTTACTTATAGCCTAACCATAGTCTAGCAGTAACAACAGTAATGCCAGAGATACTTATAGCCTAACCATAGTCTAGCAGTAACAATAGTAATGCCAGAGATACTTACTTATAGCCTAACCATAGTCTAGCAGTAACAACAGTAATGCCAGAGATACTTATAGCCTAACCATAGTCTAGCAGTAACAACAGTAATGCCAGAGATACTTATAGCCTAACCATAGTCTAGCAGTAACAACAGTAATGCCAGAGATACTTACTTATAGCCTAACCATAGTCTAGCAGTAACAACAGTAATGCCAGAGATACTTATAGCCTAACCATAGTCTAGCAGTAACAATAGTAATGCCAGAGATACTTACTTATAGCCTAACCATAGTCTAGCAGTAACAACAGTAATGCCAGAGATACTTACTTATAGCCTAACCATAGTCTAGCAGTAACAACAGTAATGCCAGAGATACTTATAGCCTAACCATAGTCTAGCAGTAACAATAGTAATGCCAGAGATACTTATAGCCTAGTCTTAATCTGGCAGTAACATTTTGCAATCTGCTGACCTTGTTACTTTCTCCATATAAATGTTTAACTTTACACATTTCATTATGACGGATAATGGATCCGCTAGTTCCTATCTATACTGCTTTACTTTCTTCAAGCTCGTTTGCAGGTTCCTTTCTGACAATGTTTCATAAACTTCTTTTTGAAAAACCAAATTATGCTCAACATTCCCTTAATGCTTACTTAGCTAATTCATCAATTTTGCCATGCTCTTATTGGAACCCTATGCGAGAGAAAATTTGTAATAATTTGTGTATATCTATACCTAGCGTCATACACAAGCATGTAGATTCAGGTCTCAGGCTATTTAGAGCAAGTAATGAGCAGAGAATATTACAATTATACTGCGTTTGGTCATAGTTTCTACAAGCTTGATCAAGAGTAACATGTGTCAGTTAGTATCATCAGTTCGTGTGGTCCAAACATTTTTGTGTGTGTGGCTGTTATCTGAATCCATCCTGATTCACTTGTCCCATGAATTATGTATTCTAGTAATTTTTTAGATACAACATTGTTTTGACCACCAGGCAGCAGCCTCAGTCCTCATATTAAATATTTTGGTAGTGACAGGACAGCCAAGAATAATTCTCAGTGCTTCATTTTATGTTTTTTCGAGTCTTTCAATAGTTCTACTAAGATATCTATCCTCGTTTCTTGAGTTACCTCTGTAACCTTTGTAACATTTTCTAGTTATGATTTCTAACTTAGCTTTAACATTCAGAATTATTTTTCCAGGAATTGTGTGGGTTGTGGATAGAGTATAACATGTGGGTGAAGTGTGGGTGTGTTGTGAGTGTAGTGTGGAAAGATGTCAAGTTACATTCACAGTTCAGACGAACTGGACGAGAGGTTAGTTGAGTTAAGAGGCCATGACTGGTAGAAACTCTGTCAATATTGTCTTGTTCCACTGGTGGTGGTGGTTGGTTAGTGGTGGTAGTCGTTGATGTGATGGTAGTGGTGGTGGTAGTTGTGGTGGCGGTGGTTGCCATGGTTTATTATTATTATTATTGAGGAAGGAACAATGTCTGGTGGCACGGATCTTAATGAATGATGATGTTGACAGGTTTATCATCCTTTGGTCAACTTCTGCTAAGCTATCATCCTCTTCAATATAATTTGTCTCACAGTTATCATGCCTGACTGAAAAGAGAGAGACAGACAGACAGACAGATAGAGATGAAGTGTAGAGAATGAAAAAGGAAGTGGAAGGTATGGAAGTAGAGATGGTTGGGGTAGAAGGAAGGAAGGGGGTGGATCACTGCAGCTGTGACCACTCTTCGTCCCAACCCGTCATGGCTGGTCACACCTAAATTGTTTCCTTTACTCCCAAACTAAACCTTAAGCTTTCCCCAGAGTGAGAGAGAGGGGAGGAGGTTGTGAGGGAGAGGGGAGGATTTTGTGAGAGGGAATGAGGTTGTGAGAGAGAGGGGAGGAGGTTGTGAGGGAGAGGGGAGGATTTTGTGAGAGGGGATGAGGTTGTGAGAGAGAGGGGAGGAGGTTGTGAGAGGGGAGGAGGTTGTGGGAGGGGATGAGGTTGTGAGAGAGAGGGGAGGAGGTTGTGAGGGAGAGGGGAGGATTTTGTGAGAGGGGATGAGGTTGTGAGAGAGAGGGGAGGAGGTTGTGAGAGGGGAGAGGGGAGAGGAGGTTGTGAGAGGGGAGGAGGTTGTGAGGGAGAGGGGAGGATTTTGTGAGAGGGGATGAGGTTGTGAGAGAGAGGGGAGGAGGTTGTGAGAGGGGAGGAGGTTGTGAGAGAGGGGAGGAGAGAGGGAGGAGGTTGTGAGAGAGGGGAGGAGGTTGTGAGAGAGAGGGGAGAGAGGCTGTGAGAGAGAGGGGAGGAGGTTGAGAGAGGGGAGGAGGTTGTGAGAGAGAAGGGAGGAGGTTGTGAGAGAGAGGGGAGGAGGTTGTGAGAGAGAGAGGGAGGAGGACGTTGTGATGTGAGAGAGGGGAGGAGGTTGTGAGAGAGAGGGGAGGAGGTTGTGAGAGAGGAGGAGGTTGTGAGAGAGAGGGGAGGAGGTTGTGAGAGAGAGGGGAGGAGGTTGTGAGAGAGAGGGGAGGAGGTTGTGAGAGAGAGGGGAGGAGGTTGTGAGAGAGAGGGGAGGAGGTTGTGAGAGAGAGGGGAGGAGGTTGTGAGAGAGAGGGGAGGAGGTTGTGAGAGAGAGGGGAGGAGGTTGTGAGAGAGAGGGGAGGAGGTTGTGAGAGAGAGGAGGAGGTTGTGAGAGAGAGGGGAGGAGATTGTGAGAGAGAGGGGAGGAGATTGTGAGAGAGAGGGGAGGAGGTTGTGAGAGAGAGGAGGAGGTTGTGAGAGAGAGGGGAGGAGATTGTGAGAGAGAGGGGAGGAGGTTGTGAGAGAGAGGGGAAGAGGTTGTGAGAGAGAGGGGAGGAGGTTGTGAGGGAGAGGGGAGGAGGTTGTGAGAGAGAGGGGAGGAGGTTGTGAGGGAGAGGGGAGGATTTTGTGAGGGAGAGGGGAGGAGGTTGTGAGGGAGAGGGGAGGAGGTTGTGAGGGAGAGGGGAGGAGGTTGTGAGGGAGAGGGGAGGAGGTTGTGAGAGAGAGGGGAGGAGGTTGTGAGGGAGAGGGGAGGAGGTTGTGAGAGAGGGGAGGAGGTTGTGAGAGAGAGGGGAGGAGGTTGTGAGAGAGAGGGGAGGAGGTTGTGAGAGGGGAGGAAGTTGTGAGAGAGAGGGGAGGAGGTTGTGAGAGAGGAGAGGAGGTTGTGAGAGAGAGGGGAGTAGGTTGTGAGAGAGAGGGGAGGATTTTGTGAGAGGGGATGAGGTTGTGAGAGAGGGGAGGAGGTTGTGAAAGAGTGGAGGAGGTTGTGAGAGAGAGGGGAGGAGGTTGTGAGAGGGGTGGTGGTTGTGAGAGAGAGGGGAGGAGGTTGTGAGAGAGAGGGGAGGAGGTTGTGAGGGAGAGGGGAGGAGGTTGTGAGAGAGAGCGGAGGAGGTTGTGAGAGAGGGGAGGAGGTTGTGAAAGAGTGGAGGAGGTTGTGAGAGAGAGGGGAGGAGGTTGTGAGAGGGGAGGAGGTTGTGAGAGAGAGGGGAGGAGGTTGTGAGAGAGAGGGGAGGAGGTTGTGAGGGAGAGGGGAGGAGGTTGTGAGAGAGCGGAGGAGGTTGTGAGAGAGGGGAGGAGGGTGTGAGAGGGGAGGAGGTTGTGAGAGAGAGGGGAGGAGGCTGTGAGAGAGGGGAGGAGGTCGTGAGAGAGAGGGGAGGAGGTTGTGAGAGAGGGGAGGAGGTTGTGAGAGAGAGAGAGGAGGAGGTTGTGAGAGAGAGGGGAAGATGTGAGAGAGGGGAGGAGGTTGTGAGAGAGAGGGGAGGAGGTTGTGAGAGAGAGAGGAGGAGGTTGTGAGAGAGGGGAGGAGGTTGTGAGAGAGAGGGGAGGAGGTTGTGAGAGAGAGGGGAGGAGGTTGTGAGAGAGAGGGGAGGAGGTTGTGAGAGAGAGAGGAGGAGGTTGTGAGAGAGAGGGGAGGAGGTTGTGAGAGAGAGGGGAGGAGGTTGTGAGAGAGAGGGGAGGAGGTTGTGAGAGAGAGGGGAGGAGATTGTGAGAGAGAGGAGGAGGTTGTGAGAGAGAGGGGAGGAGATTGTGAGAGAGAGGGGAGGAGATTGTGAGAGAGGGGAGGAGGTTGTGAGAGAGAGGAGGAGGTTGTGAGAGAGAGGGGAGGAGATTGTGAGAGAGAGGGGAGGAGGTTGTGAGAGAGAGGGGAGGAGGTTGTGAGAGAGAGGGGAGGAGGTTGTGAGAGAGAGGGGAGGAGGTTGTGAGAGAGAGGGGAGGAGGTTGTGAGAGAGAGGGGAGGAGGTTGTGAGAGAGAGGGGAGGAGGTTGTGAGAGAGAGGGGAGGAGGTTGTGAGAGAGAGGGGAGGAGGTTGTGAGAGAGAGGGGAGGAGGAGGTTGAGTTAACCAAGGTTGTGTAGCAGGCACTACTAATCTATACATATACAGACAACCTCAGTTTGTTTCCCTCTCAGTTTTTCTGTTTATTCGTTGACAGTCATTTTTTACGACTTTTCGTGTACACAGGAGAGATGTTTGTTGAAATACACTGCCTACCAGCGGCGTACTTTTGTGCCTAACAATATTTTATTACATATAAACTATATTATCTGTGTACTGCATAAAAGAAATAAAAAATTGAATTTGAATAAGTGTTGAGAGATAAAAATTAGAAGGAGAAGGAAAGGAAGTATAAATAGCTACTAGGTACATGTTAGTGACGTATCACAGCCTAGCAAGAAAATTATGATTTAATCAAATTAGAACCCATGGCTTGGTTAGCAACGCTCAGGTCTCACACACTGAGTGTCCCTGAGTGGGAATTATTAAGCATGTTTCCTTACACTTGATGTAACTGTTCACCTAGCAGTAAGCAGGGATCTGTGTTAGTCGACTGGTGTGGGTTGCATCCTGGGAGACAATGCTGAAGGACCACAATGGAAATAAGACAGACAGTCCCCGATGACGCACTGACTTTCTTGGGTTATCCTGGGTGGCTAACCCTCTGGGTTAAAAATCCCAACAAATCTTTTCTTAATTCACGGAAAAAGAAGGATTGAAACCTATGGGAACCCGGTTTTAAGACTAGCAAACTAGTGCTAGTTGATGGACTGATTACATCGACTCCAGACTGAGGGACTGATTACCTCAAACTCCTTCTGATCTTCAATATTCTTCTTTATATTGGACTGAGGAAGCCACTTTGGCGAAACGTTTCCAAATAAAGATACCCAAGTGTTGAACATGTGTCTAGTTTATCAATATGTAGGTTCTCTGAAGCATTTATGTACATGGTTGGGTAGTGTTGTGTGTGAGGCGGGTTGACCGCTACAACACTCAGTGTGACAATAACCTCACCTTAATATTGCTCTATCACCTTCTGATCTCACTTTCATTTAGCGCTAAAACATTTTATGTTTGTTTAATGTCAACCTTAATAATGTTGGTAGCTGTTACGAGTAGTGAAGTGATATTGAACTACACCCCACGTTACTGTAGTGGTGATCCCCACGTTACTGTAGTGGTGATCCCCACGTTACTGTAGTGGTGATCACCACGTTACTGTAGTGGTGATCCCCACGTTACTGTAGTGGTGATCCCCACGTTACTGTAGTGGTGATCCCCACGTTACTGTAGTGGTGATCCCCACGTTACTGTAGTGGTGATCCCCACGTTACTGTAGTGGTGATCCCCACGTTACTGTAGTGGTGATCACCACGTTACTGTAGTGGTGATCCCCACGTTACTGTAGCAGTGATCCCCACGTTACTGTAGTGGTGATCCCCACGTTACTGTAGTGGTGATCCCCACGTTACTGTAGTGGTGATCACCACGCTACTGTAGTGGTGATCCCCACGTTACTGTAGTGGTGATCCCCACGTTACTGTAGTGGTGATCCCCACGTTACTGTAGTGGTGATCCCCACGTTACTGTAGTGGTGATCCCCACGTTACTGTAGTGGTGATCACGCTACTGTAGTGGTGATCCCCACGTTACTGTAGTGGTGATCCCCACGTTACTGTAGTGGTGATCCCCACGTTACTGTAGTGGTGATCCCCACGTTACTGTAGTGGTGATCCCCACGTTACTGTAGTGGTGATCACCACGCTACTGTAGTGGTGATCCCCACGTTACTGTAGTGGTGATCCCCACGTTACTGTAGTGGTGATCACCACGCTACTGTAGTGGTGATCCCCACGTTACTGTAGTGGTGATCACCACGTTACTGTAGTGGTGATCCCCACGTTACTGTAGTGGTGATCCCCACGTTACTGTAGTGGTGATCCCCACGTTACTGTAGTGGTGATCACCACGGTACTGTAGTGGTGATCCCCACGTTACTGAGTGGTGATCACCACGCTACTGTAGTGGTGATCACCACGTTACTGTAGTGGTGATCACCACGCTACTGTAGTGGTGATCCCCACGTTACTGTAGTGGTGATCACCACGCTACTGTAGTGGTGATCCCCACGTTACTGTAGTGGTGATCACGCTACTGTAGTGGTGATCCCCACGTTACTGTAGTGGTGATCACCACGCTACTGTAGTAGTGATCACCAAGTTACTGTAGCAGTGATCCCGACGTTACTGTAGTGGTGATCCCAAAGTTGCTGTAGTGGTGATCCTTACGCTACTGTAGTGGTGATCCCCACGCTACTGTAGTAGTGATCCCCACGCTACTGTAGTGGTCATCCCCACGTTACTGTAGTGGTGATCACCACGTTAATGTAGTGGTGATCACCACGTTACTGGAGTGATCACACGCTATTGTAGTGGTGATCCCCACGCTACTGTAGTGGTGATTCCCACGCTACTGTAGTGGTGATCCCCACGCTACTGTCGTGGTGATCACCACACTACTGTAGTGGTGATCCCCACGTTACTGTAGTGGTGATCCCCACGTTACTGTAGCAGTGATCCCCACGTTACTGTACTGGTGATCCCCACGTTACTGTAGTGGTGATCCCCACGCTACTGCAGTGATGATCCCCACGCTACTGTAGTGGTGATCCCCACGTTACTGTAGTGGTGATCCCCACGTTACTGTAGTGGTGATCACCACGTTACTGTAGTGGTGATCCCCACGCTGCTGTAGTGATCCCCACACTACTGTAGTGGTGATCCCCACGCTACTGTAGTGGTGATCATCACGCTACTGTAGTGGTGATCACCACGCTACTGTATTGGTGATCCCCTCGTTACTGTAGTGGTGATCCCCACGTTACTGTAGCAGTGATCCCGACGTTACTGTAGTGGTAATCCCCACGTTACTGTAGTGGTGATCCCCACGCTACTGTAGTGGTGATCCCCACGCTACTGTAGTGGTGATACCCACGCTACTGTAGTGGTGATCCCCACGCTACTGTAGTGGTGATCCTCACGCTACTGTAGTGGTGATCCCCACGTTACTGTAGTGGTGATCCCCACGTTACTGTAGTGATCACCACGTTACTGTAATGGTGATCCCCACGCTACTGTAGTGGTGATCCCCACGCTGCTGTAGCGGTGATCCCACGTTACTGTAGTGGTGATCACTACTCTACTGTAGTGGTGATCACCACGATACTGTAGTGGTGATCACCACGATACTGTAGTGGTGATCACGCTGCTGTAGTGGTGATCCCCACGCTACCGTAGTGATCACCAACATACTGTAGTGGTGATCACCACGCTACTGTAGTGGTGATCACCACGCTACTGTAGTGGTGATAACGCTACTGTAGTGGTGATCACCAAGCTACTGTTGTGGTGATCCCGACGCTACTGTAGTGGTGATCACCACGTTACTGTATTGGTGATCACCACGTTACTGTAGTGGAGATGACCACGCTACTGTAGTGGTGATCCCCACGCCACTGTAGTGGTGATCACCACGCTACTGTAGTGGTGATCCCCACGTTACTGTAGTGGTGATCCCCACGTTACTGTAGCAGTGATCCCCACGTTACTGTAGTGGTGATCCCAACGTTATTATATTGGTGATCCCTACGCTACTGTAGTGGTGATCCCTACGCTACTGTAGTGGTGATCAATACGCTACTGTAGTGGTGATCCGCACACTGCTGTAATGATGATCACGTTACTGTAGCAGAGATCCCCACCTTACTGTAGTGGTGATCCCAAAGTTACTGTAGTGGTGATCCCCACGCTACTGTAGTGGTGATCCCCACGCTACTGTAGTAGTGATCCCCAGGCTACTGTAATGGTGATCCCCACGTTACTGTAGTGGTGATCACGTTACTGTAGTGGTGATCACCACGCTACTGTAGTGGTGATCCCCACGCTACTGTCGTGGTGATCACCACGCTATTGTAGTGGTGATCCCCACGTTACTATAGTGGTGATCCCCACGTTACTGTAGCAGTGACCCCCACGTTACTGTACTGGTGATCCCCACGTTACTGTAGTGGTGATCCCCTCACTACTGCAGTGATGATCCCCACGCTACTGTAGTGGTGATCCCCACGCTACTGTAGTGGTGATCCCCACGTTACTGTAGTGGTGATCCCCACGTTACTGTAGTGGTGATCCCCACGCTACTGTAGTGGTGATCCCCACGCTACTGTAGTGGTGATCACCACGCTACTGTAGTGGTGATCACCACGCTACTGTAGTGGTGATCCCCACGTTACTGTAGTGGTGATCCCCACGTTACTGTAACAGTGATCCCAACGTTACTGTAGTGCTGATCCCCACGCTACTGTAGTGGTGATCCCCACGCTTCTGTAGTGGTGATCCCCACGCTACTGTAGTGGTGATCCCCACGCTACTGTAGTGGTGATCCCCACGCTACTGTAGTGGTGATCCCCACGTTACTGTAGTGGTGATCCACACGTTACTGTAGTGATCACGTTACTGTAATGGTGATCCCCACCCTACTGAAGTGGTGATCCCCACGCTACTGTAGTGGTGATCCCCACGTTACTGTAGTGGTGATCACCACGTTACTGTAGTGGTGGTCACCACGTTTCTGTAGTAGTGATCCCCACGCTACTGTAGTGGTGATCCCCACGCTACTGTAGTGGTGATCCCCACGCTACTGTAGTGGTGATCACCACGCTACTGTAGAGGTGATCCCCACGCTACTGTAGTGGTGATTCCCAGGCTACTGTAGTGGTGATCCCCACGCTACTGTAACGGTGATCACGCTACTGTAGCGGTGATAACCACGCCACTGCAGCGGTGATCTCCACGCTACTGTAGCGGTGATCACTCTACTGTAGAGGTGATCCCCACGTTACTGTAGTGGTGATCCCCATGTTACTGTAGTGGTGATCCCCACGCTACTGTAGTGGTGATCCCCACGCTACTGTAGCGGTGATCACCACGCTACTGTAGCGGTGATCCCCACGCTGCTGTAGTGGTGATCCCCACGCTACTGTAGTAGTGATCACCACGGTACTGTAGTGGTGATCCCCAACCTACTGTAGCGGTGATCCCCACGCTACTGTAGCGGTGATCCCCACGTTACTGTAGTGATGATCCGCACGTTACTGTAATGGTGATCCCCATGCTACTGTAGTGATCCCCACGCTACTGTAGTGGTGATCCCCACGCTACTGTAGTGGTGATCCCCACGTTACTGTAGTGGTGATCCCCACCTTACTGTAGTGATCACCTCGTTACTGTAATGGTGATCCTCACGCTACTGTAGTGGTGATCCCCACGCTACTGTAGTGGTGATCCCCACGCTACTGTAGCGGTGATCCCCACGTTACTGTAGTAGTGATCACCACGGTACTCTAGTGTTGATTCCCAACCTATACTGTAGCGGTGATCCCCACGCTACTGTAGCGGTGATCCCCACGTTACTGTAGTGGTGATCCCCACGTTACTGTAGTGGTGATCACCACGTTACTGTAATGGTGATCCCCACGCTACTGTAGTGATCCCAACGCTACTGTAGTGGTGATCCCCACGCTACTGTAGTGGTGATCACCACGCTACTGTAGTGGCAATCACCACGTTACTGTAGTGGTGATCCCCACGTTACTGTAGCAGTGATCCCGACGTTACTGTAGTGGTGATCCCCACGTTACTGTAGTGGTGATCCCCACGCTACTGTAGTGGTGATCCCCACGCTACTGTAGTGGAGATCCCCACGCTACTCTAATGGTGATCAAAACGCTACTTTAGCGGTGATTCCCACGCTACTGTAGTGGTGATTACCACGCTACTGAAGCGGTGATCCCCACGCTACTGTAGCGGTGAACACCACGCTACTGTAGCGGTGATCCCCACGCTACTGTAGAGGTGATCCCCACGCTATTGTAGTGGTCGTCCCCACGCTACTGTAGCGGTGATCCCCACGCTACTGTAACGGTGATCCCCAGGCTACTGTAGTGATGATCACCACGCTACTGTAGCGGTGATCCCCACGCTACTGTAGCGGTGATCCCCAGGCTACTAGTGAATATCACCACGCTACTGTAGCGGTGATTCCCACGCTACTGTAGTGGTGATCCCCACGCTACTGTAGCGGTGATCACCACGCTATTGTAGCGGTGATCCCCACGCTAGTGTAGTGGTGATCCCCTCCCTACTGTAGGGGTGATCACCACGCTACTCTAGCGGCGTTCCCCACGCTACTGTAGTGGTGATCACCACGCTACTGTAGCGGTGATCCCCACGCTACTGTAGCGGTGATCACCTCGCTACTGTAGCGGTGATCCCCACGCTACTGTAGAGGTGATCACCCACAGTACTGTAGTGTAGGTCCCCACGCTACTGTAGCAGTGATCACCACGCTACTGTCGCGGTGATCCCCACGCAACTGTAGTGATGATCACCACGCTACTGTAGTGGTGATCACCACGCTGCTCTAGCGGTGATCACCACCCTACTGTAGCGGTGATCCCCGCGCTACTGTCGCGGTGATCCCCACGCTACTGTAGTGATGATCACCACGCTGCTGTAGCGGTGATCACCAAGCTATTGTAGGGGTGATCACCACACTACTGTAGATGTGATCCCCACGCTATTGTAGAGGTGATTCCCACGATACTGTATTGGTGATCCCCACGCTACTGTAGCGGTGATCCCCACGCTACAGTAGCGGTGATCCCCACGCTACTGTAGCGGTGATCCCAACGCTACTCTAGCGGTGATCAACACGCTATTGTAGCGGTGATCACCACGCTACTGTAGCGGTGATCCCCACGCTACTGTAGTGGTGATCCCCAAGCTACTGTAGTAGTGATCACGCTACTGTAGGGGTGATCACCACGCTACTGTAGCGGTGGTCCCCACGCTACTGTAGCGGTGATCAACACCTTACTGTAGGGGTGGTCACAACGCTACTGTAGCGGTGGTCCCCACGCTACTGTAGCGGTGGTCCCCACGCTACTGTAGCGGTGATCAACACCTTACTGTAGGGGTGATCACCACGCTACTGTTGCGGTGGTCCCCACGCTCCTGTAGCGATGATCACCACGCTACTGTAGCGGTGATCCTCACGCTACTGTAGCGGTGATCCTCACGCTACTGTAGCGGTGATTCCCAGGCTACTGTAGCGGTGATCACCACGCTGCTGTAGCGGTGATCCTCACGCTACTGTAGCGGTGACCCTCATGCTACTGTAGCGGTGATCACCACGCTGCTGTAGCGGTGATTTCAAGGCTACTGTAGCGGTGACCCCCAGGCTACTGTAGCGGTGATCCTCACTCTACTGTAGCGGTGATCACCACGCTACTGTACCGGTGATCACCACGTTGCTGTAGTGGTGATCACCACGCTACTGTAGTGGTGATCCCCACGGTACTGTAGCGGTGATCCCCACGGTACTGTAGCAGTGTTCACCACACTACTGTAGCGGTGATCACCGCGCTACTGTAGCGATTATCACCGCGCTACTGTAGCGGTGATCACAACGCTACTGTAGCAGTGATCACCACACTACTGTAGCGGTGATCCTCACGCTACTGTAACTGTGATCACAACGCTATTGTAGCGGTGATCACCACTCTACTGTAGCGGTGATCACTACGCTACTGTAGCAGTGATTCCCACGCTACTGTAGCGGTGATCCTCAGGCTACTGTGGCGGTGATCCCCACGCTACCGTAGTGGTGATCTCCACGCTACCGTAGTGGTGATCCCCTCGCTACTGTAGCGGTGATCCCCACGCTATCGTAATGGTCATAACCACGCTGCTGTAGTGGTGATCGTCACGCTACTGTAGCGGTGATCCCCACGCTACTGTAGCGGTGTTCACCACGCTACTGTAGTGGTGATCCCCACGCTACTGTAGCGGTGATCTACACGCTACTGTAACTGTGATCTCCACGCTACTGTAGCGGTGTTCACCACGCTAGTGTAGTGGTGATCCCCACGCTACTGTAGCTGTGATCTACACGCTACTGTAACTGTGATCCCCATTCTACTGTAGCGGTGATCCCCACGCTAGTGTAGTGGTGATCCCTACGCTACTCTAGTGGTGATCAAAACGCTACTTTAGCGGTGATCCCCACGCTACTGTAGTGGTGATCACCACGCTACTGTAGCGGTCATCCCCACGCTACTGTAGCGGTGAACACCACGCTACAGTAGCGGTGATCCCCACGCTATTGTAGAGGTGATCCACACGCTATTGTAGTGGTGGTCCCCACGCTACTGTAGCGGTGAACCCCACGCTACTGTAGCGGTGATCACCACGGTACTGTAGCAGTGATCCCCACGCTAGTGTAGTGGTGATCCCCACCCTACTGTAGAGGTGATCACCACGCTACTGTATCGGTGGTCCCAACGCTACTGTAGTGGTGATCACATCGCTACTGTAGCGGTGATCCCCACGCTACTGTACCTACTGTAGCGGTGATCAACACCTTACTGTAGGGGTGATCACCACGCTACTGTAGCGGTGATCCTCGCGCTACTGTTGTGGTGATCCCCAGGCTACTGTAGCGGTGATCCTCACGCTACTGTAGCGGTGATCCTCACGCTACTGTAGCGGTGATTCCCAGGCTACTGTAGCGGTGATCACCACGCTGCTGTAGCGGTGATCCTCACGCATCTGTAGCGGTGACCCTCATGCTACTGTAGCGGTGATCACCACGCTGCTGTAGCGGTGATTTCAAGGCTACTGTAGCGGTGACCCCCAGGCTACTGTAGCGGTGATCCTCACTCTACTGTAGCGGTGATCACCACGCTACTGTACCGGTGATCACCACGTTGCTGTAGTGGTGATCACCACGCTACTGTAGTGGTGATCCCCACGGTACTGTAGCGGTGATCCCCACGGTACTGTAGCAGTGTTCACCACACTACTGTAGCGGTGATCACGCTACTGTAGCAGTGATCACCACTACTGTAGCGGTGATCCTCACGCTACTGTAACTGTGATCACCACGCTATTGTAGCGGTGATCACCACTCTACTGTAGCGGTGATCACTACGCTACTGTAGCAGTGATTCCCACGCTACTGTAGCGGTGATCCTCAGGCTACTGTGGCGGTGATCCCCACGCTACCGTAGTGGTGATCCCCACGCTACCGTAGTGGTGATCCCCTCGCTACTGTAGCGGTGATCCCCACGCTAACGTAATGCTCATAACCACGCTGCTGTAGTGGTGATCGTCACGCTACTGTAGCGGTGATCCCCACGCTACTGTAGCGGTGTTCACCACGCTACTGTAGTGGTGATCCCCACGCTACTGTAGCGGTGATCTACACGCTACTGTAACTGTGATCTCCACGCTACTGTAGCGGTGTTCACCACGCTAGTGTAGTGGTGATCCCCACGCTACTGTAGCTGTGATCTACACGCTACTGTAACTGTGATCCCCATTCTACTGTAGCGGTGATCCCCACGCTAGTGTAGTGGTGATCCCTACGCTACTCTAGTGGTGATCAAAACGCTACTTTAGCGGTGATCCCCACGCTACTGTAGTGGTGATCACCACGCTACTGTAGCGGTCATCCCCACGCTACTGTAGCGGTGAACACCACGCTACAGTAGCGGTGATCCCCACGCTATTGTAGAGGTGATCCACACGCTATTGTAGTGGTGGTCCCCACGCTACTGTAGCGGTGAACCCCACGCTACTGTAGCCTTGATCCCCACGCAACTGTAGTGATGATCACCACGCTACTGTAGCGGTGATCCCCACGCTACTGTAGTGGTGATCCCCACGCTACTGTAGCGGTGATCACCACGGTACTGTAGCAGTGATCCCCACGCTAGTGTAGTGGTGGTCCCCACCCTACTGTAGAGGTGATCACCACGCTACTGTATCGGTGGTCCCAACGCTACTGTAGTGGTGATCACATCGCTACTGTAGCGGTGATCCCCACGCTACTGTACAGGTGATCCCCACACTACTGTAGTGTAGGTCCCCATGCTACTGTAGGAGTGATCACCATGCTACTGTCGCGGTGATCCCCACGCTACTGTAGTGATGATCACCACGCTACTGTAGCGGTGATCATCACCCTGCTCTAGCGGTGATCACCACGCTACTGTAGTTGTGATCCCCGCGCTACTGTCGCGGTGATCCTCACGTTACTGTAGCGGTGATCACCACGCTACTGTAGCGGTGATCACGAAGCTACTGTAGCGGTGATCACCATGCTACTGTAGAGGTGATCCCCACGCTACTGTAGCTGTGATCCCCACGCTACTGTAGCGGTGATCCTCACGTTACTGTAGCGGTGATCACCACGCTATTGTAGCGATGATCACCACGCTACTGTAGCGGTGATCCCCACGCTACTGTAGTAGTGATCCCCAAGCTGCTATAGTGGTGATCACGCTACTGTAGGGGTGATCACCACGCTACTGTAGCGGTGGTCCCCGCGCTACTGTAGCGGTGATCCCCTCCTTACTGTAGGGGTGGTTACCACGCTACTGTAGCGGTGGTCCCCACGCTACTGTACTGGTGATCCTCGCTACTGTAGCCTGGTGGCTAAAGCTCCCGCTTCACACACGGAGGGCCCGGGTTCGATTCCCGGCGGGTGGAAACATTTCGACACGTTTCCTTACACCTGTTGTCCTGTTCACCTAGCAGCAAATAGGTACCTGGGTGTTAGTCGACTGGTGTGGGTCGCATCCTGGGGGACAAGATTAAGGACCCCAATGGAAATAAGTTAGACAGTCCTCGATGACGCACTGACTTTCTTGGGTTATCCTGGGTGGCTAACCCTCCGGGGTTAAAAATCCGAACGAAATCTTATCTCTCTCTTACTGTAGCGGTGGTCCCCAATCTAATGTAGCGGTGATCACCACGCTACTGTAGCGGTGATCCTCGCGCTACTGTTGTGGTGATCCCCAGGCTACTGTAGCGGTGATCCTCGCGCTTCAGTAGCGGTGATCCCCAGGCTACTGTAGCGGTGATCCCCAGGCTACTGTAGCGGTGATCACCACGCTGCTGTAGCGGTGATCCTCACGCTACTGTAGCGGTGACTCTCATGCTACTGTAGCCGTGAACACCACGCTACTGTAGCCGTGATCCTCACGCTACTGTAGCGGTGATCACCAAGCTACTGTATCGGTGATCACCACGTTGCTGTAGTGGTTGTCACCACGCTACTGTAGTGGTGATCCCCACGCTACTGTAGCGGTGATCCCCAAGCTACTGTAGCAGTGTTCACCACACTACTCTAGCGGTGATCACCGCGCTACTGTAGCGATTATCACCGCGCTACTGTAGTGGTGATCACCACGCTACTGTAGCAGTGATCACCACGCTACTGTAGCGGTGATCCTCACGCTACTGTAGCGGTGATCACCACTCTACTGTAGCGGTGATCACCACTCTACTGTAGCGGTGATCACTACGCTACTGTAGCAGTGATTCCCACGCTACTGTAGCGGTGATAACCAGGATACTGTGGCGGTGATCCCCACGCTACGGTAGTGGTGATCCCCACGCTACCGTAGTGGTGATCCCCTGGCTACTGTAGCGGTAATCCTCACGCTACCGTAATGGTGATAACCACGCTGCTGTAGCGGTGATCGTCACGCTACTGTAGCGGTGATCCCCACGCTACTGTAGCTGTGTTCACCACGCTACTGTAGTGGTGATCCCCACGCTACTGCAACGGTGATCTACACGCTACTGTAACTGTGATCTCCACGCTACTGTAGCGGTGTTCACCACGCTACTGTAGCGGTGATCTACATGCTTCTGTAGAGGTGATTCCCACGCTACTGTAGTGGTGAACCCCACGCTACTGTAGCGGTGATCCTTACGCTACAGCAGCGGTGATCCCCACGCTACTGTAGCGGTGATCCCCACGCTACTGTAGCGGTGATCACCACGCTATTGTAGCGGTGATCACCACGCTACTGTAGCGGTGATCTCCTCGCTACTGTAGGAGTGATCCCCAAGCTGCTATAGTGGTGATCACGCTACTGTAGGGGTGATCACCACGCTACTGTAGCGGTGGTCCCCACGCTACTGTAGCGGTGATCCCCACCTTTCTGTAGGGGTGGTCACCACGCTACTGTAGCGGTGGTCCCCACGCTAATGTAGCGGTGATCACCACGCTACTGTAGCGGTGATCCTCACGCTACTGTAGCTGTGATCCTCACGCTACTGTAGCGGTGATCCTCACGCTACTGTAGCGGTGACCCTCATGCTACTGTAGCGGTGATCTCCACGCTGCTGTTGCGGTGATCCTCGCGCTACTGTAGCGGTGACCCTCATGCTACTGTAGCGGTGATCACCACGCTACTGTAGCGGTAATTTCCAGGCTACTGTAGCGGTGATCCCCAGGCTACTGTAGGGGTGATCCTCACGCTACTGTAGCGGTGATCACCACGCTACTGTAGCGGTGATCACCACGTTGCTGTAGTAGTGATCACCACGCTACTGTAGTGGTGATCCCCACGCTACTGTAGCGGTGATCCCCACGCTACTGTAGCAGTGTTGACCACACTACTGTAGCGGTGATCACCGCGCTACTGTAGCGATTATCACCCCGCTACTGTAGTGGTGATCACCACGCTACTGTAGCAGTGATCACCACGCTACTGTAGCGGTGATCCTCACGCTTCTGTAGCGGTGATCACCACGCTACTGTAGCGGTGATCACCACTCTACTGTAGCGGTGATCACTACGCTACTGTAGCAGTGATTCCCACGCTACTGTAGCGGTGATCCCCAGGCTACTGTGGCGGTGATCCCCACGCTACGGTAGTGGTGATCCCCACGCTACCGTAGTGGTGATCCCCTGGCTACTGTAGCGGTAATCCTCACGCTTCCGTATTGGTGATAACCACGCTGCTGTAGCGGTGATCGTCACGCTACTGTAGCGGTGTTCACCACGCTACTGTAGCGGTGTTCACCACGCTACTGTAGTGGTGATCCCCACGCTACTGTAGCGGTGATCTACACGCTACTGTAACTGTGATATCCATGCTACTGCAGCGGTGTTCACCACGCTACTGTAGTGGTGATCCCCACGCTACCGTAGCGGTGATCTACACGCTACTGTAGCGGTGTTCACCACGCTACTGTAGCGGTGATCTACACGCTACTGGAACGGTGATCCCCACTCTACTGTAACGGTGATCACCACGCTAATGTAGCGGTGATGCCCACGCTACTCTAGCGGTGATACCCACGCTAGTGTAGCAGTGATCACCACGCTACTGTAGCGGTGATCACCACTCTACTGTATTGGTGATCCCCACGCTACTGTAGCGGTAATCCCCACGTTACTGTAGCTGTGATCCCCACGCTACTCTAGTGGTGATCCCCACGCTACTCTAGTGGTGATCACCACGCCACTGTAGCCGTGATCATCACGCTACTAGTGCAGTGATCACCACGATACTAGGGCAGTTTTCAGCACGCTACTGTAGCAGTGATCTCCACGCTACTGTAGCGGTGATCATCACGCTACTTGGGCAGTGATCACCACGCTACTAGGGCAGTGTTCAGCACGCTACTGTACCGGTGATCTCCAGGTTACTGTAGCGGTGATCACCACGCTACAAGGGCAGTGATCACCACGCTACTGTAGCGGTTATCACCACCCTACTAGGACAGTGTTCAGCACGCTACTTTAGCAGTGATCACAACGCTGCTCTAGCAGTGATCTGTAGGCTACTGTATCAGTGATCAGTAGGCTACTGTAGCAGTGATCACCACGCTACTGTAGCAGTTATCACCACGCTACGGTATCAGTGATCACCACGCTACTGTAGCAGTCATGAGCAAGCTACTGTCGGGGTGATCAGCACGCTACTGCAGCAGTGATCATCAGGCTACTGTAGCAGTGATCACCACGGTACTCTAGCGGTGATGAGCAAGCTACTGTAGCAGTAATCAGCACGCTATTGTAGCTGTGACGAACATGCTATCGTGAAGCGACACATGAACCTTCCTGACAGTGATCGGCAAACTACAATGACACAATACATGAACCATCACTATCACTGCCTCGTCACATGATATACTGCCTCAGTCATGATCAGTTCATCATAGTAGCTAGGTACCATTACAATGTTTACACATTCGTCACTGTTAGCACAGTAACCAGGATGAGCGGCCATATTGCTGGTCCCGCAGAGTAAACACATTATCTCTAATGGAGAAAAATCGACTGAAGCTTCCCGCAAAAACGCTGAAATCAGCAGCTTTAAAGTACCAGGAAGGTCCTGACGTTCAGAAAAACTTGCGATGAGAATGAATGATATAGCGAAGGAATAGGGAACATCCGTGCGAGGTGACTGAGTGACCAGGCAAAATAATGATGGATCCACACATCGTGAAGTATTTTATTTTTCAACAAATCTGTATACATCAGAGAAAAAAATGAGCTCCGAAAGTTTGGATGCATATAATCAGTTTTCGTGTGGCTGGAGTCGTGAGAAAGAGTATGCTAAACCAGTAGGGGTCGAATAACGTCTGGACTTTTTTAAACATTCATTTAGCGATGGATCCAAGTTATCTTTCTGGAGTTTATCTGGAGAGAGTTCCGGGGGTCAACGCCCCCGCGGCCCGGTCTGTGACCAGGCCTCTTAGGTCAGTGTCCCAGGATGCGACCCACACCAGTCGACTAACACCCAGGTACCCATTTTACTGATGGGGAACATAGACAACAGGTGGAAAGAAACACGTCCAATGTTTCTACTCTGGCTGGGAATCGAACCCAGGCCCTCACCGTGTGAAGCGAGAGCGTTAACCACCAGGCCATCATTAGTGGTTCTCTTTTTTTTCATACAACTACATTTCATAACCAATTAAAGAAAACTTCCTCAAGTTACTCACAGAGTTAAGAGACGATACAGTAGTTGAACTAAATTGAGGCTCAGCTGAGTTTAAGTAGAGGAGGCTGGGGTTATGAGATGTGGGGAATACTACATTCAGTGTATTGGACACTTCTGAATCTCTCTCCTATGGAGGGTAGTGGCTAGTTTATTGTGCACACAACACCCATCCTATGGAGGGTAGTGGCTAGTTTATTGTGCACACAACACCCATCCTAGGGAGGGTAGTGGCTAGTTTATTGTGCACACAACACCCATCCTAGGGAGGGTAGTGGCTAGTTTATTGTGCACACCACCCATCCTAGGGAGGGTAGTGGCTAGTTTATTGTGCACACAACACCCATCCTAGGGAGGGTAGTGGCTAGTTTATTGTGCACACAACACCCATCCTAGGGAGGGTAGTGGCTAGTTTATTGTGCACAACACCCATCCTAGGGAGGGTAGTGGCTAGTTTATTGTGCACACAAGACCCATCCTAGGGAGGGTAGTGGCTAGTTTATTGTGCACACAACACCCATCCTAGGGAGGGTAGTGGCTAGTTTATTGTGCACACAACACCCATCCTAGGGAGGGTAGTGGCTAGTTTATTGTGCACACAAGACCCATCCTAGGGAGGGTAGTGGCTAGTTTATTGTGCACACCACCCATCCTAGGGAGGGTAGTGGCTAGTTTATTGTGCACACAAGACCCATCCTAGGGAGGGTAGTGGCTAGTTTATTGTGCACACCACCCATCCTAGGGAGGGTAGTGGCTAGTTTATTGTGCACACAAGACCCATCCTAGGGAGGGTAGTGGCTAGTTTATTGTGCACACAACACCCATCCTAGGGAGGGTAGTGGCTAGTTTATTGTGCACACAAGACCCATCCTAGGGAGGGTAGTGGCTAGTTTATTGTGCACACCACCCATCCTAGGGAGGGTAGTGGCTAGTTTATTGTGCACACAACACCCATCCTAGGGAGGGTAGTGGCTAGTTTATTGTGCACACAACACCCATCCTAGGGAGGGTAGTGGCTAGTTTATTGTGCACACAACACCCATCCTAGGGAGGGTAGTGGCTAGTTTATTGTGCACACAACACCCATCCTAGGGAGGGTAGTGGCTAGTTTATTGTGCACACAACACCCATCCTAGGGAGGGTAGTGGCTAGTTTATTGTGCACACAACACCCATCCTAGGGAGGGTAGTGGCTAGTTTATTGTGCACACAACACCCATCCTAGGGAGGGTAGTGGCTAGTTTATTGTGCACACAACACCCATCCTAGGGAGGGTAGTAGCTAGTTTATTGTGCACACAACACCCATCCTAGTTTATTGGAGGGAGGGTAGTGGCTAGTTTATTGTGCACACCACCCATCCTAGGGAGGGTAGTGGCTAGTTTATTGTGCACACAACACCCATCCTAGGGAGGGTAGTGGCTAGTTTATTGTGCACACAACACCCGTCCTATGGAGGGTAGTGGCTAGTTTATTGTGCACACCACCCATCCTAGGGAGGGTAGTGGCTAGTTTATTGTGCACACAACACCCATCCTAGGGAGGGTAGTGGCTAGTTTATTGTGCACACCACCCATCCTAGGGAGGGTAGTGGCTAGTTTATTGTGCACACAACACCCATCCTAGGGAGGGTAGTGGCTAGTTTATTGTGCACACAACACCCATCCTAGGGAGGGTAGTGGCTAGTTTATTGTGCACACAACACCCATCCTAGGGAGGGTAGTGGCTAGTTTATTGTGCACACCACCCATCCTAGGGAGGGTAGTGGCTAGTTTATTGTGCACACCACCCATCCAGTGGCTAGTTTATTGTGCACACCACCCATCCTAGGGAGGGTAGTGGCTAGTTTATTGTGCACACAACACCCATCCTAGGGAGGGTAGTGGCTAGTTTATTGTGCACACAACACCCATCCTAGGGAGGGTAGTGGCTAGTTTATTGTGCACACAACACCCATCCTAGGGAGGGTAGTGGCTAGTTTATTGTGCACACAACACCCATCCTAGGGAGGGTAGTGGCTAGTTTATTGTGCACACAACACCCATCCTAGGGAGGGTAGTGGCTAGTTTATTGTGCACACAACACCCATCCTAGGGAGGGTAGTGGCTAGTTTATTGTGCACACAACACCCATCCTAGGGAGGGTAGTGGCTAGTTTATTGTGCACACAACACCCATCCTAGGGAGGGTAGTGGCTAGTTTATTGTGCACACAACACCCATCCTAGGGAGGGTAGTGGCTAGTTCATTGTTCATACCACCCATCCTAGGGAGGGTACTAGTTTATTGTGCGCACACCCCATCCTAGGGAGGGTAGTGGCTAGTTTATTGTGCACACAACACCCATCCTAGGGAGGGTAGTGGCTAGTTTATTGTGCACACAACACCCATCCTAGGGAGGGTAGTGGCTAGTTTATTGTGCACACAACACCCATCCTAGGGAGGGTAGTGGCTAGTTTATTGTGCACACAACACCCATCCTAGGGAGGGTAGTGGCTAGTTTATTGTGCACACAACACCCATCCTAGGGAGGGTAGTGGCTAGTTTATTGTGCACACAACACCCATCCTAGGGAGGGTAGTGGCTAGTTTATTGTGCACACAACACCCATCCTAGGGAGGGTAGTGGCTAGTTTATTGTGCACACAACACCCATCCTAGGGAGGGTAGTGGCTAGTTTATTGTGCACACAACACCCATCCTAGGGAGGGTAGTGGCTAGTTTATTGTGCACACAACACCCATCCTAGGGAGGGTAGTGGCTAGTTTATTGTGCACACAACACCCATCCTAGGGAGGGTAGTGGCTAGTTTATTGTGCACACAACACCCATCCTAGGGAGGGTAGTGGCTAGTTTATTGTGCACACAACACCCATCCTAGGGAGGGTAGTGGCTAGTTTATTGTGCACACAACACCCATCCTAGGGAGGGTAGTGGCTAGTTTATTGTGCACACAACACCCATCCTAGGGAGGGTAGTGGCTAGTTTATTGTGCACACAACACCCATCCTAGGGAGGGTAGTGGCTAGTTTATTGTGCACACCACCCATCCTAGGGAGGGTAGTGGCTAGTTTATTGTGCACACCACCCATCCTAGGGAGGGTAGTGGCTAGTTTATTGTGCACACAACACCCATCCTAGGGAGGGTAGTGGCTAGTTTATTGTGCACACAACACCCATCCTAGGGAGGGTAGTGGCTAGTTTATTGTGCACACAACACCCATCCTAGGGAGGGTAGTGGCTAGTTTATTGTGCACACAACACCCATCCTAGGGAGGGTAGTGGCTAGTTTATTGTGCACACAACACCCATCCTAGGGAGGGTAGTGGCTAGTTTATTGTGCACACAACACCCATCCTAGGGAGGGTAGTGGCTAGTTTATTGTGCACACAACACCCATCCTAGGGAGGGTAGTGGCTAGTTTATTGTGCACACAACACCCATCCTAGGGAGGGTAGTGGCTAGTTTATTGTGCACACAACACCCATCCTAGGGAGGGTAGTGGCTAGTTTATTGTGCACACAACACCCATCCTAGGGAGGGTAGTGGCTAGTTTATTGTGCACACAACACCCATCCTAGGGAGGGTAGTGGCTAGTTTATTGTGCACACAACACCCATCCTAGGGAGGGTAGTGGCTAGTTTATTGTGCACACAACACCCATCCTAGGGAGGGTAGTGGCTAGTTTATTGTGCACACCACCCATCCTATGGAGGGTAGTGGCTAGTTTATTGTGCACACCACCCATCCTAGGGAGGGTAGTGGCTAGTTTATTGTGCACACAACACCCATCCTAGGGAGGGTAGTGGCTAGTTTATTGTGCACACAACACCCATCCTAGGGAGGGTAGTGGCTAGTTTATTGTGCACACAACACCCATCCTAGGGAGGGTAGTGGCTAGTTTATTGTGCACACCACCCATCCTAGGGAGGGTAGTGGCTAGTTTATTGTGCACACAACACCCATCCTAGGGAGGGTAGTGGCTAGTTTATTGTGCACACAACACCCATCCTAGGGAGGGTAGTGGCTAGTTTATTGTGCACACAACACCCATCCTAGGGAGGGTAGTGGCTAGTTTATTGTGCACACCACCCATCCTAGGGAGGGTAGTGGCTAGTTTATTGTGCACACAACACCCATCCTAGGGAGGGTAGTGGCTAGTTTATTGTGCACACCACCCATCCTAGGGAGGGTAGTGGCTAGTTTATTGTGCACACCACCCATCCTAGGGAGGGTAGTGGCTAGTTTATTGTGCACACAACACCCATCCTAGGGAGGGTAGTGGCTAGTTTATTGTGCACACAACACCCATCCTAGGGAGGGTAGTGGCTAGTTTATTGTGCACACAACACCCATCCTAGGGAGGGTAGTGGCTAGTTTATTGTGCACACAACACCCATCCTAGGGAGGGTAGTGGCTAGTTTATTGTGCACACAACACCCATCCTAGGGAGGGTAGTGGCTAGTTTATTGTGCACACAACACCCATCCTAGGGAGGGTAGTGGCTAGTTTATTGTGCACACAACACCCATCCTAGGGAGGGTAGTGGCTAGTTTATTGTGCACACAACACCCATCCTAGGGAGGGTAGTGGCTAGTTTATTGTGCACACAACACCCATCCTAGGGAGGGTAGTGGCTAGTTTATTGTGCACACAACACCCATCCTAGGGAGGGTAGTGGCTAGTTTATTGTGCACACAACACCCATCCTAGGGAGGGTAGTGGCTAGTTTATTGTGCACACAACACCCATCCTAGGGAGGGTAGTGGCTAGTTTATTGTGCACACAACACCCATCCTAGGGAGGGTAGTGGCTAGTTTATTGTGCACACAACACCCATCCTAGGGAGGGTAGTGGCTAGTTTATTGTGCACACAACACCCATCCTAGGGAGGGTAGTGGCTAGTTTATTGTGCACACAACACCCATCCTAGGGTAGGGTAGTTTATTGTGCACACACCACCCATCCTAGGGAGGGTAGTGGCTAGTTTATTGTGCACACAACACCCATCCTAGGGAGGGTAGTGGCTAGTTTATTGTGCACACAACACCCATCCTAGGGAGGGTAGTGGCTAGTTTATTGTGCACACAACACCCATCCTAGGGAGGGTAGTGGCTAGTTTATTGTGCACACAACACCCATCCTAGGGAGGGTAGTGGCTAGTTTATTGTGCACACACCACCCATCCTAGGGAGGGTAGTGGCTAGTTTTGTTGTGCACACCACTCATTCTAGGGAGGGTAGTGGCTAGTTTATTGTGCACACACCACTCATCCTAGGGAGGGTAGTGGCTAGTTTATTGTGCATAACACCCATCCTAGGGAGGGTAGTGGCTAGTTTATTGTGCACACAACACCCATCCTAGGGAGGGTAGTGGCTAGTTTATTGTGCACACAACACCCATCCTAGGGAGGGTAGTGGCTAGTTTATTGTGCACACACAACCATCCTAGGGAGGGTAGTGGCTAGTTTATTGTGCACAACAACACCCATCCTAGGGAGGGTAATGGCTAGTTTATTGTGCACAACACCCATCCTAGGGAGGGTAGTGGCTAGTTTATTGTGCACACACCACCCATCCTAGGGAGGGTAGTGGCTAGTTTATTGTGCACACAACACCCATCCTAGGGAGGGTAGTGGCTAGTTTATTGTGCACAGTGGCTACAGTTTTATTGTGCACACAACCATCCTAGGGAGGGTAGTGGCTAGTTTATTGTGCACACAACACCCATCCTAGGGAGGGTAGTGGCTAGTTTATTGTGCACACAACACCCATCCTAGGGAGGGTAGTGGCTAGTTTATTGTGCACACAACACCCATCCTAGGGAGGGTAGTGGCTAGTTTATTGTGCACACAACACCCATCCTAGGGAGGGTAGTGGCTAGTTTATTGTGCACAACACCCATCCTAGGGAGGGTAGTGGCTAGTTTTTTGTGCACACAACACATCCTAGGGAGGGTAGTGGCTAGTTTATTGTGCACACAACACCCATCCTAGGGAGGGTAGTGGCTAGTTTATTGTGCACAACACCCATCCTAGGGAGGGTAGTGGCTAGTTTATTGTGCACACAACACCCATCCTAGGGAGGGTAGTGGCTAGTTTATTGTGCACACAACACCCATCCTAGGGAGGGTAGTGGCTAGTTTATTGTGCACACAACACCCATCCTAGGGAGGGTAGTGGCTAGTTTATTGTGCACACAACACCCATCCTAGGGAGGGTAGTGGCTAGTTTATTGTGCACACAACACCCATCCTAGGGAGGGTAGTGGCTAGTTTATTGTGCACACAACACCCATCCTAGGGAGGGTAGTGGCTAGTTTATTGTGCACACAACACCCATCCTAGGGAGGGTAGTGGCTAGTTTATTGTGCACACAACACCCATCCTAGGGAGGGTAGTGGCTAGTTTATTGTGCACACAACACCCATCCTAGGGAGGGTAGTGGCTAGTTTATTGTGCACACAACACCCATCCTAGGGAGGGTAGTGGCTAGTTTATTGTGCACACAACACCCATCCTAGGGAGGGTAGTGGCTAGTTTATTGTGCACACAACACCCATCCTAGGGAGGGTAGTGGCTAGTTTATTGTGCACACAACACCCATCCTAGGGAGGGTAGTGGCTAGTTTATTGTGCACACAACACCCATCCTAGGGAGGGTAGTGGCTAGTTTATTGTGCACACAACACCCATCCTAGGGAGGGTAGTGGCTAGTTTATTGTGCACACAACACCCATCCTAGGGAGGGTAGTGGCTAGTTTATTGTGCACACAACACCCATCCTAGGGAGGGTAGTGGCTAGTTTATTGTGCACACAACACCCATCCTAGGGAGGGTAGTGGCTAGTTTATTGTGCACACAACACCCATCCTAGGGAGGGTAGTGGCTAGTTTATTGTGCACACAACACCCATCCTAGGGAGGGTAGTGGCTAGTTTATTGTGCACACAACACCCATCCTAGGGAGGGTAGTGGCTAGTTTATTGTGCACACAACACCCATCCTAGGGAGGGTAGTGGCTAGTTTATTGTGCACACAACACCCATCCTAGGGAGGGTAGTGGCTAGTTTATTGTGCACACAACACCCATCCTAGGGAGGGTAGTGGCTAGTTTATTGTGCACACAACACCCATCCTAGGGAGGGTAGTGGCTAGTTTATTGTGCACACAACACCCATCCTAGGGAGGGTAGTGGCTAGTTTATTGTGCACACAACACCCATCCTAGGGAGGGTAGTGGCTAGTTTATTGTGCACACAACACCCATCCTAGGGAGGGTAGTGGCTAGTTTATTGTGCACACAACACCCATCCTAGGGAGGGTAGTGGCTAGTTTATTGTGCACACAACACCCATCCTAGGGAGGGTAGTGGCTAGTTTATTGTGCACACAACACCCATCCTAGGGAGGGTAGTGGCTAGTTTATTGTGCACACAACACCCATCCTAGGGAGGGTAGTGGCTAGTTTATTGTGCACACAACACCCATCCTAGGGAGGGTAGTGGCTAGTTTATTGTGCACACAACACCCATCCTAGGGAGGGTAGTGGCTAGTTTATTGTGCACACAACACCCATCCTAGGGAGGGTAGTGGCTAGTTTATTGTGCACACAACACCCATCCTAGGGAGGGTAGTGGCTAGTTTATTGTGCACACAACACCCATCCTAGGGAGGGTAGTGGCTAGTTTATTGTGCACACAACACCCATCCTAGGGAGGGTAGTGGCTAGTTTATTGTGCACAACACCCATCCTAGGGAGGGTAGTGGCTAGTTTATTGTGCACACACCACCCATCCTAGGGAGGGTAGTGGCTAGTTTATTGTGCACAACACCCATCCTAGGGAGGGTAGTGGCTAGTTTATTGTGCACAACAACACCCATCCTAGGGAGGGTAGTGGCTAGTTTATTGTGCACACAACACCCATCCTAGGGAGGGTAGTGGCTAGTTTATTGTGCACACAACACCCATCCTAGGGAGGGTAGTGGCTAGTTTATTGTGCACACAACACCCATCCTAGGGAGGGTAGTGGCTAGTTTATTGTGCACACAACACCCATCCTAGGGAGGGTAGTGGCTAGTTTATTGTGCACACAACACCCATCCTAGGGAGGGTAGTGGCTAGTTTATTGTGCACACAACACCCATCCTAGGGAGGGTAGTGGCTAGTTTATTGTGCACACAACACCCATCCTAGGGAGGGTAGTGGCTAGTTTATTGTGCACACAACACCCATCCTAGGGAGGGTAGTGGCTAGTTTATTGTGCACACAACACCCATCCTAGGGAGGGTAGTGGCTAGTTTATTGTGCACACAACACCCATCCTAGGGAGGGTAGTGGCTAGTTTATTGTGCACACAACACCCATCCTAGGGAGGGTAGTGGCTAGTTTATTGTGCACACAACACCCATCCTAGGGAGGGTAGTGGCTAGTTTATTGTGCACACAACACCCATCCTATAGGGAGGGTAGTGGCTAGTTTATTGTGCACACAACACCCATCCTAGGGAGGGTAGTGGCTAGTTTATTGTGCACACAACACCCATCCTAGGGAGGGTAGTGGCTAGTTTATTGTGCACACAACACCCATCCTAGGGAGGGTAGTGGCTAGTTTATTGTGCACACAACACCCATCCTAGGGAGGGTAGTGGCTAGTTTATTGTGCACACAACACCCATCCTATGGAGGGTAGTGGCTAGTTTATTGTGCACACAACACCCATCCTAGGGAGGGTAGTGGCTAGTTTATTGTGCACACAACACCCATCCTAGGGAGGGTAGTGGCTAGTTTATTGTGCACACAACACCCATCCTAGGGAGGGTAGTGGCTAGTTTATTGTGCACACAACACCCATCCTAGGGAGGGTAGTGGCTAGTTTATTGTGCACACAACACCCATCCTAGGGAGGGTAGTGGCTAGTTTATTGTGCACACAACACCCATCCTAGGGAGGGTAGTGGCTAGTTTATTGTGCACACAACACCCATCCTAGGGAGGGTAGTGGCTAGTTTATTGTGCACACAACACCCATCCTAGGGAGGGTAGTGGCTAGTTTATTGTGCACACAACACCCATCCTAGGGAGGGTAGTGGCTAGTTTATTGTGCACACAACACCCATCCTAGGGAGGGTAGCACAGTTGTAATAATCTATAAACTAAAATAATATATTCTGTTACAACACAATTCAGTCACATGATCAACCATGACAGTGATGAGTGAATAATTCAGTCACATGATCAACCATGACAGTGATGAGTGAATAATTCAGTCACATGATCAACCATGACAGTGATGAGTGAATAATTCAGTCACATGATCAACCATGACAGTGATGAGTGAATAATTCAGTCACATGATCAACCATGACAGTGATGAGTGAATAATTCAGTCACATGATCAACCATGACAGTGATGAGTGAATAATTCAGTCACATAATCAACCATGACAGTGATGAGTGAATAATTCAGTCACATAATCAACCATGACAGTGATGAGTGAATAATTCAGTCACATAATCAACCATGACAGTGATGAGTGAATAATTCAGTCACATGATCAACCATGACAGTGATGAGTGAATAATTCAGTCACATAATCAACCATGACAGTGATGAGTGAATAATTCAGTCACATGATCAACCATGACAGTGATGAGTGAATAATTCAGTCACATGATCAACCATGACAGTGATGAGTGAATAATTCAGTCACATGATCAACCATGACAGTGATGAGTGAATAATTCAGTCACATGATCAACCATGACAGTGATGAGTGAATAATTCAGTCACATAATCAACCATGACAGTGATGAGTGAATAATTCAGTCACATAATCAACCATGACAGTGATGAGTGAATAATTCAGTCACATGATCAACCATGACAGTGATGAGTGAATAATTCAGTCACATGATCAACCATGACAGTGATGAGTGAATAATTCAGTCACATGATCAACCATGACAGTGAAGACGACGACTTCTGTGGCATTCGTAACGACGGAGAATGTGAGGGATTGAAAGGAACTGACGAAGGCAGTGGAGGATGGCTCTCCTCCGAGAAAAATATTCCCGTGTACCATAAGCTCAGCCTCTTACCTTAATGCACGCGAAAAGAAAAGTGGAAAGTGGTTATAAAACTACAGTGCAGCACAATATATAAATGTGTGTGTGTGTGTGTGTGTGTGTGTGTGTGTGTGCATATGAGTTTCTCTGTGTATGTGTACCCTTATATGTATACATGTGTGTATGTACGTGAAAACACACACAGCGACAGTAGCGACCAGTATAGAGGCGGGACCAGGAGCTATGAATCGACCCCTGCAACCACAATTAGGTGAGTACATCCACGCCCGCGCGCGTGCGCAGACGAGGATCGGGTAAAACTACAAACGGATCTGGACAAGCTGCAAACCTTGTCTGACAAATGGCTCCTGGAATATAACCCCACCAAGTACAAAGTCATGAAGCTTGGGGAAGGACAAAGAAGACCGCAGACGGAGTACAAGCTCTGGGGGTCAAAGGCTGCAAAGCTTACTCAAGAAAAAGGATCTTAGGGTGAGCATCATACCGAGCACATCTGAGGCGTATATTAACCAGATAACTACTGCAGCATATGAGCGCCTGGCAAACCTAAGAATAGCGTTTCGACATCTAAGTAAGGAGCCATTCACAACACTGTACACCGTGTACGTCAGGCCCATATTGGAGTATGCAGCACCAGTATAAAACCCACATCTTGTCAAGCACGTCAAGAAACTGGAGAAAGTGCAAAGACTTGCAACGAGACTAGTCCTAGAGCTAAGGGGTATGTTCTATGAGGAGAGGTAAAGGGAACTCAACCTGACGACATTAGAGGTAAAAAGGACTAGGAGTGATATGATAATATCGTACAGAATACTGAGAGGAATTGATAAGGGGGATAGAGACAGATTGTTTGAGAAACGGGAAGCAGGAACACAAGAGCACAGCTGAAAGATGTGGACAGATGTGTCATTGAGATCCTGGGAAGTATGTCTTCAGCCTCAGAGTAGTCAGGAAATAGAACGACCTGGAGAGTGGCGTGGTGGAGGCAGGAGGCAGAGGTAGAAATAGAGGCAGTAGGTAGAGGTATAGGCAGGAGGTAAAGGTAGAGACAGTAGGTAGAGTTAAGAGACCTCCTACAATAAAAGTAGCTAGTCCAGAAATTAATGAAAAGTTGTAGCTGGCGGGAATTATTTGGCTACTGATTTATTTTTTAAATTAGCGGGAGGCAAAATTCCTCACATTGATGGTATTGGCGCCACCAGCGGTGACGACAACAAGAATAAGAACAAACAACAACAACAACTAAATGATGGCAGCATCACCCATGCCACATTTAATGAGCAACTGTGGCATTAAAGCCTCGGGTGCGGAGTGTCGGCGGCCACTACGGTACTTTCTACAACGAATTTAGCCGTGGAAGTCGTAACGTGGTTGATGACGTCATCACTGGGTGAGGGACGGGCGTTATTATGTATTTACGGCAGAACGAGGCTGTTAGGTCAAGTCTAAATGACTCGGACCATCGCCTTCTTCAATATTATGTGTTCCATGTCGTTACTGTGACTTTATTGGCAGAGTTCATCACCAGTGTAGCTCTTTATTGCTCTTTCTTACTCTATGTCCTCTACAACACCCCCCTTCCTCACGTCCACCACCTGACACCAAACCTTTGTTGACGTAACATCGCCCTGGTGAATAAAAACGTGTGCAACACTTGTGTATCTTCATTGTTGCAACGTTTCACCTACGTGGTAAGCTTCATGTGTTGTAGGTTGCCTGCAGTACAGTCTCCTCTGTATTTGACTGATGAATTGGTTTAGAAAAGACATTTAAGCACACTTGACACCAGAAACCTACCGCGTAGGTAAAACTTTTCAACAGTAAAGACACCCAAGTGTCGTACATGTGTCATATTCATCACTAGAGGAATACAGATGAATATAACACTGGAATCAGTAGCAGCAGATGTGAGGTGATCAGTCCCTTATCCTGAAGGACTCACCACCTTAAAACTAATACTTCGGGGTTGAAGGATTGATCACTTCACCTTTCCATCTCCACTGCTTCTGTTTCCTCCTCTGTATTTGACTGATGAAGCCTGCACATGTGTGTGTTGGTCATCCATGGAGGTGTGGCCAGATCTTACATTCTAGAACGGGAGTGAGGTGAAGGAGTCAGTAGTGTTGAGGCTGCGGGTCAGTGTTGGCTCTCACACTGTATTTGGAAATACACTAACAGTCACAGTTTAACGGTTGAAGGCTGTACATATACGAGTGTACATCGATGGTGTGCGTGTACCTACACTGTTGACAAAGAAGCTAGAGTTAATGCCACAGGTGAGCGGGGCCCACTAGTGGAAGTGGCTCATGCTGGAGACTTAATTAGCAGAGGAGGAGGAACTTAATAATAATAATAATCTTTATTTCTACAAATACATGATACAACTTATATAGACCATAGCTGACATCAGTGACATACTATACAGAAAGCCCCTTGTTAGGCAGGGATCTCAGGCAGTTAGGTTTATTTTGACCCCAAGATGCGACTCACACCAGTCGACTAACAGTCAAGTACCTACTTACTGCTAGGTGAACAGGGGCAGCAAAGTTTCCACCAGTACTGGAGTTATCGAATCATGGACTTCAGTGTGTGAGCTGAGTGCGCTACCAACCAAACTGCGACAAGTTCCCCAAGTCACTTCCTGATCAACCGGGGGTAACAGCTTGGTTGATCAGGTTTTGATCCATCATGAGTCCTGGTCTGGGACCGGACCGCGGGGGCGTTGACCCCCGGTACCTATATACCACGGTGTTACTCTGTCAGACAAGTGCCATATGCAAATATGATACCTGTTACTACTTACCTAGTACTGGGTACCAGTTGCCACTTACCTAGTATTGGGTACTTGTTACTACTTACCTAGTACTGGGTACCTGTCACTACTTACCTAATACTGGGTACTTGTTACTACTGACCTAGTACTGGGTGCCTATTACTAATTGCCTAGTACTGGGTACCTGTTACGACTTACCTAGTACTGGGTAAATGTTACTACTTACCTGGTACTGGGCGCCAGGTTGCCTGTTACTACTTACCTAGTACTGGGTACCTGTTACTAGTTACCAGGTACTGGGTACCTGTTACTGATTACCTAGTACTGGGTACCTGTTACTACTTACCTAGTACTGGGTACTTGTTACTACTTACCTCGTACTGGTGCCTGTTACTACTTACCTAGTACTGGGTACCTGTTACTAGTTACCAGGTACTGGGTACCTGTTGCTACTTACCTAGTACTGAGTACCTGTTACTACTTACCTAGTACTGGGTACCTGTTACTACTTACCTAGTACTGGGCACCTGTTACTACTTACCTAGTACTGGGTACCTGTTACTAGTTACCAGGTACTGGGTGCCTGTTGCTACTTACCTAGTACTGAGTACCTGTTAGTACTTACCTAGTACTGGGTACCTGTTACTACTTACCTAGTACTGGGTACTTGTTACTACTTACCTAGTACTGGGTATCTGTTACTAGTTACCAGGTACTGGGTGCCTGTTGTTGCTTACCTAGTATTGGGTACCTGTTACTACTTGCCTAGTACTGGGTACCTGTTACTACTTACCTAGTATTGGGTATCTGTTACTACTTACCTAGTACTGGGTACCTGTTACTACTTACCTAGTACTGGGTACCTGTTACTACTTACCTAGTACTGGGTACCTGTTACTAGTTACCAGGTACTGGGTACCTGTTACTACTTACCTAGTACTGGGTACCTGTTACTAGTTACCAGGTACTGAGTACCTGTTACTGCTTACCTAGTACTGGGTACCTGTTACTAGTTACCAGGTACTGGTACCTGTTACTACTTACCTAGTACTGGGTACCTGTTACTAGTTACCAGGTACTGGGTACCTGTTACTACTTACCTAGTACTGGGTACCTGTTACTAGTTACCAGGTACTGGGTACCTGTTACTACTTACCTAGTACTGGGTACCTGTTACTAGTTACCAGGTACTGGGTTCCTGTTACTACTTACCTAGTACTGGGTACCTGTTACTAGTTACCAGGTACTGGGTTCCTGTTACTACTTACCTAGTACTGGGTACCTGTTACTAGTTACCAGGTACTGGGTACCTGTTACTGCTTACCTAGTACTAGGTACCTGTTACTAGTTACCAGGTACTGGGTACCTGTTACTACTTACCTAGTACTGGGTACCTGTTACTAGTTACCAGGTACTGGGTTCCTGTTACTACTTACCTAGTACTGGGTACCTGTTACTAGTTACCAGGTACTGGGTACCTGTTACTGCTTACCTAGTACTGGGTACCTGTTACTAGTTATCAGGTACTGGGTACCTGTTACTACTTACCTAGTACTGGGTACCTGTTACTAGTTACCAGGTACTGGGTTCCTGTTACTACTTACCTAGTACTGGGTACCTGTTACTAGTTACCAGGTACTGGGTACCAGTTACTACTTACCTAGTACTGGGTACCTGTTACTAGTTACCAGGTACTGGGTTCCTGTTGCTACTTACCTAGTACTGGGTACCTGTTACTAGTTACCAGGTACTGGGTACCTGTTACTGCTTACCTAGTACTGGGTACCTGTTACTAGTTACCTAGTGCTAGGTACCTGTTACTAGTTACCTAGTACTGGGTACCTGTTACTAGTTACCAGGTACCGGGTACCTGTTACTAGTTACCAGGTACTGGGTACCTGTTACTGCTTACCTAGTACTGGGTACCTGTTACTACTTACCTAGTACTTTGTACCTGTTACTAGTTACCAGGTACTGGGTTCCTGTTACTACTTACCTAGTACTGGGTACCTGTTACTAGTTACCAGGTACTGGGTTCCTGTTACTACTTACCTAGTACTGGGTACCTGTTACCAGGTACTGGGTACCTGTTATTGCTTACCTAGTACTGGGTACCTGTTACTAGTTACCAGGTACTGGGTACCTGTTACTACTTACCTAGTACTGGGTACCTGTTACTAGTTACCAGGTACTGGGTTCCTGTTACTACTTACTTAGTACTGGGTACCTGTTACTAGTTACCAGGTACTGGGTACCTGTTACTGCTTACCTAGTACTGGGTACTTGTTACTAGTTACCAGGTACTGGGTACCTGTTACTACTTACCTAGTACTGGGTACCTGTTACTAGTTACCAGGTACTGGGTACCTGTTACTAGTTACCAGGTACTGGGTACCTGTTACTAGTTACCTAGTACTGTTCCTGTACTAGCTACTTACTGTTACTAGTACTGGGTACCTGTTACTGCTTACCTAGTACTGGGTACCTGTTACTAGTTACCAGGTACTGGGTACCTGTTACTGCTTACCTAGTACTGGGTACCTGTTACTAGTTACCTAGTACTGGGTACCTGTTACTAGTTACCAGGTACTGGGTACCTGTTACTGCTTACCTAGTACTGGGTACCTGTTACTAGTTACCAGGTACTGGGTACCTGTTACTGCTTACCTAGTACTGGGTACCTGTTACCAGTTACCTAGTGCTAGGTACCTGTTACTAGTTACCTAGTACTGGGTACCTGTTACTAGTTACCAGGTACCGGGTACCTGTTACTAGTTACCAGGTACTGGGTACCTGTTACTGCTTACCTAGTACTGGGTACCTGTTACTAGTTACCTAGTACTGGGTACCTGTTACTAGTTACCTAGTACTGGGTACCTGTTACTAGTTACCTAGTACTGGGTACCTGTTACTAGTTACCAGGTACTGGGTACCTGTTACTGCTTACCTAGTACTGGGTACCTGTTACTAGTTACCTAGTACTGGGTACCTGTTACTAGTTACCTAGTACTGGGTACCTGTTACTAGTTACCTAGTACTGGGTACCTGTTACTAGTTACCTAGTACTGGGTACCTGTTACTAGTTACCTAGTACTGGGTACCTGTTACTAGTTACCAGGTACTGGGTACCTGTTACTTCTTACCTAGTACTGGGTACCTGTTACTAGTTACCTAGTACTGGGTACCTGTTACTAGTTACCTAGTACTGGGTACCTGTTACTAGTTACCTAGTACTGGGTACCTGTTACTAGTTACCTAGTACTGGGTACCTGTTACTAGTTACCTAGTACTGGGTACCTGTTACTAGTTACCTAGTACTGGGTACCTGTTACTAGTTACCTAGTACTGGGTACCTGTTACTAGTTACCTAGTACTGGGTACCTGTTACTAGTTACCTAGTACCGGGTATACATTTTACCTTCACAATAATCAAAGTTAAATATCAAAATTCAAGTCATTAATCCTTCCTCCACGTTGGCTGTCTTGTGCCTTGATGCCGGGGAAGGGCTCTTGATCCAAGGAACTGTGATTCTTAAGAGTGTTGACGAATCTAAGGACGAATTAAGTAGCTCCAAAACGAGATAATTCTTATAATGAGCTTAGGCTCTTGGCTTTATTTTCTGTTGTGTTACTGTTGTGAGCGAGCTAATTACTCTTCCTTCTGTTAGTTCTGTTTGACTGTTGTGAAGCGTCTGTTTGGTTGTTGTGAAGCTTCTGTTGGTTGTTGTGAAGCGTCTGTTGGTTGTTGTGAAGCGTCTGTTGGTTGTTGTGAAGCGTCTGTTGGTTGTTGTGAAGCGTCTGTTTGGTTGTTGTGAAGCGTCTTTTTGGTTGTTGTGAAGCGTCTGTTTGGTTGTTGTGAAGCGTCTGTTTGGTTGTTGTGAAGCGTCTTTTTGGTTGTTATGAAGCGTCTGTTTGGTTGTTGTGAAGCGTCTGTTTGGTTGTTGTGAAGCGTCTGTTTGGTTGTTGTGAAGCGTCTTTTTGGTTGTTATGAAGCGTCTGTTTGGTTGTTGTGAAGCGTCTGTTTGGTTGTTGTGAAGCGTCTGTTGGTTGTTGTGAAGCGTCTGTTTGGTTGTTGTGAAGCGTCTGTTGGTTGTTGTGAAGCGTCTGTTGGTTGTTGTGAAGCGTCTGTTTGGTTGTTGTGAAGCGTCTGTTTGGTTGTTGTGAAGCTTCTGTTTGGTTGTTGTGAAGCGTCTGTTTGGTTGTTATGAAGCGTCTGTTTGGTTGTTGTGAAGCGTGTGTTTGGTTGTTGTGAAGCGTCTGTTTGGTTGTTGTGAAGCGTGTGTTTGGTTGTTGTGAAGCGTCTGTTTGGTTGTTATGAAGCGTCTGTTTGGTTGTTGTGAAGCGTGTGTTTGGTTGTTGTGAAGCTTTTGTTTGGTTGTTGTGAAGCGTCTGTTGGTTGTTGTGAAGCGTCTGTTTGGTTGTTGTGAAGCGTCTGTTTGGTTGTTGTGAAGCGTCTGTTTGGTTGTTGTGAAGCGTCTGTTTGGTTGTTGTGAAGCGTCTGTTGGTTGTTGTGAAGCGTCTGTTTGGTTGTTGTGAAGCGTCTTTTTGGTTGTTGTGAAGCGTCTGTTTGGTTGTTGTGAAGCGTCTTTTTGGTTGTTGTGAAGCGTCTGTTTGGTTGTTGTGAAGCGTCTGTTGGTTGTTGTGAAGCGTCTGTTTGGTTGTTGTGAAGCGTCTGTTGGTTGTTGTGAAGCGTCTGTTTGGTTGTTGTGAAGCGTCTGTTTGGTTGTTGTGAAGCGTCTGTTTGGTTGTTGTGAAGCGTCTGTTGGTTGTTGTGAAGCGTCTGTTTGGTTGTTGTGAAGCGTCTGTTGGTTGTTGTGAAGCGTCTGTTGGTTGTTGTGAAGCGTCTGTTTGATTGTTGTGAAGCGTCTGTTGGTTGTTGTGAAGCGTCTGTTGGTTGTTGTGAAGCGTCTGTTGGTTGTTGTGAAGCGTCTGTTGGTTGTTGTGAAGCGTCTGTTTGGTTGTTGTGAAGCGTCTGTTTGGTTGTTGTGAAGCGTCTGTTGGTTGTTGTGAAGCGTCTGTTGGTTGTTGTGAAGCGTCTGTTTGGTTGTTATGAAGCGTCTGTTTGGTTGTTGTGAAGCGTCTGTTGGTTGTTGTGAAGCGTCTGTTTGGTTGTTGTGAAGCGTCTGTTTGGTTGTTGTGAAGCGTCTGTTGGTTGTTGTGAAGCGTCTGTTTGGTTGTTGTGAAGCGTCTGTTTGGTTGTTGTGAAGCGTCTGTTGGTTGTTGTGAAGCGTCTGTTGGTTGTTGTGAAGCGTCTGTTGGTTGTTGTGAAGCGTCTGTTGGTTGTTGTGAAGCGTCTGTTGGTTGTTGTGAAGCGTCTGTTGGTTGTTGTGAAGCGTCTGTTTGGTTGTTGTGAAGCGTCTGTTTGGTTGTTGTGAAGCTTCTGTTTGGTTGTTGTGAAGCTTCTGTTTGGTTGTTGTGAAGCGTCTGTTTGGTTGTTGTGAAGCGTCTGTTGGTTGTTGTGAAGCGTCTGTTTGGTTGTTGTGAAGCGTCTGTTGGTTGTTGTGAAGCGTCTGTTTGGTTGTTGTGAAGCGTCTGTTTGGTTGTTGTGAAGCGTCTGTTTGGTTGTTGTGAAGCGTCTTTTTGGTTGTTGTGAAGCGTCTGTTTGGTTGTTGTGAAGCGTCTGTTGGTTGTTGTGAAGCGTCTGTTTGGTTGTTGTGAAGCGTCTGTTTGGTTGTTGTGAAGCGTCTTTTTGGTTGTTGTGAAGCGTCTGTTGGTTGTTGTGAAGCGTCTGTTTGGTTGTTGTGAAGCGTCTGTTTGGTTGTTGTGAAGCGTCTTTTTGGTTGTTGTGAAGCGTCTGTTTGGTTGTTGTGAAGCGTCTGTTTGGTTGTTGTGAAGCGTCTTTTTGGTTGTTGTGAAGCGTCTGTTGGTTGTTGTGAAGCGTCTGTTTGGTTGTTGTGAAGCGTCTGTTTGGTTGTTGTGAAGCGTCTTTTTGGTTGTTGTGAAGCATCTGTTTGGTTGCTGTGAAGCGTCTGTTTGGTTGTTGTGAAGCGTCTGTTTGGTTGTTGTGAAGCGTCTGTTGGTTGTTGTGAAGCGTCTGTTGGTTGTTGTGAAGCGTCTGTTGGTTGTTGTGAAGCGTCTGTTTGGTTGCTGTGAAGCGTCTGTTTGGTTGTTGTGAAGCGTCTGTTTGGTTGTTGTGAAGCGTCTGTTTGGTTGTTGTGAAGCGTCTGTTGGTTGTTGTGAAGCGTCTGTTTGGTTGTTGTGAAGCGTCTGTTTGGTTGTTGTGAAGCGTCTGTTGGTTGTTGTGAAGCGTCTGTTTGGTTGTTGTGAAGTCATCAACTTTATCAGAGGACATCCAATACTAGGTATATATGGGTTGCTTCATGCACAACTATATTACAGTTTGATCTCAGGTTACTTCGAGCAAGTAATGAGAACAGGGAGTCAAAAACAATTAATCTGTCTGTTTTTGTATCTTCTACAATCTTGAGAGCAATAAGTATGATAAACAGTTTTGTATGGTGCAAGTTCAGTTATTAATTCTTATACACCTCTGTATTATGGTACCATCTCTCTTATCTTATCTCTTATCATGGTGGTGGAAGTCCAGTTATTAAGTGTAATACACCTCTGTATTATGGTACCATCATGGTGGTGGAAGTCCAGTTATTAAGTGTAATACACCTCTGTATTATGGTACCATCATGGTGGTGGAAGTCCAGTTATTAAGTGTAATACACCTCTGTATTATGGTACCATCATAGTGGTGGAAGTTCAGTTATTAAGTGTAATACACCTCTGCATTATGGTACCATCATAGTGGTGGAAGTCCAGTTATTAAGTGTAATACACCTCTGTATTATGGTACCATCATGGTGGTGGAAGTCCAGTTATTAAGTGTAATACACCTCTGTATTATGGTACCATCATGGTGGTGGAAGTCCAGTTATTAAGTGTAATACACCTCTGTATTATGGTACCATCATAGTGGTGGAAGTTCAGTTATTAAGTGTAATACACCTCTGTATTATGGTACCATCATGGTGGTGGAAGTCCAGTTATTAAGTGTAATACACCTCTGTATTATGGTACCATCATGGTGGTGGAAGTCCAGTTATTAAGTGTAATACACCTCTGTATTATGGTACCATCATGGTGGTGGAAGTCCAGTTATTAAGTGTAATACACCTCTGTATTATGGTACCATCATAGTGGTGGAAGTTCAGTTATTAAGTGTAATACACCTCTGTATTATGGTACCATCATGGTGGAAGTCCAGTTATTAATTCTAATACACCTCTGTATTATGGTACCATCATGGTGGTGGAAGTCCAGTTATTAATTCTAATACACCTCTGTATTATGGTACCATCATGGTGGTGGAAGTCCAGTTATTAATTCTAATACACCTCTGTATTATGGTACCATCATGGTGGTGGAAGTCCAGTTATTAATTCTAATACACCTCTGTATTATGGCACCATCATGGTGGTGGAAGTCCAGTTATTAAGTGTAATACACCTCTGTATTATGGTACCATCATGGTGGTGGAAGTCCAGTTATTAGGTGTAATACACCTCTGTATTATGGCACCATCATGGTGGTGGAAGTTCAGTTATTAAGTGTAATACACCTCTGTATTATGGTACCATCATGGTGGTGGAAGTTCAGTCATTAAGTGTAATACACCTCTGTATTATGGCACCATCATGGTGGTGGAAGTTCAGTTATTAAGTGTAATACACCTCTGTATTATGGTACCATCATGGTGGTGGAAGTTCAGTTATTAAGTGTAATACACCTCTGTATTATGGCACCATCATGGTGGTGGAAGTTCAGTTATTAAGTGTAATATACATCTGTATTATGGTACCATCATGGTGGTGGAAGTCCAGTTATTAAGTGTAATACACCTCTGTATTATGGTACCATCATGGTGGTGGAAGTCCAGTTATTAATTCTTATACACCTCTGTATTATGGTACCATCATGGTGGTGGAAGTCCAGTAATTAATTCTTATACACCTCTGTATTATGGTACCATCATGGTGGTGGAAGTCCAGTTATTAAGTCTAATACACCTCTGTATTATGGTACCATCATGGTGGTGGAAGTCCAGTTATTAATTCTAATACACCTCTGTATTATGGTACCATCATGGTGGTGGAAGTTCAGTTGTTAAGTCTAATACACCTCTGTATTATGGTACCATCATGGTGGTGGAAGTCCAGTTATTAATTCTAATACACCTCTGTATTATGGTACCATCATGGTGGTGGAAGTCCAGTTATTAATTCTAATACACCTCTGTATTATGGTACCATCATGGTGGTGGAAGTCCAGTTATTAATTCTAATACACCTCTGTATTATGGTGCCATCATGGTGGTGGAAGTCCAGTAATTAAGTGTAATACACCTCTGTATTATGGTACCATCATGGTGGTGGAAGTTCAGTTGTTAAGTCTAATACACCTCTGTATTATGGTGCCATCATGGTGGTGGAAGTCCAGTTATTAAGTGTAATACACCTCTGTATTATGGCACAATCATGGTGGTGGAAATCCAGTTATTAAGTGTAATACACCTCTGTATTATGGTACCATCATGGTGGCGGAAGTCCATTAATTAATTCTAATACACCTCTGTATTATAGTACCATCATGGTGGTGGAAGTCCAGTAATTAATTCTAATACACCTCTGTATTATGGCACCATCATGGTGGTGGAAGTTTAGTTATTAAGTGTAATACACCTCTGTATTATGGTACCATCATGGTGGTGGAAGTCCAGTTATTAATTCTAATACACCTCTGTATTATGGCACCATCATGGTGGTGGAAGTCCAGTTATTAAGTGTAATACACCTCTGTATTATGGTACCATCATGGTGGTGGAAGTCCAGTTATTAAGTCTAATACACCTCTGTATTATGGTACCATCATGGTGGTGGAAGTCCAGTAATTAATTCTTATACACCTCTGTATTATGTTACCATCATGGTGGTGGAAGTTCAGTTATTAAGTGTAATACACCTCTGTATTATGGTACCATCATGGTGGTGGAAGTCCAGTTATTAAGTCTAATACACCTCTGTATTATGGTACCATCATGGTGGTGGAAGTCCAGTTATTAAGTCTAATACACCTCTGTATTATGGTACCATCATGGTGGTGGAAGTTCAGTTATTAAGTGTAATACACCTCTGTATTATGGTACCATCATGGTGGTGGAAGTTCAGTTATTAAGTGTAATACACCTCTGTATTATGACACCATCTTGGTGGTGGAAATCCAGTTATTAAGTGTAATACACCACTGAAACATTCGATCCTTGTCCACGTTGTCAATGCCTCTTAGTATTTTATACGTTGTTATCATGTCCCCTCTATCCCTCCTATCCTCTAATGTCATCAGGTTGAGTTCCCTTAACCTCTCCTCATAAGACATACCCCTCAGTTCCGGGACTAATCGTGTTGCAATTTTTTGCACTTTCTCCAATTTCTTGACGTGTTTGACTAAGTGAGGGTTCCATACTGGCGCTGCATATTCCAGTATAGGCCTTACGTACACTGTGTACAATGTCGTGAATGACTCCTTACTCAGATGTCTAAACGCCAATCTCAGGTTTGCCAATCTTCCATATGCTGCAGCAGTTATTTGATTGATGTGTGCCTCAGGGGACATGTTCGTTATAATGCTTACCCCAAGATCCTTTTCTTTAACTGACGTTTGCAGCTGTTGGTTTCCTAACCTGTACTCCCTCTGCGGTCTTCTGTGTCCTTCCCCAATCTTCATGACCTTACACTTACTGGGGTTAAACTCCAGGAGCCATTTGTCGGACCATACTTGTAGTTTGTCCAGATTCCCTTGTAATCTTAACTGATCCTCTCCCACTTGTATTCTCCTCATCAGTTTCACATCATCAGCGAACAGTGACACTTCTGAATCTATTCCTTCCAGCATGTCATTCACGTATACAAGAAACAGCACCGGGCCTAGGACTGAACCTTGTGGAACCCCACTCGACACATTCGCCCACTCCGACACTTCAGCACGTACCAACACACGTTGTTTCCTTCCTGTCAAGTATTCCCTGATCCATTGCAGTACTTTCCCCTTTATTCCTGCCTGCTCCTCTAATTTTTGCACCAGTCTCTTGTGTGGTACTGTGTCAAAAGCCTTCTTGCAATCTAAAAAGATGCAATCTACCCATCCCTCTCTCTCCTGTCTTACTTCTGTTACCTTATCGTAGAATTCAAGTAAATGTGTGACACAGGATTTCCCATCTCTGAAGCCGTGCTGACTGTCATGTATGAGCCCAATTTTTTCAATGTGTTCCACTACTTTTCTCCTGATAATCTTTTCCATGACTTTACATACTATACAAGTCAGTGACACTGGTCTGTAGTTTAATGCTGCCTGTCTGTCCCCTTTCTTAAAAATTGGAACTACATGTGCTGTCTTCCTCGCCTCAGGCAACTGCCCTGTATTATGGTACCATCATGGTGGTGGAAGTCCAGTTATTAGGTGTAATACACCTCTGTATTATGGCACCATCATGGTGGTGGAAGTTCAGTTATTAAGTGTAATACACCTCTGTATTATGGTACCATCATGGTGGTGGAAGTTCAGTTATTAAGTGTAATACACCTCTGTATTATGGTACCATCATGGTGGTGGAAGTCCAGTAATTAAGTGTAATATACCTCTGTATTATGGTACCATCATGGTGGTGGAAGTTCAGTTATTAAGTGTAATATACCTCTGTATTATGGTACCATCATGGTGGTGGAAGTTCAGTTATTAAGTGTAATATACCTCTGTATTATGGTACCATCATGGTGGTGTAAGTTCAGTTATTAAGTGTAATACACCTCTGTATTATGGTACCATTATGGTGGGGGAAGTTCAGTTATTAGTGTAATACACCTCTGTATTATGGTACCATCATGGTGGTGGAAGTTCAGTTATTAAGTGTAATACACCTCTGTATTATGGTACAATCATTGTGGTGGAAGTCCAGTTATTAAGTGTAATACACCTCTGTATTATGGTACCATCATGGTGGTGGAAGCCCAGTTATTAAGAGTAATACACCTCTGTATTATGGTACCATCATGGTGGTGGAAGTCCAGTTATTAAGTGTAATACACCTCTGTATTATGGTACCATCATGGTGGTGGAAGTTCAGTTATTAAGTGTAATACACCTCTGTATTATGGTACCATCATGGTGGTGGAAGCCCAGTTATTAAGTGTAATACACCTCTGTATTATGGCACCATCATGGTGGTGGAAGCCCAGTTATTAATGTAATACACCTCTGTATTATGGTACCATCATGGTGGTGGAAGCCCAGTTATTAATGTAATACACCTCTGTATTATGGTACCATCATGGTGGTGGAAGCCCAGTTATTAATGTAATACACCTCTGTATTATGGTACCATCATGGTGGTGGAAGTCCAGTTATTAAGTGTAATATACCTCTGTATTATGGTACCATCATGGTGGTGGAAGTTCAGTTATTAAGTGTAATACACCTCTGTATTATGGTACCATCATGGTGGTGGAAGTCCAGTTATTAAGTGTAATACACCTCTGTATTATGGTACCATCATGGTGGTGGAAGCCCAGTTATTAATGTAATACACCTCTGTATTATGGTACCATCATGGTGGTGGAAGCCCAGTTATTAATGTAATACACCTCTGTATTATGGTACCATCATGGTGGTGGAAGCCCAGTTATTAATGTAATACAGCTCTGTATTATGGTACCATCATGGTGGTGGAAGCCCAGTTATTAATGTAATACACCTCTGTATTATGGTACCATCATGGTGGTGGAAGCCCAGTTATTAATGTAATACACCTCTGTATTATGGTACCATCATGGTGGGGGAAGTCCAGTTATTAAGTGTAGTACACCTCTGTATTATGGTACCATCATGGTGGTGGAAGTCCAATAATTAAGTGTAATAGTAATACAGCTCTGTATTATGGTACCATCATGGTGGGGGAAGTCCAGTTATTAAGTGTAATACACCTCTGTATTATGGTACCATCATGGTGGTGGAAGTCCAATAATTAAGTGTAATAGTAATACAGCTCTGTATTATGGTACCATCATGGTGGTGGAAGTTCAGTTATTAAGTGTAATACACCTCTGTATTATGGTACCATCATGGTGGTGGAAGTCCAGTTATTAAGTGTAATACACCTCTGTATTATGGCACCATCATGGTGGTGGAAGTTCAGTTATTAAGTGTAATACACCTCTGTATTATGGTACCATCATGGTGGTGGAAGCCCAGTTATTAAGTGTAATACACCTCTGTATTATGGTACCATCATGGTGGTGTACAATAACATCATCTCCCACACTCACTCTGTCACAGTTAAGACAACCATCAACGTAGATGTTCAGTGTAATATTGGTTTAAGTCTGCAGGTCGTGTAAGTGTTCCAGATCTCTGAGTTCAAGCATTTCTTAGGAGGGTGAATGATGACGCATCATTCATCTCTTAGGAGGGTGAATGATGACGCATCATTCATCTCTTAGGAGGGTGAATGATGACGCATCATTCATCTCTTAGGAGGGTGAATGATGATGCATCATTCATCTCTTAGGAGGGTGAATGATGATGCATCATTCATCTCTTAGGAGGGTGAATGATGATGCATCATTCATCTCTTAGGAGGGTGAATGATGACGCATCATTCATCTCTTAGGAGGGTGAATGATGATGCATCATTCATCTCTTAGGAGGGTGAATGATGATGCATCATTCATCTCTTAGGAGGATGAATGATGATGCATCATTCATCTCTTAGGAGGGTGAATGATGACGCATCATTCATCTCTTAGGAGGATGAATGATGATGCATCATTCATCTCTTAGGAGGGTGAATGATGATGCATCATTCATCTGTTAGGAGGGTGAATGATGACGCATCATTCATCTCTTAGGAGGGTGAATGATGATGCATCATTCATCTCTTAGGAGGGTGAATGATGACGCATCATTCATCTCTTAGGAGGGTGAATGATGATGCATCATTCATCTCTTAGGAGGGTGAATGATGACGCATCATTCATCTCTTAGGAGGATGAATGATGATGCATCATTCATCTCTTAGGAGGGTGAATGATGACGCATCATTCATCTCTTAGGAGGATGAATGATGATGCATCATTCATCTCTTAGGAGGGTGAATGATGATGCATCATTCATCTCTTAGGAGGGTGAATGATGACGCATCATTCATCTCTTAGGAGGGTGAATGATGATGCATCATTCATCTCTTAGGAGGGTGAATGATGACGCATCATTCATCTCTTAGGAGGATGAATGATGATGCATCATTCATCTCTTAGGAGGGTGAATGATGATGCATCATTCATCTCTTAGGAGGATGAATGATGATGCATCATTCATCTCTTAGGAGGATGAATGATGACGCATCATTCATCTCTCAGGAGGGTGAATGATGATGCATCATTCATCTCTTAGGAGGATGAATGATGATGCATCATTCATCTCTCAGGAGGATGAATGATGATGCATCATTCATCTCTCAGGAGGATGAATGATGATGCATCATTCATCTCTTAGGAGGATGAATGATGATGCATCATTCATCTCTTAGGAGGGTGAATGATGATGCATCATTCATCTCTTAGGAGGGTGAATGATGATGCATCATTCATCTCTTAGGAGGGTAGATGAGCACAACGATATTAAAAGTTGTTATCTGCCAGGGAATGTTGTTATTTAACATCATGTACTTCAAACATTTTTATGTGTGTGGCTGTTACTTGATTCCATCTTAATTAACCTGGTACATGACTCGCGTGTTCTAGTAATTCTTAAAGAGGCAACAATATTTTTGATCACCAGGTTCAGCTTCAGTACTGTTATGACACTGATAACACGTACTGTATCAGCAACACTAGATATGAAGAATAAGACGTCTGTAAGTAAGTAAGTAAGTTTATTCAGGTATACACAAATACAGTTACATAGAATTATCATACATAGCAGCATATGTGTAGAGAACCTGGGATAACCCAAAAAAGTCAGACACATTGACTTATTTCCATTGGGGTCCTTTTACCTTATTATTATAATATAAAGATTATAATATTTTCTTATTATTCTATAATGAAGATAACATCTTATTATCATACTAAAAAGACTATCTACTACACGAGGGTCATTAAGACTATCTACAATACGAGGGTCATTACTAGGAATAAGGTAAAATTTACACGTATGTTAGCTAAAAAATAGAAAATCATTCCCCTCCCTTTCTGTAGCTACATTCATCAGACACCTTTTGGCACTCTTCTTGAACTGGTTCATGCTATGACTGGCTTTGACATGTGCGGGCAGTCTGTTCCATTCCTTTATTGCTGTACAATAAAAGGTGTTTGAAGCCTGGCCACTGACTGTGGGTACTACAAAGTTGTGCTCTCTCCCCCTAGTACTATGATTGCTTTGGTTCCCAACCTTGACAAAATTGACAGCAAGATATTCTGGACATTGTTTGTGAGCAATTTTATAAACATGATTTAGCTTCAGTTGTTTTACTCTGTCTTCAACATTCAGCATATCCAACTGCTGTAATTCATCCTGGCCTACATGTTCTCTTGGTCCCAGCCCCAGGATGAATCTTACGATTTTGTTCTGGGTGATTTGCAGTCTATCTTTCAGTTTTTTTGTCAAGGCAGAGTACCATGAAGAGCAAGCGTAATTCATATGGCATTGTATAAGGGCTAGACATAGGGTCCTGCGAGCCTCAGTAGGTAGACACTGTGCTTGTCTATACAGGAACTTCAGTCTGGCATTCGCTTTCTTTACTACACTGTTCCCTATCAATTCTCCTGACATGCATGGGTCAAAGGGGATTCCCAAATATTTTACTGATGAAACCAAAGTGATGGGCTCCCCATTATATTGAACATTAAAATTATTTACCCTTCTCAGTTTATGTTTCGTGCCAAAGAGAATGGCTTCAGTTTTCCCTAGGTGTAATGATAGTTTGTTGTCTACTAACCATTTGCTGCAGGACTCCAGTTCCAGTGTTAAAACATTAGCAATATCTTGTGGGTCTTTACCTGACACTAACAGAGCACTGTCATCTGCATACGGTAGGAGTTTGCACTTGACACTGATAGGCATATCATTGACATAACATAAGAATAATAAGGGACCCAGAATACTACCTTGGGGAACTCCACATGTTATCGGCAGGGGTTCTGATTCTGTTTTGTTGATTTTGACTATTTGTCTCCTGTTGCTAAGGTAGGACTTAAACCAGTCTACAGAACCTATACCGATAGCTTGAAGTTTATTACATAATATATTGTGGTTGACAGTATCGAAGGCCTTTTGCAGGTCTAAGGTTACCATACCTATGAGGTTCCCCTTTGACATTTCAGTTCTCAGGTAATCCATCAGATTAATAAGGGAGGTGTCGGTTGAGTAGGATCTTCTAAAGCCCGATTGATAGCTATGGAGAATGTTGTTGTCATTAAGGTACTTAACTACTTGAGAATACACCGCCCTCTCTAGAATTTTAGATATTATACTGAGTATACTAACAGGCCTAAAGTTGCTTACATCAGACCTACTATTTTGCTTGAAGATAGGAGTAACTCTGGCCTCCTTGAACCCCTCCGGTACGGTGTTAGTGGTGATTGATAGATTTATTATGTGAGCAATAGGGATTGACAGTTCAGAAGCACCATCTTTTAGGAACTTAGACGGGATGTTATCAGGGCCTGTGCTCTTAGTTGGGTTTAACCTGCTTAGTTCTTTTTGAATAAAGTCATGAGATACACTTACTAGTTGACAACTGTTTGGGGTTACCCCTTTATTGGTATAGTATGTTTGAAACTTATCAGAGTCTGTGTTAAAGGTATTTGATGCAGCTGGTAGTTTACTTACTAGTGTTGATGCAACAGATGTGTAGTATGAATTAAAGCAATTTGCCACCTTAGATGTTTCGTGGCATACCTCGTTATCGATAGTGAGTACTATGTTAGACCTATCTACTGGCTTATGGCTATACCCCAACTGTTTTAGTTGTTGCCAGAGCTTTCTGGGGTTATGCTTATACTCTTCAATTTTTTGAGCAGTAGTGCTTTGCCTTTGCTCCTTTTATAAGTCTCTGTACTTTGTTCCTCACCCTTTGGAATTCATTTAGTGCTGCAATATCCTGTCTGTTTGCTTTAAATCTTTTTAGCAGCTGGTCTCTGAATTTCATATTATCTAATATCTCAGTATTCATCCAGGGTTCAGTTCTTCGTTTAATCCTAACCTCTTTAACTGGTGCAATATTATCAAGGATGGTAGTGAACATTGTTTTGAATTTTTCCCAGGCATCGTTTACGTCCGTGCAACTTGTTATCTCTGTCCAGTCACAATTGTGTAGCCTATTTACCAGTGTTTCTTTACTGTAGTTTCTAGTTGACCTCATTTTTATTGTCCTGTGTAGGCCTATCCTATCCCTAGTGATTTTCCTGGTGCAGTAAATGATGAAATGATCACTAAGACCTGTGGTAATGACGCCTGACTGACTAATGTTCTCAGAGCGGTTACAAAGTATGTGGTCAATTAGGGTGGCTGAGAACTGTGTGATCCGGGTTGGAGTATTAATTAGTTGAGTGTAACTATTTAATCCTAGAATTTGCTTATACCTTTTGCATAGCCCGTTATTTTGCTGCTGAAAACAGATATTGAAGTCGCCCAGTATTATTGTCTCGCAATTGTTTTCAACTCCGGACAAGACTCTGGAAAAGTCTTCTAAGAACTGGTCCTGGGTAGGAGGGCGGTAACTAGTTCCTACTAAGATGGGTTTGGTCTTAGGAAGCAGCACTTCAAACCATAGAATCTCCAGTTTATTGTTATTTAAATCAGGTCTTGGGTTGTAAGCTAAGTCATTTCTAATGTAGGCACATACTCCACCACCCTTTCTGTTCCTATCTAAGCGTTTTATATTTTAACCATCTATTTTGACCTCGTCGTCAGTCACCGTATCATCCAACCAAGATTCAGAGATGGTTTTAACTGCCGCCCTAATTTTGTTAGCTAGAATCCTAATCTTTGCCAATTTAGGAAGAAGTGATCTTGCATTGACATGAATAAAGTGAAGGCCTGTTTTCATAAAACAATTATAATCATCAATATATGGCAATGGGTCATTTGTATTAAAATTAGGTAAATCAATGTCATCACTGCTAAAGGGTAACTGTGCCAAAGTGCATTTGTTACACACAAAATGAATTCTGGCACCGTTGCTATAATTGTACATACATCCATCATGCACCCACCCCTTACACATTTTACATAAGGTGCCTTTTCTGTTTTTCATGCATACTTGAGTGCAGTGTATGCACCTGTTTGGTAGTGTTTGAGATAATAATGGCTGTATTGTCTCACATTGACCTATGTATGCATTACATATGGAGTTAAGGTTATCATTCCTAGCTACTAGACCGTCATTATCGCCGTCATTTATCTGTCTGTTTTGCCTCTGCACAATAGTTTGAGGTCCTGGATTAATTTGGATATCACCACTTAAGAGCGCTAGAATAAGAGCTGTGTGCCACTGTTTTTGTTTGGGTATGCGGTGTTGCCATACCTTGCGGCGATAGTGATATTTACTTTTCTGGTAGGATGGCAACTGTTGGGCTTTTACTGTCCAGGGCGCTGTTACTCCATTCACCTTTTCCAGCCCCCATGACTGATTTCTTTCTTCATGGAATTGAAGAAGAAATATAAATATAATTATGGCAGCCTGTACCCCCCTAATGCCTGCCATTTTCACTCTTCGCTCTTTTACTCATATACAATAATATTTATTTCTCTTTTCCAGTCCCTAGTACACTTAGTATCTGCTTAAGCAATCACCACTGAATTACTAGTAAAATTTCCTCTTCAAAACCCTCTTCACTGCTCACTTTTCCCTTAACTTCACAAAACCCTTACAGTTAACCCCTTATTACACACTCCCCTTCCCATCTCACTTCACAGTCTGGCTTCCCCAATTAACTTCTAACTCCTTTCCATTCTGGTAGATCATAAAGGTTTAATCCATGGTTTTATCCTTCCAAATCCCCCTCAATTCCATTTATCGGGGGTTGTGTGGTGTTGTTGACTGCCTGACCTGTTTTGCTGACTCAGCCATTTTTAAAACACTGAGGGGAGTAACGCCACCTACAACCTGACTTTCCTTGAGTTTATAGATATATTTGGCGTTTTCTGCTATGATTCTCTCACTGTACACTGGTCAGCTGAATATAGGTCAGCTACTAAAACATTAACCTTGACTGTTTAACTATTCACTTCTTTCTCACGACTGGCACTGAGGGATATCCGACCTATAACCTTGGATTTTTGTACTGTTGATTTGACGATGTCTCCTGTGTTTCCCTCTGGTTAGCAGTGGTACAGGTGATATGATGGTGGTACAGATATGATGCTACTGTCAACAGATGAACGTCAGTAAAGATGAGAATTTCACTTCTCTAGTTGTACGTCTGGCAGTAGCGGCTGTTTGGATGCCGGTCAGCCATGTTTAAATGCTCAATTCTTTCCCTCGTTTGGCACTGAAGAAAAAAGTCCTACAGACCTGTCATTTCCTTGGAGATTTAGTTGATCAGGTTTTCTGCCATGTTGTCTTCCCGTTAAACACTGGTGCAGTTGATATGGAGGTCAGTTATTTCATTGTAGTTGAAAACGTCTCATGTCTGGTTCACGTCTGGCAGCAGGTCTGGTACTTGAATGCCGGTCCCTCTTTTGTCATATTTAGTCCATTTCGTTGTCGTCACCGTCAGTTTTTATGTCACTATAGGTTCCTTGCATGTTGTTGCAGCAGTACTTGCAAATTTGGCCATCAATGGAGTTCGGATAGGCCCAGGGGACGGCAAGATATAGGAGCAGCCTTGTTGCTGCTTGCTGCGGCTGCGGCAACCCCCCCCCCCTCGTCTGTGTATCTTCATTGTAGACGTTTCAGTCTGTGCTCTCCACCGACTCCAAGGCTGAGCGACTGAATACCTCATCTTTTGTATATGGTTCTACTGTCTTCCCTTGAAATTGTATTGATAAAGCCACTGGATGGCGAAAATTCTGCAATAAAGATACCCAGATGTTGCACTATGTCTAATTCTTCATCTTGTCGGTATTGTACATGTTCAGCACTAGGTATACCTTATTCCTCCCTCATATTTAGTAATTTAGTGATTAAAAAACTGCCAAGAACAATTCTTGGACCTTGATTTTTGTACTTTTTTTCAATGTATATCAGAATGAATGTAGTAAGCCAGGGTCAGTATGAAGGTAGTAAGCCAGGGTCAGTATGATGGTAGTAAGTAAGGGTCAGTATGAAGGTAGTAAGCCAGGGTCAGTATGAGGGTAGTAAGTAAGGGTCAGTATGAATGTAGTAAGCCAGGGTCAGTATGAGGGTAGTAAGCCAGGGTCAGTATGAGGGTAGTAAGTAAGGGTCAGTATGAAGGTAGTAAGCCAGGGTCAGTATGAATGTAGTAAGCCAGGGTCAGTATGAAGGTAGTAAGCCAGGGTCAGTATGAAGGTAGTAAGCCAGGGTCAGTATGAAGGTAGTAAGCCAGGGTCAGTATGAGGGTAGTAAGTAAGGGTCAGTATGAAGGTAGTAAGCCAGGGTCAGTATGAAGGTAGTAAGCCAGGGTCAGTATGAAGGTAGTAAGCCAGGGTCAGTATGAGGGTAGTAAGTAAGGGTCAGTATGAAGGTAGTAAGCCAGGGTCAGTATGAAGGTAGTAAGCCAGGGTCAGTATGAAGGTAATAAGCCAGGGTCAGTATGAAGGTAGTAAGCCAGGGTCAGTATGAAGGTAGTAAGCAAGAGTCAGTATGAAGGTAGTAAGCCAGGGTCAGTATGAAGGTAGTAAGCCAGGGTCAGTATGAAGGTAGTAAGCCAGGGTCAGTATGAGGGTAGTAAGTAAGGGTCAGTATGAAGGTAGTAAGCCAGGGTCAGTATGAGGGTAGTAAGTAAGGGTCAGTATGAAGGTAGTAAGCCAGGGTCAGTATGAAGGTAGTAAGCCAGGGTCAGTATGAAGGTAGTAAGCCAGGGTCAGTATGAGGGTAGTAAGTAAGGGTCAGTATGAAGGTAGTAAGCCAGGGTCAGTATGAAGGTAGTAAGCAAGGGTCAGTATGAAGGTAGTAAGCCAGGGTCAGTATGAGGGTAGTAAGTAAGGGTCAGTATGAAGGTAGTAAGCCAGGGTCAGTATGAAGGTAGTAAGCCAGGGTCAGTATGAGGGTAGTAAGTAAGGGTCAGTATGAAGGTAGTAAGCCAGGGTCAGTATGAAGGTAGTAAGCCAGGGTCAGTATGAAGGTAGTAAGCCAGGGTCAGTATGAAGGTAGTAAGCCAGGGTCAGTATGAAGGTAGTAAGCCAGGGTCAGTATGAAGGTAGTAAGCAAGGGTCAGTATGAAGGTAGTAAGCCAGGGTCAGTATGAAGGTAGTAAGCCAGGGTCAGTATGAAGGTAGTAAGTCAGTATGAAGGTAGTAAGCAGGGTCAGTATGAAGGTAGTAAGCCAGGGTCAGTATGAATGTAGTAAGCCAGGGTCAGCATGAAGGTAGTAAGCCAGGGTCAGTATGAAGGTAGTAAGCCAGGGTCAGTATGAAGGTAGTAAGCCAGGGTCAGTATGAAGGTAGAGGGTCAGTATGAATGTAGTAAGCCAGGGTCAGTATGAAGGTAGTAAGCCAGGGTCAGTATGAATGTAGTAAGCCAGGGTCAGTATGAAGGTAGTAAGCCAGGGTCAGTATGAAGGTAGTAAGCCAGGGTCAGTATGAAGGTAGTAAGCCAGGGTCAGTATGAAGGTAGTAAGCCAGGGTCAGTATGAAGGTAGTAAGCCAGGGTCAGTATGAAGGTAGTAAGCCAGGGTCAGTATGAAGGTAGTAAGCAAGGGTCAGTATGAATGTAGTAAGCCAGGGTCAGTATGAAGGTAGTAAGCCAGGGTCAGTATGAAGGTAGTAAGCCAGGGTCAGTATGAATGTAGTAAGCCAGGGTCAGTATGAAGGTAGTAAGCCAGGGTCAGTATGAAGGTAGTAAGCCAGGGTCAGTATGAAGGTAGTAAGCCAGGGTCAGTATGAAGGTAGTAAGCCAGGGTCAGTATGAAGGTAGTAAGCCAGGGGTAGTAAGCCAGGGTCAGTATGAAGGTAGTAAGCCAGGGTCAGTATGAAGGTAGTAAGCCAGGGTCAGTATGAAGGTAGTAAGCCAGGGTCAGTATGAAGGTAGTAAGCCAGGGTCAGTATGAAGGTAGTAAGCCAGGGTCAGTATGAAGGTAGTAAGCCAGGGTCAGTATGAAGGTAGTAAGCCAGGGTCAGTATGAAGGTAGTAAGCCAGGGTCAGTATGAAGGTAGTAAGCCAGGGTCAGTATGAAGGTAGTAAGCCAGGGTCAGTATGAAGGTAGTAAGCCAGGGTCAGTATGAAGGTAGTAAGCCAGGGTCAGTATGAAGGTAGTAAGCCAGGGTCAGTATGAAGGTAGTAAGCCAGGGTCAGTATGAAGGTAGTAAGCCAGGGTCAGTATGAAGGTAGTAAGCCAGGGTCAGTATGAAGGTAGTAAGCCAGGGTCAGTATGAAGGTAGTAAGCCAGGGTCAGTATGAAGGTAGTAAGCCAGGGTCAGTATGAAGGTAGTAAGCCAGGGTCAGTATGACGGTAGTAAGAGGGTAGTAAGCCAGGGTCAGTATGAAGGTAGTAAGCCAGGGTCAGTATGAAGGTAGTAAGCCAGGGTCAGTATGAAGGTAGTAAGCCAGGGTCAGTATGAAGGTAGTAAGCCAGGGTCAGTATGAAGGTAGTAAGCCAGGGTCAGTATGAAGGTAGTAAGCCAGGGTCAGTATGAAGGTAGTAAGCCAGGGTCAGTATGAAGGTAGTAAGCCAGGGTCAGTATGAAGGTAGTAAGCCAGGGTCAGTATGAAGGTAGTAAGCCAGGGTCAGTATGAAGGTAGTAAGCCAGGGTCAGTATGAAGGTAGTAAGCCAGGGTCAGTATGAAGGTAGTAAGCCAGGGTCAGTATGAAGGTAGTAAGTCAGGGTCAGTATGAAGGTAGTAAGCCAGGGTCAGTATGAAGGTAGTAAGCCAGGGTCAGTATGAATGTAGTAAGCCAGGGTCAGTATGAAGGTAGTAAGCCAGGGTCAGTATGAAGGTAGTAAGCCAGGGTCAGTATGAAGGTAGTAAGCCAGGGTCAGTATGAAGGTAGTAAGCCAGGGTCAGTATGAAGGTAGTAAGCCAGGGTCAGTATGAAGGTAGTAAGCCAGGGTCAGTATGAAGGTAGTAAGCCAGGGTCAGTATGAGGGTAGTAAGTAAGCCAGGGTCAGTATGAAGGTAGTAAGCCAGGGTCAGTATGAAGGTAGTAAGCCAGGGTCAGTATGAAGGTAGTAAGCCAGGGTCAGTATGAAGGTAGTAAGCCAGGGTCAGTATGAAGGTAGTAAGCCAGGGTCAGTATGAAGGTAGTAAGCCAGGGTCAGTATGAAGGTAGTAAGCCAGGGTCAGTATGAAGGTAGTAAGCCAGGGTCAGTATGAAGGTAGTAAGCCAGGGTCAGTATGAAGGTAGTAAGCCAGGGTCAGTATGAAGGTAGTAAGCCAGGGTCAGTATGAAGGTAGTAAGCCAGGGTCAGTATGAAGGTAGTAAGCCAGGGTCAGTATGAAGGTAGTAAGCCAGGGTCAGTATGAAGGTAGTAAGCCAGGGTCAGTATGAAGGTAGTAAGCCAGGGTCAGTATGAAGGTAGTAAGCCAGGGTCAGTATGAAGGTAGTAAGCCAGGGTCAGTATGAAGGTAGTAAGCCAGGGTCAGTATGAAGGTAGTAAGCCAGGGTCAGTATGAAGGTAGTAAGCCAGGGTCAGTATGAAGGTAGTAAGCCAGGGTCAGTATGAAGGTAGTAAGCCAGGGTCAGTATGAAGGTAGTAAGCCAGGGTCAGTATGAAGGTAGTAAGCCAGGGTCAGTATGAAGGTAGTAAGCAAGGGTCAGCATGAAGGTAGTAAGCCAGGGTCAGTATGAAGGTAGTAAGCCAGGGTCAGTATGAAGGTAGTAAGCCAGGGTCAGTATGAAGGTAGTAAGCCAGGGTCAGTATGAAGGTAGTAAGCAAGGGTCAGTATGAAGGGTCAGTAGTAAGCCAGGGTCAGCATGAAGGTAGTAAGCCAGGGTCAGCATGAAGGTAGTAAGCCAGGGTCAGTATGAAGGTAGTAAGCCAGGGTCAGTATGAAGGTAGTAAGCCAGGGTCAGCATGAAGGTAGTAAGCCAGGGTCAGCATGAAGGTAGTAAGCCAGGGTCAGTATGAAGGTAGTAAGCCAGGGTCAGTATGAAGGTAGTAAGCCAGGGTCAGTATGAATGTAGTAAGCCAGGGTCAGTATGAAGGTAGTAAGCCAGGGTCAGTATGAATGTAGTAAGCCAGGGTCAGTATGAAGGTAGTAAGCCAGGGTCAGTATGAAGGTAGTAAGCCAGGGTCAGTATGAATATAGTAAGCCAGGGTCAGTATGAGGGTAGTAAGCCAGGGTCAGTATGAAGGTAGTAAGCCAGGGTCAGTATGAATGTAGTAAGCCAGGGTCAGTATGAAGGTAGTAAGCCAGGGTCAGTATGAAGGTAGTAAGCCAGGGTCAGCATGAAGGTAGTAAGCCAGGGTCAGTATGAAGGTAGTAAGCCAGGGTCAGTATGAAGGTAGTAAGCCAGGGTCAGTATGAAGGTAATAAGCCAGGGTCAGTATGAAGGTAATAAGCCAGGGTCAGTATGAAGGTAATAAGCCAGGGTCAGTATGAAGGTAGTAAGCCAGGGTCAGTATGAAGGTAGTAAGCCAGGGTCAGTATGAAGGTAGTAAGCCAGGGTCAGTATGAAGGTAGTAAGCCAGGGTCAGTATGAAGGTAATAAGCCAGGGTCAGTATAAAGGTAATAAGCCAGGGTTGTCAACATTGCAGGTTGCTGGGGCTCAACAGTGCACAGATGCAGAGTACAGCAGAGCTCACACCTCACAGGTACCGTGAAGAGTGCAACAACCTCACCTATCTCGTGGCCAAGCAGAAGCAACTCTGTAGACTCTCCCAGAACGTCCTCAAGGTGAGTCCCAAAGTCCTCAGGGTGAATCGCAGAGTCCTCCAGATGAGTCACAGAGTCTTGAAGGTGAGTCCCAGACAGTGTCCCAGGCACCGAGGCAGAAGGAGTGTATGTATGTATGCATATGTTTGCATGTATGTATATGGTTACCTATTTTTATCTACAGCAGCAGAGTTATGTTCATGATGTCTCGTCTTCAATAGTCTCTTCATTATGTAATTTATTTAATATTTCACATGTTTGTAGCACTTACTAATTCCTCTTTTAATTAAAACATTCCATTGGTCAGCCATTCTGTTTCAGAAGAAAAATATTGCCCTCTTGTTATCTATGTTGCAGCCACTAAGAGATCTTCTTCACCTACTCTTTCAGGTCATTACAAGACTCGTATGTGGTTATCGTGTCTGTTATCAGTCAACATGGGCAACATTAATGTTTTCAACCTTTCATCAAAGTTCATGTTACTCTGGCAAACATTCTGTAGCTTTTCTTTGAACATTATCAAACATATCAATGTGTTTTTTCAGGTGTTGGCACCAAACAACTGCTGCATATTTCAGTTTTTAATAATATAAGTTATAAATAACTTTCTTAACATTTCCATATATTTGAAAGTTATTTTATATTTTGCCATTTTAATGGATGAATTTCTAACAATTTCATTTATATGATCTTCCTGAGACATTTTCTTATTAATAATAATAACTGTTAGATGCCTTTCTCTACCTGATACTTTCAATATTTTGCCACAATCTATATTCTTCATGTGGCCTGATGTTATTTTTTCCAATTTCTATTACATGACGTTTATCTACAATAATTCCATCATCCATCTATCACTCTAGGTGATCGGTATAGCCGGATCCTCTTGTAAATATTTACACTAACTTTTATTATTAATTTTAAGTAATATTTTTCAATCATCTGCAAACATGATCATTCATTTTTTTATATTCCTTCTGGTAAATCATTTATATAAATTATGAACATTATTGGGGTTAGTACAGACCCTTGTGGCACCCCACTTGTGACGTCCACCCATGCAGATATTTTTCCTCTTATAATTGTTCATATTTTCCTCTCAAACAAAGTTTCTCAAACATTGTAATAATTTACCTTTAATTCCTCTTATATTTTGCAGTTTTCAAATTAGTCTTTTATGAGCAACTTGCAATGTGAACAGACTGAGTGATGTTGTAGTGGCCAGGCTTAGGCTTGGTTACAAGTACTTCTGGCAGTTTGGCAGACACACAGATGATGATCAAACTAAATGTAAATTATGTGATCAGGCATATGGTCACTCTCTTGAACACTATGTGCTTAATTGTCCACTTATTGAGGAATACAGAGACAGACAGTATAATAACCTATGTGACATGTCAAGATATCTTATTAATGAAAATAAGATACCAGATATACTAAGCAAATTTCCTAAATTTGCTTGTAACAGATAAGTGAACTATAGATATGTAGATATAAATCCATATGTATTCCTGTTAACCCTTTGGGGCCTAGTTCCTAGGCCTTTTGTGTATCCATATGCTCTCGCGCTACCGTCCACAGGATGGATATGGGGTACACAATAAACTAGCCACTTCGGTGGCAAAATCTAAAATCTTTTATGGGGAACTCTATTAAAAGCTTTTTAAAGTTTAGGTAAATACAATCTGTCCATCCATTTAATTCTTGAACAGTTTCCCTAACTTAGTCATAATAACTTAACAGATTTGATATATATGTACTTATATATATATATATATATATATATATATATATATATATATATATATATATATATATATATATATATATATATATATATATATATATATATATATATATATATATATATATATATATATATATATGTCGTGCCGAATAGGCAGAACTTGCCATCTTGGCTTAAATAGCAACGCTCATCTTGCCATATAGGACAAGTGAAAATTTGTGTATGCAATAATTTCGCCAAAATCATTCTGAACCTAACGAAAAAAATATATTTAACTGTGTTTGTTTAGTATTAAATTACTGTAAACAAATCTAAAATATATTTAGTTAGGTTAGGCTAAAATAAATTGTTCTTGTTATAATAAGGTTAGGTAAGTTTTCTAAGTTCCTTTTGGTGCAAAATTATAAATTTTTACATCATCATTAATGAAAAAAATATATCTTTTAACGTATAAAAGAAAATTTTAGAAAGGACTTAATTTTAAATAAGTTCTTGCTAATTGACCAGTTTTACATATTCGGCACGACATATATATATATATATATATATATATATATGTGTGTATGTATGTGTGTAATATATATATATATATATATGTGTATATATATATATATATATGTGTGTATATATGTGTGTGTGTGTGTGTGTGTGTGTGTGTGTACTCACCTATATGTACTCACCTATATGTGGTTGCAGGGGTCGAGTCATAACTCCTAGCCCCGCCTCTTCACTGGACGATACTAATTCAGTCTCTCCCTGCTCCATGATATTTGTTATACCTCTTCTTAAAGCTATTTATGGAACTTGCTTCCACTACTTCACTCTCCAGATTATTCCAGTTCCTGACAACTCTAAGACTAAAGAAATACTTCCTAACATCCCTATGACTCATCTGGGTTTTCAGTTTCCAATTGTGTCCCCGTGTTTCTGTATCCCATCTCTGAAACATTCGATCCTTGTCCACGTTGCCAATACCTCTTAGTATCTTATACGTTGTTATCCCTCCTATCCTCTAGTGTCATCAGGTTGAGTTCCCTTAACCTCTCCTCATAAGACATACCCCTCAGTTCCGGGACTAATCGTGTTGCAATTTTTTGCACTTTGTCCAATTTCTTGACGTGTTTGACTAAGTGAGGGTTCCATACTGGCGCTGCATATTCCAGTATAGGCCTTACGTACACTGTGTACAATGTCGTGAATGACTCCTTACTCAGATGTCTAAACGCCAATCTCAGGTTTGCCAATCTTCCATATGCTGCAGCAGTTATTTGATTGATGTGTGCCTCAGGGGACATGTTCGTTATAATGCTTACTCCAAGATCCTTTTCTTTAACTGACGTTTGCAGCTGTTGGTTTCCTAACCTGTACTCCCTCTGCGGTCTTCTGTTGTCCTTCCCCAATCTTCATGACCTTACACTTACTGGGGTTAAACTCCAGGAGCCATTTGTCGGACCATACTTGTAGTTTGTCCAGATCCCCTTGTAATCTTAACTGATCCTCTCCCACTTGTATTCTCCTCAACAGTTTCACATCATCAGCGAACAGTGACACTTCTGAATCTATTCCTTCCAGCATGTCATTCACGTATACAAGAAACAGCACCGGGCCTAGGACTGAACCTTGTGGAACCCCACTCGACACATTCGCCCACTCCGACACTTCAGCACGTATCAACGCACGTTGTTTCCTTCTTGTCAAGTATTCCCTGATCCATTGCAGTACTTTCCCCTTTATTCCTGCCTGCTCCTCTAATTTTTGCACCAGTCTCTTGTGTGGTACTGTGTCAAAAGCCTTCTTGCAATCTAAAAAGATGCAATCTACCCATCCCTCTCTCTCCTGTCTTACTTCTGTCACCTTATCGTAGAACTCAAGTAAATGTGTGACACAGGATTTCCCATCTCTGAAGCCGTGCTGACTGTCATGTATGAGCCCAATTTTTTCAATGTGTTCCACTACTTTTCTCCTGATAATCTTTTCCATGACTTTACATACTATACAAGTCAGTGACACTGGTCTGTAGTTTAATGCTGCCTGTCAGTCCCCTTTCTTAAAAATTGGAACTACATGTGCTGTCTTCCACGCCTCAGGCAACTGCCCTGTTTCGATAGATTTACTGAAGATTGCTGCTAATGGCACACACAGTTCCTCTGCTCCCTCTCTTAGTATCCATGGAGATATGTTATCTGGGCCCACCGCCTTTGAGGTATCGAGTTCGTCTAGCAGTTTCTTCACCTCTACCTTGGTCATGTGTATTGTGTCCAGCACCTGCTGGTGCACCCTACCTCCACAGTTTGCTGGAAGCATTCCTGACTCTATTGTGAATACTTCTCTAAATCTTTTGTTTAGTTCATCACATACTTCTTGGTCACTCTTCGTCAGCTCCCCTCCTTCTTTCCTCAGCCTGATTACCTGGTCCTTGACTGTTGTTTTTCTCCTAATGTGACTGTATAACAACTTTGGTTCAGATTTGGCTTTTGATGCTATGTCGTTCTCGTATTGCCTCTGGGCCTCTCTCCTTATCCCTGCATATTCGTTTCTGGTTCTTCTGCTCAGCTCCTTGTTTTCTTGAGTCCTTTGCCTTCTATACCTTTTCCATGCTCTTGCACACTTGGCTTTGGCCTCTTTACACCTCCAATTAAACCATGGGCTCACTCTGGTCTTACCATTTTTTTTGTTGCCCTTTGGTATGAACCTTTCCTCTGCCTCCCTGCACTTAGTGGTTACTATTTCCATCATGTAATTTACTGTCTTTCCATCTAGTTCTTTTTCCCACTGCACTTCATGCAGGAAACTTCTCATTCCTATGTAGTCCCCTTTTTTGAAGTTTGGTTTCTCTCTTTGTTCTCGTGCTGCTGCATTCTCCACTGTTAACTCAACAAGATATTCAAAACTCAGGACATCATCATCACTAGCGCCAAGGGGTCTTTCGTGGGTGATATCCCTTATGTCTAAACTATTCAAGGTGAATATGAGATCCAGCCTTGCTGCAACATCCTCTCCTCTCTCTCTGGTTGTATCCCTAACATATTGATGCATGAAGTTCTCCAATAGTCTCCAACATCTTAGCCCTCCATGTTTCTGGTCCCCTATGTGGCTCTAGGTTTTCCTAGTCAATCTCTTTATGATTGAAATCCCCCATTATAAGTAATTTTGTCCTACCCATATGAGCCCTCCTGGCCACTTCAGCTAGTGTATCCACCATTGCCCTATTGCGCACATCATACTCTTCTCTTGTTCTCCTGCTGTTAAGTGGTGGGTTATACATCACTGCTATCATCACCTTTGGACCACCAGTCTGAAGTGTTCCTACAATGAAGTCGTCTGTTTCCCTTCTTTCCATTCCTCCCATCTCCTCAAAACTACACTGGTTTTTTATGAGCAATGCTACTCCTCCCCCTCCTCTTTTCTCTCTGTCTTTCCTCATAATCTGATATCCAGGTGGAAAAATTGCATCTGTTATCATCCCTGTAAGTTTTGTCTCTGCTAGTGCTATGATGTCAGGTGATGCATCAATGATGTGTTCTTGCCACTCTTCACTCTTATTTGTTATTCCATCTGCATTGGTAACATAAAAATAGGTTGGTCAAATATAGACTGGATAGAGAAGGCCTATTTCAGTGTTCATTCTCTGTAATGTGCTTTGTGTAGTATAACAGGAGAGACTATGTGATGGCAGGGCTTACTGTTTTCAGGAGGATTCTCGCTAAGACTTCAGAGATGGTGAAGCTGCCGTTGTTTTGTTTAATTGTATTCGAAACAGCGATCAGTGCTGAGACGAGGCACGTGCGTCTGCGGAAATTAGTTTCTTTGATCACTAATTGGGCGTCCCTGAATTTCATGAGATGATTGGTGGAATTTTGGTGTTGTACACAGGCGTTGTTCAAGTTATCGTTCCTACATGCGTAAATGTGTTCATTGAGGCGGGTGTCGAGGTTTCTTGCTGTTTCACCTACATAAATCTTGTCACAGCCTCCACAGGGTATAGTGTAAACCCCTGCCTTGACTGGTTCGTGGTGCTTTGGTTTTGTCCTGGTTAGATTCTTTATTGAAGTGCTAGAAGCGATGGCGACTCTGGTGTTAGCTTGTGAAAGTACTTTAGAAACGTTCAGTGCAACCTGGTTGTTGGGAAGAATTGTAACTTTGTTGGGAGTGGTGTCGGTGCGTGGAGAATTAGTGATCTGAAGAGCTCTTTTCTTGCAGTCTTTGATGAAAAAGGAAGGAAAATGTAACTCAGTGAAGGTTTGGTGAATGTATGTACATTCCTCGTCAAGAAACTCAGGACTACAAATTCGGTATGCTCTTAGGAAAAACCCGATGATGATGCCTCTTTTGGTCTTGGTATCTTGACTGGAATAGAAGTGTGTGAGATCATTTTTATTGGTAGGTTTCCGATAAACTTGAAATCTTAGGTTGTTGACTACTTTGTGAATGATGACGTCGAGGAAAGGTAGCTTGTCATTGGACTCTATACTCAAATAACCCGCACATAAAAGACAGAAGCTTACGACGACGTTTCGGTCCGACTTGGACCATTGACAAAGTCACACTAACAGAGAAGGAGCAGGACGGCTATATATAGGCAGGAAGAGGTGGAGGTAGTAGTAGTGGTAGTAGTAGTAGTAGTAGTAGTACAAGAATTGTATATAATACCGACAGGATGAAATGACACACGCACAACACCCGGGCATCCCCACCGTAGTGCAAACTGGATCGCCGGTTCAACTGCGTTGAGCCTTGCCGGAAGATTCCGTACATCAAAACGTTTGGGAGTTATTACGAGGCATAGTTATTAAGAGGCATCATCATCGGGTTTTTCCTAAGAGCATACTGAATTTGTAGTCCTAAGTTTCTTGACGAGGAATGTACATACATTCACCAAGCCTTCACTGAGTTACATTTTCCTTCCTTTTTCATCAAAGACTGCAAGAAAAGAGCTCTTCAGATCATTAATTCTCCACGCACCAACACCACTCCCAACAAAGTTATAATTCTTCCCAACAGCCAGGTTGCACTGAACATTTCTAAAGTACTTTCACAAGCTAACACCAGAGTCGCCTTCGCTTCTAGCACTTGAATAAAGGATCTAACCAGGACAAAATCAAAGCACCACGAACTAGTCAAGGCAGGGGTTTACACTATACCCTGTGGAGGCTGTGACAAGATTTATGTAGGTGAAACAGCATGAAACCTCGACACCCGCCTCAATGAACACATTTACGCATGTAGGAACGATAACTTGAACAACGCCTGTGTACAACACCGAAATTCCACCAATCATCTCATGAAATTCAGGGACGCCCAATTAGTGATCAAAGAAACTAATTTCCGCAGACGCAAGTTCCTCGACTCAGCACTGATCGCTGTTTCGAATACAATTAAACAAAACAACGGCAGCTTCACCATCTCTGAAGTCTTAGCAAGAATCCTCCTAAAAACAGTAAGCCCTGCCATCACATAGTCTCTCCTGTTATACTACACAAAGCACATTACAGAGAATGAACACTGAAAAAGGCCTACTCTATCCAGTCTATATTTGTCCAACCTATTTTTATGTTACCCAAGTAATAGCTTTAATATCCTTTTACTCATGTACGAATTAATTGCTCTTCCATATTGTCACTACTACTACTACTACTACCACTAGTGAACATCGAAATGGTACCTCACTAGTATTGCACCTCACTCTGAGCCTTTATATACCCTCTGTGTCCATATACTGCTTGT
>NC_091295.1:24557404-24667404 GCF_038502225.1 Cherax quadricarinatus | reverse complement strand
TCATAAGTTGTGTCCTGCGTGCAGGTTAACTCTGCCAGTGGTCATAAGTTGTGTCCTGCGTGCAGGTTAACTCTGCCAGTGGTCATAAGTTGTGTCCTGCGTGCAGGTTAACTCATAAGTTTGTGCAGTGCTCATAAGTTGTGTCCTGCGTGCAGTCCTGCGTGCAGGTTAACTTGTGTCCTGCAGGTTAACTCTGCCAGTGGTCATAAGTTGTGTCCTGCGTGCAGGTTAACTCTTCCAGTGGTCATAAGTTTGTGTTGCGTGTTAAGGTTAACTGCCAGTGGTCATAAGTGTTGTGCGTGCAGGTTAACTCTGCCAGTGGTCATAAGTTGTGTTAACTCTCCTGGTGCAGGTTAACTTTGCCAGTGGTCATAAGTTATGTCCTGCTTACAGGTTAACTCTGCCAGTGGTCATAAGTTTGTATCCTGCATGCAGGTTAACTCTGTCAGTGGTCATAAGTTGTGTCCTGCGTGCAGGTTAACTCTGCCAGTGGTCATAAGTTGTGTCCTGCGTGCAGGTTAACTCTGCCAGTGGTCATAAGTTTGTGTGCAGGTGCCATGGTCATAGTTGTGTCCTGCGTGCAGGTCAACTCTTCCAGTGGTCATAAGTTGTGACCTGCGTGCAGGTTAACTCTGCCAGTGGTCATAAGTTGTGTCCTGCGTGCAGGTTAACTCTGCCAGTGGACATAAGTTTGTGTCCTGCGTGCAGGTTAACTCTGCCAGTGGTCATAAGTTGTGTCCTGCGTGCAGATTAATTCTGCCAGTGGTCATAAGTTGTGTCCTGCGTGCAGGTTAACTCTGCCAGTGGTCATAAGTTGTGTCCTGCGTGCAGGTTAACTCTGCCGGTGGTCATAAGTTGTGTCCTGCTGCCAGTGGCCATAAGTTGTGTCCTGCGTGCAGTTTAACTCTGACAGTGGTCATAAGTTGTGTCCTGCGTGAAGGTTAACTCTGCCAGTGGTCATAAGTTTGTGTCCTGCGTGCAGGTTAACTCTGCCAGTGGTCATAAGTTTGTGTCCTGCGTGCAGGTTAACTCTGCCAGTGGTCATAAGTTATGTCCTGCGTACAGGTTAACTCTGCCAGTGGTCATAAGTTTGTGTCCTGCGTGCAGGTTAACTCTGCCAGTGGTCATAAGTTGTGTCCTGCGTGCAGGTTAACTCTGCCAGTGATCATAAGTTTGTGTCCTGCGTGCAGGTTAACTCTGCCAGTGGTCATAAGTTGTGTCCTGCGTGCAGGTTAACTCTGCCACTGGTCATAAGTTGTGTCCTGCGTGCAGGTTAACTTGCCAGTGGTCATAAGTTGTCCTGCGTGCAGGTTAACTCTGCCAGTGGTCATAAGTTTTGTCCTGCGTGCAGGTTAACTCTGCCAGTGGTCATATGTTGTGTCCTGCGTGAAGGTTAACTCTGCCACTGGTCATAAGTTTGTGTCCTGCGTGCAGGTTAACTCTGCCAGTGGTCATAAGTTTGTGTCCTGCGTGCAGGTTAACTCTGCCAGTGGTCATAAGTTATGTCCTGCGTACAGGTTAACTCTGCCAGTGGTCATAATTTGTGTCCTGCGTGCAGGTTAACTCTGCCAGTGGTCATAAGTTGTGTCCTGCGTGCAGGTTAACTCTGCCCAGTGGTCATAAGTTGTGTTCTGCGTGCAGGTTAACTCTTCCAGTGGTCATAAGTTGTTTCCTGCGTGCCAGGTTAACTCTGCCAGTGGTCATAAGTTGTGTCCTGCGTGCAGGTTAACTCTGCCAGTGGTCATAAGTTGTGTCCTGCGTGCAGGTTAACTCTGCCAGTGGTCATAAGTTGTGTCCTGCGTGCAGGTTAACTCTGCCAGTGGTCATAAGTTGTGTCCTGCGTGCAGGTTAACTCTGCCAGTGGTCATAAGTTGTGTCCTGCGTGCAGGTTAACTCTGCCAGTGGTCATAAGTTGTGTCCTGCGTGCAGGTTAACTCTGCCAGTGGTCATAAGTTGTGTCCTGCGTGCAGGTTAACTCTGCCAGTGGTCATAAGTTGTGTCCTGCGTGCAGGTTAACTCTGCCAGTGGTCATAAGTTGTGTCCTGCGTGCAGGTTAACTCTGCCAGTGGTCATAAGTTTGTGTCCTGCGTGTTAACTCTGCCAGTGGTCATAAGTTGTGTCCTGCGTGCAGGTTAACTCTGCCAGTGGTCATAAGTTTGTGTCCTGCGTGCAGGTTAACTCTGCCAGTGGTCATAAGTTTGTGTCCTGCGTGCAGGTTAACTCTGCCAGTGGTCATAAGTTGTGTCCTGCGTGCAGGTTAACTCTGCCAGTGGTCATAAGTTTGTGTCCTGCGTGCAGGTTAACTCTGCCAGTGGTCATAAGTTGTGTCCTGCGTGCAGGTTAACTCTGCCAGTGGTCATAAGTTGTGTCCTGCGTGCAGGTTAACTCTGCCAGTGGTCATAAGTTGTGTCCTGCGTGCAGGTTAACTCTGCCAGTGGTCATAAGTTGTGTCCTGCGTGCAGGTTAACTCTGCCAGTGGTCATAAGTTGTGTCCTGCGTGCAGGTTAACTCTGCCAGTGGTCATAAGTTGTGTCCTGCGTGCAGGTTAACTCTGCCAGTGGTCATAAGTTGTGTCCTGCGTGCAGGTTAACTCTGCCAGTGGTCATAAGTTTGTGTCCTGCGTGCAGTTAACTCTGCCAGTGGTCATAAGTTTGTGTCCTGCGTGCTCTGCCAGTGGTCATAAGTTGTGTCCTGCGTGCAGGTTAACTCTGCCAGTGGTCATAAGTTTGTGTCCTGCGTGCAGGTTAACTCTGCCAGTGGTCATAAGTTGTGTTGTGTCCTGCGTGCAGGTTAACTCTGCCAGTGGTCATAAGTTGTGTCCTGTCCTGCCGTGCAGTTGTGTTAACTCTGCCAGTGGTCATAAGTTGTGTCCTGCGTGCAGGTTAACTCTGCCAGTGCCAGTGGTCATAAGTTTGTGTCCTGCGTGCAGGTTAACTCTGCCAGTGGTCATAAGTTGTGTAACTCTGCAGTGGCAGTTGTGTTAACTCTGCCAGTGGTCATAAGTTGTGTCCTGCGTGCAGGTTAACTCTGCCAGTGGTCATAAGTTGTGTCCTGCGTGCAGGTTAACTCTGCCAGTGGTCATAAGTTGTGTCCTGCGTGCAGGTTAACTCTGCCAGTGGTCATAAGTTGTGTACTGCGGGCAGGTTAACTCTGCCAGTGGTCATAAGTTTGTGTCCTGCCTGCAGGTTAACTCTGCCAGTGGTCTTAAGTTGTGTCCTGCGTGCAGGTTAACTCTGTCAGTGGTTATAAGTTTGTGTCCTGCGTGCAGCTTAACTCTGCCATTGGTCATATGTTTTGTCCTGGGTGCAGGTTAACTCTGCCAGTGGTCATAAGTTGTGTCCTGCGTGCAGGTTAACTCTGCCAGTGGTCATAAGTTTGTGTCCTGCATGCAGGTTAACTCTGCCAGTGGTCATAAGTTGTGTCCTGCGTGCAGGTTAACTCTGCCAGTGGTCATAAGTTGTGTCCTGCGTGCAGGTTAAGTCTGCCAGTGGTCATAAGTTTGTGTCCTGCGTGCAGGTTTTAACTCTGCCAGTGGTCATAAGTTGTGTCCTGCGTGCAAGTTAACTCTGCCAGTGGTCATAAGTTGTGTCCTGCGTGCAGGTTAACACTGCCAGTGGTCATAAGTTGTGTCCTGCGTGCAGTTTAACTCTGCCAGTGGTCATAAGTTGTGTCCTGCGTGCAGGTTAACTCTGCCAGTGGTCATAAGTTGTGTCCTGCGTGCAGGTTAACTCTGCCAGTGGTCATAAGTTGTGTCCTGCGTGCAGGTTAACTCTGCCAGTTGTCTAATGGCTTCAGTTTTTTCCAATAATTTTACAACACTTATCAATAAAACTGGTCTATAAATGTAGGGTCTTCCCTGCCAGCTTTTTAAATATCGTCACAATATGTGTCCATGTGTTTGATAATCTACTTTACTGAAGTGTGTACTCATCTGTATTTGGTTGCAGGGGTTGACCACAGCTGTGTGTGTGTGTGTGTGTGTGTGTGTGTGTGTGTGTGTGTGTGTGTGTGTGTGTGTGTGTGTGTGTGTGTGTGTGTGTGTGTGTGTATGTGCACTCACCAAATTCACCTAACTGTGGTTGCAGTGGTCAAGTAATAGCTCCTGGCCCCGCCTCTTCAGTGGTCGCTACTAGGTCCACTCTCCCTGCTCCATGAGCTTAATCATACCTCTAATACCTCTGAGGATCTCACTTACAAGGATCACAACAGTGCCACGATCGTACGTGCAAAGAAAATGATAGGATGGATAATGAGAACGTTCAAAACGAGAGATGCGAAGCCAATGATGACTCTTTTCAAATCACTTTTCCTCTCTAGGCTGGAATACTGCTGTACATTAACGTCTCCGTTCATAGCAGGTGAAATTATAGATCTAGAGAGTGTACAGAGATCCTTTACTGCACGTATAAGTTCTATCAAGCACCTGAACTACTGGGAACGCTTGGAAGCACTTGACTTGTACTCGTTGGAACGCAGGAGAGAGAGATATATCGTAATCTACACTTGGAAAATCCTAGAAGGAATGGTCCCGAATCTGCATACAGAAATCACTCCTTACGAAAGTAAAAGACTTGGAAGGCGATGCAAAATACCCCCAATTAAAAGTAGGGGCACAATTAGTGTCCGGGGCCCAAGACTGTTCAACAGCCTCCCACCAAGCATAAGGGGAATTACCAATAGGTCCCTGGCTACCTTCAAGAGGGAGCTGGACAGATACCTAAAGTCAGTGCCGGATCAGCCGGGCTGTGGTTCGTTCGTTGGACTACGGGCAGCCAGCAGTAACAGCCTGGTTGATCAGGCCCTGATCCACCGGGAGGCCTGGTCGTGGACCGGGCCGCGGGGGCGTTGATCCCCGGAATAACCTCCAGGTAGGTAGACTCCAGGTAATGTACTCACCATATTGTGGCTGCAGGGGTCGAGTTGAGCGTGTGTGTGTGTGTGTGCGTGAGTGGAGAAAGTGAAGAGAGATATGTGAACCAAGGGAGAGATAGGGAGAAAAAGAGACAGGGAGGGAGATAAAGAAGGAGAATTAGAGAGAGAAGTGAGTTGGTCAGTCACAGATAGCAGAGCCAAGACTGGTGACATAAGCGGTAACACTGGGATATATTCTTCACCAGTCCTCTAGAAGATTTTGCTTGCATCAATAACCTTGAGTCAGACTGTCTGATTTAGTTCCATCGGCGACCCACGCCAGTGAGCTACCACCCTGGTACCTTACTGCTGGGTGTTAGGGGAACATGCTCAGTGTTTCACCCGTGCAGGCGATCGAACTGCGGTGCCTCAGTATGTGACCTGAGGCCACTGCCAGAAAACATAACAGTGTATCCTGACACAGGTTCGTTTCGGTAGCGAAACATCCATTGGCCTACCACAGCCTACCTCATTGGCCTACCTCATTCGCCTACCTCATTGGCCTACCCCAGCCTACCCCACTGACCTACCCCAGCTTACCCTCACTGGCCTACCGCAGCCTACCCTCACTGACCTACCCCAGCCTACCCTCACTGGCCTACCCCAGCCTTCCTCACTTAGCCTACTCTCACTGGCCTACCTCCACACCTCATTTACAATAGCCGCGCTCAGCACCTAGCATGCTAAGGTGGGTGCTGGGTACTAAAGGCCGGGCAGCGGGCACCTCACATGATGCCCATTAATTATGTAGCTCCTGGCAGGACTCCCGCCCACACCGCCACCCACAAGCGTGGGTTATGTGGTGAATATGCACGAGAACCCATCTTAGACCACCCACACTTGTTGCCCCTTGTGTGATGGGCGGTGTATAATATGTACCAGGGGTGGGCAGTGTATAGTATGTACGAGGGATGGGCAGTGTATAGTATGCACCAGGGGTGGGCAGTGTATAGTATGTACGAGGGATGGGCAGTGTATAGTATGTACCAGGGGTGGGCAGTGTATAGTATGTACGAGGGATGGGCAGTGTATAGTATGTACGAGGGATGGGCAGTGTATAGTATGTACCAGGGGTGGGCAGTGTATAGTATATACCAGGGGTGGGCAGTGTATAAGTACGTACCAGGGGTTAGCAGTGTATAGTACGTACGAAAGATGGGGACTGTATAGTAGGTACATGGGGATGGGCAGTGTATAGTAGGTACGTGGGGTGGGCAGTGTATAGTACGTACCTGGGATAGGCAGTGTATAGTATGTACCTGGGTTGAGCCGTTTATAGTAGGTGTCTGGGGTGAACAGTATATAGTAGGCTGCTAGGGTGGGCAGTATATAGTGGGTTCCTGGGGTGGGCAGTATGTAGTGGCCTCCTGGGATAGGCAGTATGTAGTAGGCTCCTGGGATAGTCATTATATAGTGAGCTCGTGGGATAGGCAGTACATGTATATAGTAGGCTCCTGGGATAGTATATAGTGGTCTCCTGGGATAGGCAGTATATAGTGGGCTCCTGGGATAGGCAGTATATAGTGGGCTCCTGAGATAGGCAGTATATAGTGGGCTCCTGGGATAGGCAGTATATAGTGGTCTCCTGGGATAGGCAGTATATAGTGGTCTCCTGGGATAGGCAGTATATAGTGGGCTCCTGGGATAGGCAGTATATAGTGGTCTCCTGGGATAGGCAGTATATAGTGGTCTCCTGGGATAGGCAGTATATAGTGGTCTCCTGAGATAGGCAGTATATAGTGGTCTCCTGGGATAGGCAGTATATAGTGGTCTCCTGGGATAGGCAGTATATAGTGGTCTCCTGGGATAGGCAGTATATAGTGGTCTCCTGGGATAGGCAGTATATAGTGGTCTCCTGGGATAGGCAGTATATAGTGGTCTCCTGGGATAGGCAGTATATAGTGGTCTCCTGGGATAGGCAGTATATAGTGGTCTCCTGGGATAGGCAGTATATAGTGGGCTCCTGGGATAAGCAGTATATAGTGGGCTCCTGGGATAGGCAGTATATACTGGGCTCCGGGGATAGGCAGTATATAATAGGCTCCTGGGATAGGCAGTATATAGTAGGTTCCTGGGGTAGACAGTATATATGAATAGGCAGTATATAGTAGGCTCCTGGGATAGGCAGTATATAGTAGGCTCCTGGGATAGGCAGTATATAGTAGGCTCCTGGGATAGACAGTATATAGTGGTCTCCTGGGATAGGAAGTGGTTAGTGGGCTCTTGTGGTTGGCAGTATATAGTGGGCTCCTGGGATAGGCAGTATATAATAGGCTCCTGGGATAGGCAGTATATAGTAGGTTCCTGAGATAGGCAGTATATAGTAGGCTCTTGGGGTTGGCAGTATGTAGTGGGCGCCTGGGATAGGCAGTATATAATAGGCTCCTGGGATAGGCAGTATATAGTGGGCTCCTGGGATAGGCAGTATATAGTTGGCTCATGGGGTTGGCAGTATATAGTGGGCGTCTGGGATAGGCAGTATATAGTGGGCTCCTGCGATACGGCTCATGGGGTTGGCAGTATATAGTGGGCGTCTGGGATAGGCAGTATATAGTGGGCTCCTGCAATAGGCAGTATATAGTAGGCTCTTGGGGTTGGCAGTATATAGTGGGCTCCTGGGATAGGCAGTGTATAGTGGGCTCCTGGGATAGGCAGTATATAGTGGGCTCCTGGGATAGGCAGTATATAGTGGGCTCCTGCGATAGGCAGTATATAGTAGGCTTCTGGGATAGGCAGTATATAGTAGGCTCCTGGGGTAGGCAGTATAAAGTGGGTTCCTGGGATATGCAGTATACAGTATGCTTCTGGGATGGGCAGTATATAGTAAGCTCTTGGGGTTGGCAGTATATAGTGGTCTCCTGGGATAGGCAGTATATAGTGGGCTCCTGGGATAGACAGTATATAGTGGGCTCCTGGGATAGACAGTATATAGTAAGCTCCTGAGACAGGCAGTATAGTGGGCTCCTGGGACAGGCAGTATAGTGGGCTCCTGGGACAGGCAGTATAGTGGGCTCCTGGGACAGGCAGTATAGTGGGCTCCTGGGACAGGCAGTATAGTGGGCTCCTGGGACAGGCAGTATAGTGGGCTCCTGCGACAGACAGTATAGTGGGTTCCTGGGACTGGCAGTATAGTGGGCTCCTGGGACAGGCAGTATAGTGGGCTCCTGGAACAGGCAGTATAGTGGGCTCCTGGGACAGGCAGTATAGTGGGTTCCTGGGACAGGCAGTATAGTGGGCTCCTGGGACAGGCAGTATAGTGGGCTCCTGGGACAGGCAGTATAGTGGGCTCCTGGAACAGGCAGTATAGTGGGCTCCTGGGACAGGCAGTATAGTGGGCTCCTGGGACAGGCAGTATAGTGGGATCCTGGGACAGGCAGTATAGTGGGCTCCTGGGACAGGCAGTATAGTGGGCTCCTCCAGTATAGTGGGGGGAACAGGCAGTATAGTGGGCTCCTGACAGGCAGTATAGTCCTGGAACAGGCAGTATAGTGGGCTCCTGGGACAGGCAGTATAGTGGGCTCCTGGGACAGGCAGTATAGTGGGCTCCTGGGACAGGCAGTATAGTGGGCTCCTGGGACAGGCAGTATAGTGGGCTCCTGGGACAGGCAGTATAGTGGGCTCCTGGGACAGGCAGTATAGTGGGCTCCTGGGACAGGCAGTATAGTGGGCTCCTGGGACAGGCAGTATAGTGGGCTCCTGGGACAGGCAGTATAGTGGGCTCCTGGGACAGGCAGTATAGTGGGCTCCTGGGACAGGCAGTATAGTGGGCTCCTGGGACAGGCAGTATAGTGGGCTCCTGGGACAGGCAGTATAGTGGGCTCCTGGGACAGGCAGTATAGTGGGCTCCTGGGACAGGCAGTATAGTGGGCTCCTGGGACAGGCAGTATAGTGGGCTCCTGGGACAGGCAGTATAGTGGGCTCCTGGGACAGGCAGTATTGGGCTCCTGGGACAGGCAGTATATTGGGCTCCTGGGACAGGCAGTATAGTGGGCTCCTGGGACAGGCAGTATAGTGGGCTCCTGGGACAGGCAGTATAGTGGGCTCCTGGGACAGGCAGTATAGTGGGCTCCTGGGACAGGCAGTATAGTGGGCTCCTGGGACAGGCAGTATAGTGGGCTCCTGGGACAGGCAGTATAGTGGGCTCTGGGACAGGTAGTATAGGGGGGGAACAGGCAGTATAGTGGGCTCCTGGGACCAGTATAGTGGGGGAACAGGCAGTATAGTGGGCTCCTGGGGACAGGCAGTATAGTGGGATCCTGGGACAGGCAGTATAGTGGGCTCCTGGGACAGGCAGTATAGTGGGCTCCTGGGACAGGCAGTATAGTGGGCTCCTGGGACAGGCAGTATAGTGGGCTCCTGGGACAGGCAGTATAGTGGGCTCCTGGGACAGGCAGTATAGTGGGCTCCTGGGACAGGCAGTATAGTGGGCTCCTGGGACAGGCAGTATAGTGGGCTCCTGGGACAGGCAGTATAGTGGGCTCCTGGGACAGGCAGTATAGTGGGCTCCTCCTGGGACAGGCAGTATAGTGGGCTCCTGGGACAGGCAGTATAGTGGGCTCCTGGGACAGGCAGTATAGTGGGCTCCTGGGACAGGCAGTATAGTGGGCTCCTGGGACAGGCAGTATAGTGGGCTCCTGGGACAGGCAGTATAGTGGGCTCCTGGGACAGGCAGTATAGTGGGCTCCTGGGACAGGCAGTATAGTGGGCTCCTGGGACAGGCAGTATAGTGGGCTCCTGGGACAGGCAGTATAGTGGGCTCCTGGGACAGGCAGTATAGTGGGCTCCTGGGACAGGCAGTATAGTGGGCTCCTGGGACAGGCAGTATAGTGGGCTCCTGGGACAGGCAGTATAGTGGGCTCCTGGGACAGGCAGTATAGTGGGCTCCTGGGACAGGCAGTATAGTGGGCTCCTGGGACAGGCAGTATAGTGGGCTCCTGGGACAGGCAGTATAGTGGGCTCCTGGGACAGGCAGTATAGTGGGCTCCTGGGACAGGCAGTATAGTGGGCTCCTGGGACAGGCAGTATAGTGGGCTCCTGGGACAGGAAGTATTGGGCTCCTATAGTGGGCTCCTGGGACAGGCAGTATAGTGGGCTCCTGGGACAGGCTTCATCAGTATAGTGGGCTCGTGGGGCAGGCAGTATAGTGGGCTCCTGGGACAGGCAGTATAGTGGGCTCCTGGGACAGGCAGTATAGTGGGCTCCTGGGACAGGCAGTATAGTGGGCTCCTGGGACAGGCAGTATAGAGGGCTCCTGGGACAGTCAGTATAGTATAGTGGGCTCCTGGGACAGGCAGTATAGTGGGCTCCTGGGACAGGCAGTATAGTGGGCTCCTGGGACAGGCAGTATAGTGGGCTCCTGGGACAGGCAGTATAGTGGGCTCCTGGGACAGGCAGTATAGTGGGCTCCTGGGACAGGCAGTATAGTGGGCTCCTGGGACAGGCAGTATAGTGGGCTCCTGGGACAGGCAGTATAGTGGGCTCCTGGGACAGGCAGTATAGTGGGCTCCTGGGACAGGCAGTATAGTGGGCTCCTGGGACAGGCAGTATAGTGGGCTCCTGGGACAGGCAGTATAGTGGGCTCCTGGGACAGGTAGTATAGTGGGCTCCTGGGACAGGTAGTATAGTGGGCTCCTGGGACAGGCAGTATAGTGGGCTCCTGGGACAGGCAGTATAGTGGGCTCCTGGGACAGGCAGTAGAGTGGGCTCCTGGGACAGGCAGTATAGTGGGCTCCTGGGACAGGCAGTATAGTGGGCTCCTGGGACAGGTAGTATAGTGGGCTCCTGGGACAGGCAGTATAGTGGGCTCCTGGGACAGGCAGTAGTATTGTGGGCTACTGGGACAGGCAGTATAGTGGACTCCTGGGACAGGCAGTATAGTGGGCTCCTGGGACAGGCAGTATAGTGGGCTCCTGGGACAGGCAGTATAGTGGGCTCCTGGGACAGGCAGTATAGTGGGCTCCTGGGACAGGCAGTATAGTGGGCTCCTGGGACAGGCAGTATAGTGGGCTCCTGGGACAGGCAGTATAGTGGGCTCCTGGGACAGGCAGTATAGTGGGCTCCTGGGACAGGCAGTATAGTGGGCTCCTGGGACAGGCAGTATAGTGGGCTCCTGGGACAGGCAGTATAGTGGGCTCCTGGGACAGGCAGTATAGTGGGCTCCTGGGACAGGCAGTATAGTGGGCTCCTGGGACAGGCAGTATAGTGGGCTCCTGGGACAGGCAGTATAGTGGGCTCCTGGGACAGGCAGTATAGTGGACTCCTGGGACAGGCAGTATAGTGGGCTCCTGGGACAGGCAGTATAGTGGGCTCCTGGGGCAGGCAGTATAGTGGGCTCCTGGGGCAGGCAGTATAGTGGGCTCCTGGGACAGGCAGTATAGTGGGCTCCTGGGACAGGCAGTATAGTGTGCTCCTGGGACAGGCAGTATAGTGGACTCCTGGGTATACAGGCAGGATCGTGGGCTCCTGGGGCAGGCAGTATAGTGGGCTCCTGGGACAGGCAGTATAGTGGGCTCCTGGGACAGGCAGTATAGTGGGCTCCTGGGACAGGCAGTATAGTGGGCTCCTGGGACAGGCAGTATAGTGGGCTCCTGGGACAGGCAGTAGAGTGGGCTCCTGGGACAGGCAGTATAGTGGGCTCCTGGGGTGGACAGCTGCAGTAGGAACGTTCGGTCAGAGTAAAGCAACACAGTTAAAAGGAGGGGAAAATCCTATTTTACGAAATTGCTGTAGCATTATGACTGAGTCACAGAGATATACAGAATAAGATGGATGGACTGCATCTTCCTGGGCTGTATGGAAGAGTTTGTCAGAATGCCACATCACAGACAAGCCCAGATGTATGAAAAGGCAGGAATTAGTAATAGTGCATCAGTGGACCAGGGAATACCTGGAAGACAAGGTGGACCAGGTAGTACATGGAAGGCACGGTGGACCAGGTAGTACCTGGAACACACACTAAACCAGGTACCTGCAATACACGGTGGACCAGGGAGTACCTGGAAGACACGGTGGACCAGGGAATACCTGGAAGACACGGTGGACCAGGGAATACCTGGAAGACATACTGAACCAGGTAGTACCTGGAAGATACAACAGAGTAACGTCAAGAGTTTAAACATTATAATGAGAGAGAGTAACGTGTAGGGTCCCACAAGGATCAGTACTAAGACGGCTGTTCTCTTAATATATTTAAACACTTAATATATTTATATATTTAAGGCTGGTAGGTAAGACACATAGGCAACAGTTAGGCAACTTTATTCCGAAACGTTTCGCCTACGCATTAGGCTTCTGCAGTCGAATACAGAAAGTAGGCAGGAACAGTAGAGATGTGAAGACGATGTAATCAGTCCATCACCCTTGAAGTCGTAGAATTTGAGGTTGTCAGTCCCTCAGCCTGGAGAAGTTCAGTTCCATAGTCAGGAACTATCTGAAGATCAAGCGACAGTGCGGAGACTTAAATACTGTCGGAAGGAGAGGTGCAGAGTAGTAGTAGTAGTAGTAGTAGTGAGAATATAACCACTGAGAGGTCATGGTGATGGACTGATTACATCGTCTTCACATCTCTACTGTTCCTGCCTACTTCCTGTATTCGACTGAAGAAGCCTACTGCGTAGGCGAAACGTTTCGGAATAAAGTTGCCTAACTGTTGCCTATGTGTCTTACCTACCAACCTGTCGGTATTGTATACCATTTTGATGTTCATATATTTAAGGCATTGAGTCGTGTGTGTGTGTGTGTGTATGTGTGTATGTATGTGTGTGTGTGTGTGTGTGTGTGTGTTTGTTTGTTTGTTTGTTTGTGTGTGTGTATGTATGTATGTGTGTGTGTGTGTGTGTAAAACTAATGAGAAGGATGAGAACAAAGGAAGACAGATCTGGGCTCCAGGAAGGTTGGAAGAGGCTACAAATGTGATCTATCAAGTGGCTGCTGGAGTTCATTCCCGAGAAATACAAAGTCAAGCAGATTAGAAAAGCTATATAAAGGCAAGACAAAATGGACAATCTTGGACAGAAGCGGGTAGACACTTTGTCTGTAGAGTAACTTTATTAAATTAAACACATGTGCAACTCTTGGGTATCTTTATTGAGGAAACGTATCGCCAGACAGTAGCTTCATCAGTCCATACAAAGGATAAACTTGAAGAACAGGAGGAGAATGAGGTAATCAGTCCCTCAGCCTTGAGTCGTTGTGGTCAGTCCATCAATAAAGATACCCAAAAGTTGCACATGTGTCTAATTTAACAACGTGTCGGTTCTTTGAACCATTCTTCTACAGAGTAACTTTAACCTGGTACTCACCTGATATGCAGCGATCAAAGTTTATACCCAGATATTTTTCACAGAATTTACTGTACTGTTGAGACAGGTTACTAGTTATATAAAATATTCCTTCTGTTTTGTCCAAATGCTGCGGCAGTTTATCTATTAACCGGCGACTCTTTAATTCTAGATCCACTAATACGTAAGCTGTATTCTCTAGGTCTTTTCCTGACATCACAAGAGCTCCATCATCTGCAAAGAGAAACTTGCGTGTCATGTCATGGAAATTTCAGTGTATAAGAAAGTAGGGGACCCACGATACTCCGTTGTTGAACCTCACATGTTACTGTTTCGACAAGGGTTCTGATTCTGTATTACTGATTTGTACAATTTTATTCAACAGAACATAACCTCATAGCTTGTAGTTTTGACATAATAATTCATGGTATACCGTGTCAGAAGCCTTTTGTAGGTCTCTAGTAAGCACACCTGTGAAATTCCCTGCGACATTTGGGTTGACTAAGGAAGTATCATTAAAATCTCATTAGTGAGTATATAATATGTCACCATTCAGAGACATAACTTGATACACTGCTGTCTAGGATTGTGGACATAAAGCTAAGTATACTAACGGTAACGGTTCTGTAGTTACTGACATCCCCTCTACTGTTTTTCTAATAAACAGGAGTGACTGGTCGACTTCAGCTCATCTCACACGTAGGTTACCAATAAATTTATGATATAAGTTGTAGGTACTTTCAGTTTAGAGGCGCCATCTTTTAGTAATTTGTTTGGAATGTTATCAAGTCTGGTGATTTTGGTTGGCCTCAGATTAATTCCTTTGGTATAAATTAGTAAGATACACTTGATAGCTAAAAATTGTTTGGGGTGACACGTTTATTACTGAGTTAGGATGTTGAGTCATATAAGTATGGTGAGTGTGTTCGACGCAGCTGACAACTGACTGACTTATACCGCTGCAACAGTTATATATTGTGAATGCAAATATTTTTGCCACTTTAACTGCTGCATGTCGACTGTTGTGGATCACCTTCTTGAGCAGGATCTAACACAGTACTCCACTGGAACAAGCCAGACTGCTTAGTTTTCTTGGGTTATCCTGGGTTATGAGGCTCCCCCTCCCCCATCCCAGGGTTAATAATGCGACTTAAGGCTTTGTACATGCGGTGGACTATCTTAGGTTAAATCTACATGTTTCCTTCTTATGTGCCCGTAACACCTGTGTGCTCTCACGATCGCTGTAATAGACAGTAGCTGTGTACACAAAGCCTAAACAAAAGTTTACTATATATGTATATATATGCATTACACAAGTATATCTGGGCAGGTACATCCGTACACTGTAAACACCGTCTTACAGCGGGGAAGGTTCACAGTTACATATTACAGCTCTAATCTCTGTAAGTTCATTTAGTTGTATCATGTTACCTCAACAGTTTGTAATGACTAGACTTATATAGCTCTACTTAATATGTAAATCTTAATTTAAACACAAGATACATAGCATATAGTTTTTTAGTGTTCTTGGGGACACACAAAATATTCATATGTGTATTTACCGAGAGCAACGGTGTATGTATACATGGGCGTATATCTCAGTATGTATACGTTTACTACATTAGGGATTACAGTAGTTCTGACTGGTATGAAAATGTTATTAACAGTCTTAATGACTCTTTCAATCCAATTATCCAACTGAGTTGCGCTTGCAAGAGGTTGAGTGATAGCTCCAGGCCTCGCCTATCACCCTGTGTATAACATGCTTATATTACTGCAGACGGTGAGCCAGGGTGCCAGAATGGGCATCAGTGAGTGTCAACACCAGTTTAACATGCACCGCTGGAACTGCTCCACCTTCACCAACTCCCCTTACGTCTTCGGTCATCTCCTCCGCATCAGTGAGTCGACATTTGTAATTTATTGATCATCTTAAGAGTCGCGTGAGTTTCCCTGTCTCCTATTATCATGTTTATTTTTACCTTATTATCTACCTTGTCCATAATTACCATAACATTTGCTGTGCTTTCGTAAGGTGAAGTCCAGGATCTTTCCTTAGTTCATGCTATAACTTAACAAATCTTTGTAAAGTAAAAGGACACAAGTGCAACTAATGTGACATTTTATTGTGGCAACGTTTCGCTCTCCAGGAGCTTTGTCAAGCTGTTACAAGCAGTACATGGACACAGTACAGTACATGGACCCTCTGTGTCCATGTACTGTTTGTAACGGCTTGATAAAGCTCCTGGAGAGCGAAACGTTGCCACAATAAAATGTCAAATTAGCTGCACTTGTGTCTTTTTACTTTACATATTGTCGGTAATTCTACCAACTTTATTAACAAATTTTTGAGGACAACTGTGTTGCAGAGGTCTGAGCAAAGTTCAGACCTCTGAATCACCGATGAACTGAACACATCGACTCCAGGCTAATTGACTGATTACCTCAATCTCCTTCTAATCTTCACTATTCTTCTTTATATTGGACTGATGAAGCCACCGCGTGACGAAACGTTTCCACAATAAAGATACCCAAGTGTTGCACATGTGTCTTAATTTATCAACTTGTCGGTTATTTAAACCATTTATCTACAGTAAGAATAAACAGAAGAATAAACCGGGACTGGAACCGTGGTGCTGGAAGCAGCAGGACCACCGTTGTACAGCTGCGTCCTCGCCCATTCCTCTGTTTATTAACTGAATCATAATGAGTTGATCTTCTAGTGTGTTGACTTCCCTGTAGATTGAAAACATTTTTCTCCTTGTACCTTGATCACTTCAGATACATCAGTACATTTGAAATGATCGACGGCTCGGAAGGTCTTTCATGCCCCTCCAGTTGTTGGCAGTCACTGACCTTCTTAGTATCTTAACTTCTTGTAAGATATCGACAACATGTGTCTTTTTCAAGCCTTTGTAATCTCTTGACAGCCTCTAGGTTATTACCCACTCATGTCTAACTTGTGACATGATCATCTCTAGCATCTTGGTCACTCGTATCATGTTAACAGCTTGTGGTTTATCCTGGTGGTGTGGCGTTAACTGCCTGACACCACCTGAGTACTTGGATACCTACCATTAACTGTTAACAGTTACTGATATCCATCTACCACTTGAAAGAAATATACACTGTTAAAGCACTGTTGTAACTAATATACACTGTTGATGCACTGCTGTAACTAATATACACTGTTAACGCACTGTTGTAACTAACATACACTGTTAACGCACTGTTATAACTAATATACACTGTTAACGCACTGTTATAGCTAATATACACTGTTAACGCACTGTTGTATCTAATATACACTATTGATGCACTGTTATAGCTAATATACACTGTTAACGCACTGTTGTAACTAATATACACTGTTAACGCACTGTTGTATCTAATATACACTATTAACGCACTGTTATAGCTAATATACACTGTTAACGCACTGTTGTATCTAATATACACTATTAACGCACTGTTATAGCTAATATACACTGTTAACGCACTGTTGTAACTAATATACACTATTAACGCACTGTTATAGCTAATATACACTGTTAACGCACTGTTGTAACTAATATACACTATTAACGCACTGTTGTAACTAATATACACTATTAACGCACTGTTATAGCTAATATACACTGTTAACGCACTGTTGTATCTAATATACACTGTTGATGCACTGTTGTAACTAATATACACTGTTGATGCACTGTTGTAACTAATATACACTGTTGATGCACTGTTGTAACTAATATACACTGTTAACGGACTGTTGTAACTAATATACACTATTAACGCACTGTCATAGCTAATATACACTGTTAACGCACTGTTATAACTAACATACACTGTTAACGGACTGTTGTAACTAATATACACTATTAACGCACTGTTATAGCTAATATACACTGTTAACGCACTCTTATAACTAACATACACTGTTAACGGACTGTTGTAACTAATATACACTGTTAACGCACTGTTGTAACTAATATACACTGTTAACGGACTGTTGTAACTAATATACACTGTTAACGCACTGTTGTAATTAATATGCACTGTTAACGCACTGTTGTATCTAAATGTATTTTCTTATCAAATGGTCATTGAAAAAAATAATCACTGTGATCATACTGTCCTGTTGTGAAGGTTGCCATAATGTAGATGGTTCTGTTGTGAAGGTTGCCATAATGTAGATGGTCCTGTTGTGAAGGTTGCCATAATGTAGATGGTTCTGTTGTGAAGGTTGCCATAATGTAGATGGTCCTGTTGTGAAGGTTGCCATAATGTAGATGGTTCTGTTGTGAAGGTTGCCATAATGTGGATGGTTCTGTTGTGAAGGTTGCCATAATGTAGATGGTTCTGTTGTGAAGGTTGCCATAATGTGGATGGTTCTGTTGTGAAGGTTGCCATAATGTAGATGGTTCTGTTGTGAAGGTTGCCATAATGTAGATGGTCCTGTTGTGAAGGTTGCCATAATGTAGATGGTCCTGTTGTGAAGGTTGCCATAATGTGGATGGTTCTGTTGTGAAGATTGCCATAATGTAGATGGTTCTGTTGTGAAGGTTGCCATAATGTAGATGGTCCTGTTGTGAAGGTTGCCATAATGTAGATGGTTCTGTTGTGAAGGTTGCCATAATGTAGATGGTCCTGTTGTGAAGGTTGCCATAATGTAGATGGTCCTGTTGTGAAGGTTGCCATAATGTAGATGGTTCTGTTGTGAAGGTTGCCATAATGTAGATGGTCCTGTTGTGAAGGTTGCCATAATGTAGATGGTTCTGTTGTGAAGGTTGCCATAACGTAGATGGTCCTGTTGTGAAGGTTGCCATAATGTAGATGGTTCTGTTGTGAAGGTTGCCATAATGTAGATGGTTCTGTTGTGAAGGTTGCCATAATGTAGATGGTCCTGTTGTGAAGGTTGCCATAATGTAGATGGTCCTGTTGTGAAGGTTGCAATAATGTAGATGGTCCTGTTGTGAAGGTTGCCATAATGTAGATGGTTCTGTTGTGAAGGTTGCCATAATGTAGATGGTTCTGTTGTGAAGGTTGCCATAATGTAGATGGTTCTGTTGTGAAGGTTGCCATAATGTAGATGGTTCTGTTGTGAAGGTTGCCATAATGTAGATGGTTCTGTTGTGAAGGTTGCCATAATGTAGATGGTCCTGTTGTGAAGGTTGCCATAATGTGGATTGTTCTGTTGTGAAGGTTGCCATAATGTAGATGGTTCTGTTGTGAAGGTTGCCATAATGTAGATGGTCCTGTTGTGAAGGTTGCCATAATGTAGATGGTTCTGTTGTGAAGGTTGCCATAATGTAGATGGTCCTGTTGTGAAGGTTGCCATAATGTAGATGGTTCTGTTGTGAAGGTTGCCATAATGTAGATGGTTCTGTTGTGAAGGTTGCCATAATGTAGATGGTCCTGTTGTGAAGGTTGCCATAATGTAGATGGTTCTGTTGTGAAGGTTGCCATAATGTAGATGGTTCTGTTGTGAAGGTTGCCATAATGTAGATGGTTCTGTTGTGAAGGTTGCCATAATGTAGATGGTCCTGTTGTGAAGGTTGCCATAATGTAGATGGTCCTGTTTTGAAGGTTGCCATAATGTAGATGGTCCTGTTGTGAAGGTTGCCATAATGTAGATGGTTCTGTTGTGAAGGTTGCCATAATGTAGATGGTTCTGTTGTGAAGGTTGCCATAATGTAGATGCTTCTGTTGTGAAGGTTGCCATAATGTAGATGGTTCTGTTGTGAAGGTTGCCATAATGTAGATGGTTCTGTTGTGAAGGTTGCCATAATGTAGATGGTTCTGTTGTGAAGGTTGCCATAATGTAGATGGTCCTGTTGTGCAGGTTGCCATAATGTAGATGGTCCTGTTGTGCAGGTTGCCATAATGTAGATGGTTCTGTTGTGAAGGTTGCCATAATGTAGATGGTTCTGTTGTGAAGGTTGCCATAATGTAGATGGTCCTGTTGTGAAGGTTGCCATAATGTAGATGGTCCTGTTGTGAAGGTTGCCATAATGTAGATGGTTCTGTTGTGAAGGTTGCCATAATGTAGATGGTTCTGTTGTGCAGGTTGCCATAATGTAGATGGTCCTGTTGTGAAGGTTGCCATAATGTAGATGGTTCTGTTGTGCAGGTTGCCATAATGTAGATGGTCCTGTTGTGAAGGTTGCCATAATGTAGATGGTCCTGTTGTGCAGGTTGCCATAATGTAGATGGTCCTGTTGTGCAGGTTGCCATAATGTAGATGGTTCTGTTGTGCAGGTTGCCATAATGTAGATGGTTCTGTTGTGAAGGTTGCCATAATGTAGATGGTCCTGTTGTGAAGGTTGCCATAATGTAGATGGTCCTGTTGTGAAGGTTGCCATAATGTAGATGGTTCTGTTGTGAAGGTTGCCATAATGTAGATGGTCCTGTTGTGAAGGTTGCCATAATGTAGATGGTTCTGTTGTGAAGGTTGCCATAATGTAGATGGTTCTGTTGTGAAGGTTGCCATAATGTAGATGGTCCTGTTGTGAAGGTTGCCATAATGTAGATGGTCCTGTTGTGCAGGTTGCCATAATGTAGATGGTTCTGTTGTGAAGGTTGCCATAATGTAGATGGTCCTGTTGTGAAGGTTGCCATAATGTAGATGGTCCTGTTGTGAAGGTTGCCATAATGTAGATGGTTCTGTTGTGAAGGTTGCCATAATGTAAATGGTTCTGTTGTGAAGGTTGCCATAATGTAAATGGTTCTGTTGTGAAGGTTGCCATAATGTAGATGGTTCTCTTGTGAAGGTTGCCATAATGTAGATAGTCCTGTTGTGAAGGTTGCCATAATGTAGATGGTCCTGTTGTGAAGGTTGTCATAATGTAGATGGTTCTGTTGTGAAGGTTGCCATAATGTAGATAGTCCTGTTGTGAAGGTTGCCATAATGTAGATGATCCTGTTGTGAAGGTTGCCATAATGTAGATAGTCCTGTTGTGAAGGTTGCCATAATGTAGATGGTTCTGTTGTGAAGGTTGTCATAATGTAGATAGTCCTGTTGTGAAGGTTGCCATAATGTAGATAGTCCTGTTGTGAAGGTTGCCATAATGTAGATGGTTCTCTTGTGAAGGTTGCCATAATGTAGATAGTCCTGTTGTGAAGGTTGCCATAATGTAGATGGTCCTGTTGTGAAGGTTGCCATAATGTAGATGATCCTATTGTGAAGGTTGCCATAATGTAGATGGTCCTGTTGTGAAGGTTGCCATAATGTAGATGATCCTGTTGTGAAGGTTGCCATAATGTAGATAGTCCTGTTGTGAAGGTTGCCATAATGTAGATGGTCCTGTTGTGAAGGTTGCCATAATGTAGATGATCCTGTTGTGAAGGTTGCCGTAATGTAGATAGTCCTGTTGTGAAGGTTGCCATAATGTAGATAGTCCTGTTGTGAAGGTTGTCATAATGTAGATGATTCTGTTGTGAAGGTTGCCATAATGTAGATGGTTCTGTTGTGAAGGTTGCCATAATGTAGATGGTTCTGTTGTGAAGGTTGCCATAATGTAGATGGTTCTGTTGTGAAGGTTGCCATAATGTAGATGGTCCTGTTGTGAAGGTTGTCATAATGTAGATGGTTCTGTTGTGAAGGTTGCCATAATGTAGATAGTCCTGTTGTGAAGGTTGCCATAATGTAGATAGTTCTGTTGTGAAGGTTGCCATAATGTAGATGGTCCTGTTGTGAAGGTTGTCATAATGTAGATGGTTCTGTTGTGAAGGTTGCCATAATGTAGATGGTTCTGTTGTGAAGGTTGCCATAATGTAGATGGTCCTGTTGTGAAGGTTGCCATAATGTAGATGGTCCTGTTGTGAAGGTTGTCATAATGTAGATGGTCCTGTTGTGAAGGTTGCCATAATGTAGATGGTCCTGTTGTGAAGGTTGCCATAATGTAGATGGTTCTGTTGTGAAGGTTGCCATAATGTAGATGGTCCTGTTGTGAAGGTTGTCATAATGTAGATGGTCCTGTTGTGAAGGTTGCCATAATGTAGATGGTCCTGTTGTGAAGGTTGCCATAATGTAGATGGTTCTGTTGTGAAGGTTGCCATAATGTAGATGGTTCTGTTGTGAAGGTTGCCATAATGTGGATGGTTCTGTTGTGAAGGTTGCCATAATGTAGATGGTCCTGTTGTGAAGGTTGCCATAATGTAGATGGTCCTGTTGTGAAGGTTGCCATAATGTAGATGGTTCTGTTGTGAAGGTTGCCATAATGTAGATGGTCCTGTTGTGAAGGTTGCCATAATGTAGATGGTTCTGTTGTGAAGGTTGCCATAATGTAGATGGTTCTGTTGTGAAGGTTGCCATAATGTAGATGGTTCTGTTGTGAAGGTTGCCATAATGTAGATGGTTCTGTTGTGAAGGTTGCCATAATGTAGATGGTCCTGTTGTGAAGGTTGTCATAATGTAGATGGTTCTGTTGTGAAGGTTGCCATAATGTAGATAGTCCTGTTGTGAAGGTTGCCATAATGTAGATGGTCCTGTTGTGAAGGTTGCCATAATGTAGATGATCCTGTTGTGAAGGTTGCCATAATGTAGATAGTCCTGTTGTGAAGGTTGCCATAATGTAGATAGTCCTGTTGTGAAGGTTGTCATAATATAGATGGTTCTGTTGTGAAGGTTGCCATAATGTAGATAGTCCTGTTGTGAAGGTTGCCATAATGTAGATGGTCCTGTTGTGAAGGTTGTCATAATGTAGATGATTCTGTTGTGAAGGTTGCCATAATGTAGATGGTTCTGTTGTGAAGGTTGCCATAATGTAGATGGTTCTGTTGTGAAGGTTGCCATAATGTAGATGGTTCTGTTGTGAAGGTTGCCATAATATAGATGGTTCTGTTGTGAAGGTTGCCATAATGTAGATGGTTCTGTTGTGAAGGTTGCCATAATGTAGATGGTCCTGTTGTGAAGGTTGCCATAATGTAGATGGTCCTGTTGTGAAGGTTGCCATAATGTAGATGGTTCTGTTGTGAAGGTTGCCATAATGTAGATGGTTCTGTTGTGAAGGTTGCCATAATGTAGATGGTTCTGTTGTGAAGGTTGCCATAATGTAGATGGTTCTGTTGTGAAGGTTGCCATAATGTAGATGGTTCTGTTGTGAAGGTTGCCATAATGTAGATGGTTCTGTTGTGAAGGTTGCCATAATGTAGATGGTTCTGTTGTGAAGGTTGCCATAATGTAGATGGTTCTGTTGTGAAGGTTGCCATAATGTAGATGGTTCTGTTGTGAAGGTTGCCATAATGTAGATGGTTCTGTTGTGAAGGTTGCCATAATGTAGATGGTTCTGTTGTGAAGGTTGCCATAATCCTGTGTTCACTGTTACCTTCCCTTACTAACAGGTCGACTGACATTTGTATTAAATCTTTTTCCAACTCCAACCTTGCCATGAAACATATGTGACTGCGGTGTTTCGACCTCCAGGTCTACATGTGACTGCGGTGTTTCGACCTCCAGGTCTACATGTGACTGCGGTGTTTCGCCCTCCAGGACTACATGTGACTGGTGTTTCGCCCTCCAGGTCTACATGTGACTCCGATGTTTCACCATCCAAGTCTACATGTACCAGCGGTGTTTCACCCTCAAGATCTACATGTGACTGTGGTGTTTCACCCTCCAGGTCTACACGTGACTGTAGTGTTTCACCCTCCAGGTCTACACGTGACTGTAGTGTTTCACCCTCCAGGTCTACATGTGACTGTGGTGTTTCACCATCCAAGTCTACATGTGACTGTGGTGTTTCGCCCTCCAGGTCTACATGTGACTGTGGTGTTTCACCCTCCAGGTCTACATGTGACTGTGGTGTTTCGCCCTCCAGGTCTACATGTGACTGTGGTGTTTCACCCTCAAGATCTACCTGTGACTGTGGTGTTTCACCCTCCAGGTCTACATGTGACTGGTGTTTCACCCTCCAGGTCTACACGTGACTGTAGTGTTTCACCCTCCAGGTCTACACGTGACTGTGGTGTTTCACCCTCCATGTCTACATGTGACTGTGGTGTTTCACCCTCCAGGTCTACACGTGACTGTAGTGTTTCACCCTCCAGGTCTACATGTGACTGTGGTGTTTCACCCTCCAGGTCTACATGTGACTGGTGTTTCGCCCTCCAGGTCTACATGTGACTGTGGTGTTTCACCCTCCAGGTCTACATGTGACTGTGGTGTTTCACCCTCCAGGTCTACATGTGACTGTAGTGTTTCACCCTCCAGGTCTACATGTGACTGTAGTGTTTCACCCTCCAGGTCTACATGGGACTGTGGTGTTTCACCCTCAAGATCTACATGTGACTGTGGTGTTTCACCCTCCAGGTCTACATGTGACTGTGGTGTTTCACCCTCCAGGTCTACATGTGACTGTGGTGTTTCACCCTCAAGGTCTACATGTGACTGGTGTTTCACCCTCCAGGTCTACACGTGACTGTAGTGTTTCACCCTCCAGGTCTACACGTGACTGTGGTGTTTCACCCTCCATGTCTACATGTGACTGTGGTGTTTCACCCTCCAGGTCTACACGTGACTGTAGTGTTTCACCATCCAGGTCTACATGTGACTGTGGTGTTTCACCCTCCAGGTCTACATGTGACTGTGGTGTTTCGCCCTCCAGTTCTACATGTGACTGTGGTGTTTCACCCTCCAGGTCTACACGTGACTGTGGTGTTTCACCCTCCAGGTCTACATGTGACTGTGGTGTTTCACCCTCCAGGTCTACATGTGACTGTAGTGTTTCACCCTCCAGGTCTACATGTGACTGTAGTGTTTCACCCTCCAGGTCTACATGGGACTGTGGTGTTTCACCCTCAAGATCTGCATGTGACTGTGGTGTTTCACCCTCCAGGTCTACATGTGACTGTGGTGTTTCACCCTCCAGGTCTACATGTGACTGTGGTGTTTCACCCTCCAGGTCTACATGTGACTGTGGTGTTTCACCCTCCAGGTCTACATGTGACTGTGGTGTTTCACCCTCCAGGTCTACACGTGACTGTGGTGTTTCACCCTCCAGGTCTACATGTGACTGTGGTGTTTCGCCCTCCAGGTCTACATGTGACTGTGGTGTTTCGGCCTCCAGGTCTACATGTGACTGTGGTGTTTCACCCTCCAGGTCTACATGTGACTGCGATGTTTCACCCTCCAGGTCTACGTGTGACTGGTGTTTCACCCTCCAGGACTACATGTGACTGTGGTGTTTCACCCTCCAGGTCTACATGTGACTGCGATGTTTCACCCTCCAGGTCTACGTGTGACTGGTGTTTCACCCTCCAGGACTACATGTGACTGCGATGTTTCACCCTCCAGGTCTACGTGTGACTGGTGTTTCACCCTCCAGGACTACATGTGACTGTGGTGTTTCGCCCTCCAGGTCTACATGTGACTGTGGTGTTTCACCCTCCAGGTCTACATGTGACTGCGATGTTTCACCCTCCAGGTCTACATGTGACTGGTGTTTCACCCTCCAGGACTACATGTGACTGTGGTGTTTCACCCTCCAGGTCTACATGTGACTGCGGTGTTTCGCCCTCCAGGACGACATGTGACTGTGGTGTTTCACCCTCCAGGTCTACATGTGACTGCGGTGTTTCACCCTCCAGGACTACATGTGACTGCGGTGTTTCGCCCTCCAGGACTACATGTGACTGTGGTGTTTCACCCTTCAGATCTACATGTGACTGTGGTGTTTCGCCCTCCAGGACTACATGTGACTGTGGTGTTTCACCCTCCAGGACTACATGTGACTGCGGTGTTTTGCCCTCCAGGTCTACATGTGACTGCGGTGTTTCGCCCTCCAGGACTACATGTGACTGTGGTGTTTCACCCTCCAGGTCTACATGTGACTGCGGTGTTTCGCCCTCCAGGACATGTGACTGCGGTGTTTCACCCTCCATGTTTACATGTGACTGCGATGTTTCACCCTCCAGGTCTACATATGACTGTGGTGTTTCACCCTCCATGTCTACATGTGACTGTGGTGTTTCGCCCTTCATGTCTGCATGTGACTGTGGTGTTTCACCCTCCATGTCTAAATGTGACTGTGGTGTTTCACCCTCCATGTCTACATGTGACTGTGGTGTTTCGCCCTTCATGTCTACATGTGACTGTGGTGTTTCACCCTCCATGTCTACATGTGACTGTGGTGTTTCGCCCTTCATGTCTACATGTGACTGTGGTGTTTCACCCTCCAGGTCTACATGTGACTGTGGTGTTTCACCCTCCAGGTCTACATGTGACTGTGGTGTTTCGCCCTCCAGGACTACATGTGACTGTGGTGTTTCACCCTCCAGGTCTACATGTGACTGCGGTGTTTCACCCTCCATGTCTACATGTGATTGCGGTGTTTCGCCCTTCAGGTCTACATATGACTGGTGTTTCACCCTCCAGGTCTACATGTGACTGTGGTGTTTCACCCTCCAGGTCTACATGTGACTGTGGTGTTTCGCCCTCCAGGACTACATGTGACTGTGGTGTTTCACCCACCAGGACTACATGTGACTGCGGTGTTTCACCCACCAGGACTACATGTGACTGTGGTGTTTCACCCACCAGGACTACATGTGACTGTGGTGTTTCACCCACCAGGACTACATGTGACTGCGGTGTTTCGCCCTCCAGGACTACATGTGACTGTGGTGTTTCACCCACCAGGACTACATGTGACTGTGGTGTTTCACCCTCCAGGTCTACATGTGACTGCGGTGTTTCGCCCTCCAGGACTACATGTGACTGCGGTGTTTCACCCTTCAGCTCTGCATATGACTGCAGTGTTTCACCCTCCATGTCTACATGTGACTGCGGTGTTTCGCCCTCCAGGACTACATGTGACTGTGGTGTTTCACCCTCCAGGTCTACATGTGACTGCGGTGTTTCGCCCTCCAGGACATGTGACTGCGGTGTTTCACCCTCCATGTTTACATGTGACTGCGATGTTTCACCCTCCAGGTCTACATGTGACTGTGGTGTTTCACCCTCCATGTCTACATGTGACTGTGGTGTTTCACCCTCCATGTCTACATGTGACTGCGGTGTTTCGCCCTCCAGGTCTACATGTTACTGGTGTTTCACCCTCCATGTCTACATATGACTGTGGTGTTTCACCTTTCATGTCTACATGCGACTGTGGTGTTTCGCCCTCCATGTCTACATGTGACTGCATTGTTTCACCCTCCATGTCTACATGTGACTGTGGTGTTTCACCCTTCAGGTCTACATGTGACTGCGGTGTTTCACCTTTCATGTCTACATGCGACTGTGATGTTTCGCCCTCCATGTCTACATGTGACTGCGGTGTTTCACCCTCCATGTCTACATGTGACTGCAATGTTTCACCCTCCATGTCTACATGTGACTGTGGTGTTTCACCCTTCAGGTCTACATGTGACTGCGGTGTTTCACCCTCCATGTCTACATGTGACTGTGGTGTTTCACCCTCCATGTCTACATGTGACTGTGGTGTTTCACCCTCCATGTCTACATGTGACTGCGGTGTTTCACCCTCCATGTCTACATGCGTCTGTGGTGTTTCGCCCTCCATGTCTACATGTGACTATGGTGTTTCACCCTCCGTGTCTACATGTGACTGTGGTGTTTCGCCCTTCATGTCTACTTGTCACTCTGGTGTTTCACCCTCCATGTCTACATGTGACTGTGGTGTTTCACCCTCCAGGTCTACATGTGACTGTGGTGTTTCACCCTCCATGTCTACATGTGACTGTGGTGTTTCACCCTCCATGTCTACATGTGACTGTGGTGTTTCACCCTCCAGGTCTACATGTGACTGTGGTGTTTCACCCTCCATGTCTACATGTGACTGTGGTGTTTCACCCTCCAGGTCTACATGTGACTGTGGTGTTTTACCCTCCATGTCTACATGTGACTGTGGTGTTTCACCCTCCAGGTCTACATGTGACTGTGGTGTTTCGCCTTCCATGTCAACATATGACTGGTGTTTCGCCTTCCATGTCTACATGTGACTGTGGTGTTTCGCCTTCCATGTCTACATATGACTGGTGTTTCGCCTTCCATGTCTACATATGACTGGTGTTTCGCCTTCCATGTCTACATATGACTGGTGTTTCGCCTTCCATGTCTACATATGACTGGTGTTTCGCCTTCCATGTCTACATATGACTGGTGTTTCGCCTTCCATGTGTACATATGACTGGTGTTTCGCCTTCCATGTCTACATATGACTGGTGTTTCGCCTTCCATGTCTACATATGACTGGTGTTTCGCCTTCCATGTCTACATATGACTGGTGTTTCGCCTTCCATGTCTACATATGACTGGTGTTTCGCCTTCCATGTCTACATATGACTGGTGTTTCGCCTTCCATGTCTACATGTGACTGTGGTGTTTCACCCTCCAGGTCTACATGTGACTGTGGTGTTTCGCCTTCCATGTCAACATATGACTGGTGTTTCGCCTTCCATGTCTACATATGACTGGTGTTTCGCCTTCCATGTCTACATATGACGTGTTTCGCCTTCCATGTCTACATATGACTGGTGTTTCGCCTTCCATGTCTACATATGACTGGTGTTTCGCCTTCCATGTCTACATATGACTGGTGTTTCGCCTTCCATGTCTACATATGACGTGTTTCGCCTTCCATGTCTACATATGACTGGTGTTTCGCCTTCCATGTCTACATATGACTGGTGTTTCGCCTTCCATGTCTACATATGACTGGTGTTTCGCCCTCCAGGACTACATGTGACTGCGGTGTTTCACCCTCCATGTTGATTATTTTTGTATTAAACAACTATAATACAAAAAAGAAAAAGAAAAAAAAACACTGTACTGGTGAGAGAAACTTCTAGATGATCCGGGACAGGATTGTAGATGAATGGTTCACAGAACCGACACGTCATCATCCGGGACAGGATTGTAGATGAATGGTTCACAGAACCGACACGTCATCATCCGGGACAGGATTGTAGATGAATGGTTCACAGAACCGACACGTCATCATCCGGGACAGGACCTGTGATCTAAAACAACTCAAGACGAGTTGTTGTAGATCACATTGAACAAATGTGACACCACCAACCACTCAAGACGATGCTTTGATTCACCCTGGACCATTGTCAGGTTATCATGAGGTTCCTCTCCTAAGTGACGCGGGATTTTGATGAACTGTCCAAGTGATGGTAACTAATATTGTATTCTTCCTTATGTTTGTATTATGTCCGATATTGGATTATTATTATTATAATCAAAAAGAAGCGCTAAGCCACAAGGGCTATACAGCGTCCGATATTGGAAGTTTCCATATTGTTAGTTCTAAGAGTCGTCTTGTGTATCGTCAGTGCCGTGTATTAATGGTCCGCCTCCTGTTGTCTTTCTCTGTTGATTTTGTGAAGGACCTGCTTAATTTGGACCAGTGGGCCTGCTGCAGTGTTCCTCCATTCTTATGTTGTCATCTGTCTGGTCCTCACTTCTCTGGTCTTTTTCTGTCTGTTTATATCTGCGTCTAAAAGAAATTGACATTTTCTGTATTCTCGTTGTTTTTCTTTCAATGTTTGTGTAGGATTCTTTGCCTTTCAGTCGAAAATCTGAGCACCTTAGGTTTTATCTTTGCTCTTTATAATAATAATAATAATATTTATTATTATTATTATTATTATTATTTTAATGAGACATTTGCAATTTAAAACTTGACATTAGCAATGGTAGCGCGTTCGGCCCAGAACATAACCCGGAATCAACCCGGGACGTACAGGCAAGCAAGTCTCTTAACACCTTCCTTGCTGAAAGTAGATAACTCAGGTGTTTGTCGACTTCTGTTAGTGGCATCCTGAGGGAGATAATCGCCCTCCCCCATTCCCGGTGGAAATAAGCCACCCTGCTTCCCTTACCTGGGTTGTTCTGTGTTAATAATCTTTCTGGGTTTATAACCCTCCAGGGTTAACCCAGGAGGGCCAGTTCTTCAAGTGGGCAGCAGCGGCGTAAGAGCCATTTAGCGTAGCCTTGACCACTGGTAACTGGTGATTAATGCTTAGTGGATGTTGAGTGTTTTATCTGGTGATTAGTGAGGATATAGTGTGATATTTGGTGATTAGTGAGGAATTTGTATTATATATAATGATTAGTAGGGATTTAAAGAGTGTTATATCCGGGTTGCGGAGAAGGGTATCATCCAGGTGATGTAGTGGCAGACAGCATGATTAGTGTTATGGTAATGACCGCTGTGTTATAATGGTAATGTTGTGGTGTGGAAGGCGGTGTTGGCTTTCACGAGAATGGTAATAAAAGAGGGAGGCAGGTGAGTAAGTGAGAGAGAGAGAGAGAGAGAGAGAGAGAGAGAGAGAGAGAGAGAGAGAGAGAGAGAGAGAGAGAGAGAGAGAGAGAGAGAGAGAGAGAGAGAGAGAAGGCCTGTGTGAATTCTAAGGTATTTGAGCAGGTTGGGTTACTAGCACTTGGTTCTTCTCTTCACCGTACAGAGAGCAGGGAGAAAGCCTACGTATACGCCATCTCGGCCGCCGGGGTGGCATACAGCGTCACCCGCGCCTGCAGCAGAGGAGAATTGACGGAGTGTGGTTGTGATGAACGCATACGTCAGCGACCCACCAGAGGCAGGTATGTCACTGTGAGTCTTCTACGTCACTCCTGTGCGTCACTGTCTCATATACATCGCTCTTAACCTATCTTCGTACTCCGGCCCACGTGGGTCTGGGGCCAGATTTGTACCAAACATCTGAACTTTCTGAATTTTGTACATATGTTTGATATGATGAAGGTTCCATGCAGGCTCTGTGTACTCCAGTACTGGTGTAACATGTACCGTCTATAGTGATGTCATCTTAAGATTCATGGAAACTCTTTTTATATATACTAGTTTTGCTTAGGCTTTCGTTGCTATTCTATTGGTTTGTCCCTCAGTCATCAGGTTTGTTGTGGTGTTGAAGTCAAGGTCATTTTCTCATACAGATTCAAATAATTGATTATATAATTAGAGTAATGGAAGACAGTGCCGAGAGGTAGGTGAGCAAAACATATGTGCAACAATTAAGTATCTCGGAAATAAAGATAGTTAACTGTTGCCCATATTTCACTCACCTGTTTGACTACCTAGTGTGGTACGCCACCTCTACCTTCCTATCTCCTGGTTCCCTCCTCATAAACATATAATCATTAGCAGTGAATCCCAGTAGCCACCTGCTGAACCGTTCATGTAACTTGTTTAAGTCTTTCTTTAACATCTTACAATCCTCTTCTCACTTTATTCTCCTCGTAAACTTTGCGTCATCCTCAAACATTAACATTGACCCGGCAGGTCCTTGACATATTTCATGAAGATTGTGGTTCCAACAAATGAACTTTGTAACACTCCATTTCATTCATCGGTCTGATCTTTGTCTTCTCGATATACTTAGGTGAGTTAAAGCAGCAGTTTGCCTCTCTCAACCCATGCTGGTTTTTACAACAAAATCTTTGTTTTCCAGATGGTATACCAACTTAATCTTTCATATGTTCTTCATTACCTTGCAGAGTATACATGGCAGCGATGTTGGTTGAAGCAGAAGAACCTCTTCTTTATTTCCATTTTGCAAGTTGTTGCAACAGTTGAATATTAAAAGCTCTCTGGCATCCCTCCTTTCTCCTGGGATTTATTATACTCTTTCGTCTCCTTCACTATTCATTGAGATTTTATCTGTTTACATTGTTTTTAATGTCTAGTTCCCTCAGGTATTATTTTTTTGCCTATTATTTTGTAACAACTAGTGTGTTTAGAGTCTTGTATTGCGGTGTTCCTCTCCATGGTTCATGGTGGTGGTGAGGTGTTCCTCTCCATCGTTCATGGTGATGGTGAGGTGTTAATCTCCATGGTTCATGGTGGTTTATCTGGAGAGAGTTCCGGGGGTCAACGCCCCCGCGGCCCGGTCTGTGACCAGGCCTCCTTAGGTCAGTGTCCCAGGATGCGACCCACACCAGTCGACTAACACCCAGGTACCCATTTTACTGATGGGGAACATAGACAACAGGTGGAAAGAAACACGTCCAATGTTTCTACTCTGGCTGGGAATCGAACCCAGGCCCTCACCGTGTGAAGCGAGAGCGTTAACCACCAGGCCACCAGAGCCTGGTGGTGAGATGTTCCTCTCCATCGTTCATGGTGGTGGTGAGGTGTTCCTCTCCATGGTTCATGGTGGTGGTGAGGTGTTCCTCTCCATGGTTCATGGTGGTGGTGAGGTGTTCCTCTCCATGGTTCATGGTGGTGGTGAGGTGTTCCTCTCCATGGTTCATGGTGGTGGTGTGGTGTTCCTCTCCATGGTTCATGGTGGTGGTGAGGTGTTCCTCTCCATGGTTCATGGTGGTGGTGATGTGTTCCCTCCATGGTTCATGGTGGTGGTGAGGTGTTCCTCTCCATGGTTCATGGTGGTGGTGAGGTGTTCCTCTCCATGGTTCATGGTGGTGGTGAGGTGTTCCTCTCCATGGTTCATGGTGGTGGTGTGGTGTTCCCTCTCCATGGTTCATGGTTCATGGTGGTGGTGAGGTGTTCCTCTCCATGGTTCATGGTGGTGGTGAGGTGTTCCTCTCCATCGTTCATGGTGGTGGTGAGGTGTTCCTCTCCATGGTTCATGGTGGTGGTGAGGTGTTCCTCTCCATGGTTCATGGTGGTGGTGAGGTGTTCCTCTCCATGGTTCATGGTGGTGGTGAGGTGTTCCCTCCATGGTTCATGGTGGTGGTGAGGTGTTCCTCTCCATGGTTCATGGTGGTGGTGAGGTGTTCCTCTCCATGGTTCATGGTGGTGGTGAGGTGTTCCTCTCCATGGTTCATGGTGGTGGTGAGGTGTTCCTCTCCATGGTTCATGGTGGTGGTGAGGTGTTCCTCTCCATGGTTCATGGTGGTGGTGAGGTGTTCCTCTCCATGGTTCATGGTGGTGGTGAGGTGTTCCTCTCCATGGTTCATGGTGGTGGTGAGGTGTTCCCTCCATGGTTCATGGTGGTGGTGAGGTGTTCCTCTCCATGGTTCATGGTGGTGGTGAGGTGTTCCTCTCCATGGTTCATGGTGGTGGTGAGGTGTTCCTCTCCATGGTTCATGGTGGTGGTGAGGTGTTCCTCTCCATGGTTCATGGTGGTGGTGAGGTGTTCCTCTCCATGGTTCATGGTGGTGGTGAGGTGTTCCTCTCCATGGTTCATGGTGGTGGTGAGGTGTTCCTCTCCATCGTTCATGGTGATGGTGAGGTGTTCCCTCCATGGTTCATGGTGGTGGTGAGGTGTTCCTCTCCATCGTTCATGGTGGGGGTGAGGTGTTCCTCTCCATGGTTCATGGTGGTGGTGAGGTGTTCCTCTCCATGGTTCATGGTGGTGGTGAGGTGTTCCTCTCCATGGTTCATGGTGGTGGTGAGGTGTTCCTCTCCATGGTTCATGGTGGTGGTGAGGTGTTCCTCTCCATCGTTCATGGTGGTGGTGAGGTGTTCCCTCCATCGTTCATGGTGGTGGTGAGGTGTTCCCTCCACCGTTCATGGTGGTGGTGAGGTGTTCCTCTCCATCGTTCATGGTGGTGGTGAGGTGTTCCTCTCCATGGTTCATGGTGGTGGTGAGGTGTTCCCTCCACCGTTCATGGTGGTGGTGAGGTGTTCCTCTCCATCGTTCATGGTGGTGGTGAGGTGTTCCTCTCCATGGTTCATGGTGGTGGTGAGGTGTTCCTCTCCATCGTTCATGGTGGTGGTGAGGTGTTCCTCTCCATGGTTCATGGTGGTGGTGAGGTGTTCCTCTCCATCGTTCATGGTGGTGGTGAGGTGTTCCTCTCCATGAGGTGTTCATGGTGGTGGTGAGGTGTTCCTCTCCATCGTTCATGGTGGTGGTGAGGTGTTCCTCTCCATGGTTCATGGTGGTGGTGAGGTGTTCCTCTCCATCGTTCATGGTGGTGGTGAGGTGTTCCTCTCCATGGTTCATGGTGGTGGTGAGGTGTTCCTCTCCATCGTTCATGGTGGTGGTGAGGTGTTCCTCTCCATGGTTCATGGTGGTGGTGAGGTGTTCCTCTCCATCGTTCATGGTGGTGGTGAGGTGTTCCTCTCCATCGTTCATGGTGGTGGTGAGGTGTTCCCTCCATCGTTCATGGTGGTATTGAGGTGTTTCTCCTCCACCGTTCATGGTGGTAGTGAGGTGTTCCTCTCCATCGTTCATGGGGGTGGTGAGGTGTTCCCTACCTCGTTCATGGTGGTGGTGAGGTGTTCCGCTCCATCGTTCATGGTGGTGGGGAGGGGTTCCTCTCCATCGTTCATGGTGGTGGTGAGGTGTTCCTCTCCATCGTTCATGGTGGTGGTGAGGTGTTCCATGGTGGTGGTGAGGTGTTCCTCTCCATCGTTCATGGTGGTGGTGAGGTGTTCCTCTCCATCGTTCATGGTGGTGGTGAGGTGTTCCTCTCCATCGTTCATGGTGGTGGTGAGGTGTTCCTCTCCATCGTTCATGGTGGTGGTGAGGTGTTCCCTCCATCGTTCATGGTGGTGGTGAGGTGTTCCTCTCCATGGTTCATGGTGGTGGTGAGGTGTTCCTCTCCATGGTTCATGGTGGTGGTGAGGTGTTCCTCTCCATCGTTCATGGTGGTGGTGAGGTGTTCCTCTCCATCGTTCATGGTGGTGGTGAGGTGTTCCTCTCCATCGTTCATGGTGGTGGTGAGGTGTTCCTCTCCATCGTTCATGGTGGTGGTGAGGTGTTCCTCTCCATCGTTCATGGTGGTGGTGAGGTGTTCCTCTCCATGGTTCATGGTGGTGGTGAGGTGTTCCTCTCCATGGTTCATGGTGGTGGTGAGGTGTTCCTCTCCATCGTTCATGGTGGTGGTGAGGTGTTCCTCTCCATCGTTCATGGTGGTGGTGAGGTGTTCCTCTCCATCGTTCATGGTGGTGGTGAGGTGTTCCTCTCCATCGTTCATGGTGGTGGTGAGGTGTTCCCTCCATCGTTCATGGTGGTGGTGAGGTGTTCCCTCCATCGTTCATGGTGGTGGTGAGGTGTTCCTCTCCATCGTTCATGGTGGTGGTGAGGTGTTCCTCTCCATCGTTCATGGTGGTGGTGAGGTGTTCCTCTCCATCGTTCATGGTGGTGGTGAGGTGTTCCTCTCCATCGTTCATGGTGGTGGTGAGGTGTTCCTCTCCATCGTTCATGGTGGTGGTGAGGTGTTCCTCTCCATGGTTCATGGTGGTGGTGAGGTGTTCCTCTCCATCGTTCATGGTGGTGGTGAGGTGTTCCTCTCCATCGTTCATGGTGGTGGTGAGGTGTTCCTCTCCATCGTTCATGGTGGTGGTGAGGTGTTCCTCTCCATCGTTCATGGTGGTGGTGAGGTGTTCCTCTCCATCGTTCATGGTGGTGGTGAGGTGGTTCATGGTGGTGGTGAGGTGTTCCTCTCCATCGTTCATGGTGGTGGTGAGGTGTTCCTCTCCATGGTTCATGGTGGTGGTGAGGTGTTCCTCTCCATCGTTCATGGTGGTGGTGAGGTGTTCCTCTCCATGGTTCATGGTGGTGGTGAGGTGTTCCTCTCCATGGTTCATGGTGGTGGTGAGGTGTTCCTCTCCATGGTTCATGGTGGTGGTGAGGTGTTCCTCTCCATGGTTCATGGTGGTGGTGAGGTGTTCCCTCCATCGTTCATGGTGGTGGTGAGGTGTTCCTCTCCATCGTTCATGGTGGTGGTGAGGTGTTCCTCTCCATGGTTCATGGTGGTGGTGAGGTGTTCCTCTCCATGGTTCATGGTGGTGGTGAGGTGTTCCTCTCCATCGTTCATGGTGGTGGTGAGGTGTTCCTCTCCATGGTGGTGGTGAGGTGGTTCATGGTGGTGGTGAGGTGTTCCTCTCCATCGTTCATGGTGGTGGTGAGGTGTTCCTCTCCATGGTTCATGGTGGTGGTGAGGTGTTCCTCTCCATCGTTCATGGTGGTGGTGAGGTGTTCCTCTCCATCGTTCATGGTGGTGGTGAGGTGTTCCTCTCCATGGTTCATGGTGGTGGTGAGGTGTTCCTCTCCATCGTTCATGGTGGTGGTGAGGTGTTCCTCTCCATGGTTCATGGTGGTGGTGAGGTGTTCCTCTCCATCGTTCATGGTGGTGGTGAGGTGTTCCTCTCCATCGTTCATGGTGGTGGTGAGGTGTTCCTCTCCATGGTTCATGGTGGTGGTGAGGTGTTCCTCTCCATCGTTCATGGTGGTGGTGAGGTGTTCCTCTCCATGGTTCATGGTGGTGGTGAGGTGTTCCTCTCCATGGTTCATGGTGGTGGTGAGGTGTTCCTCTCCATCGTTCATGGTGGTGGTGAGGTGTTCCTCTCCATGGTTCATGGTGGTGGTGAGGTGTTCCTCTCCATCGTTCATGGTGGTGGTGAGGTGTTCCTCTCCATGGTTCATGGTGGTGGTGAGGTGTTCCTCTCCATGGTTCATGGTGGTGGTGAGGTGTTCCTCTCCATCGTTCATGGTGGTGGTGAGGTGTTCCTCTCCATGGTTCATGGTGGTGGTGAGGTGTTCCTCTCCATCGTTCATGGTGGTGGTGAGGTGTTCCTCTCCATCGTTCATGGTGGTGGTGAGGTGTTCCTCTCCATGGTTCATGGTGGTGGTGAGGTGTTCCTCTCCATCGTTCATGGTGGTGGTGAGGTGTTCCTCTCCATCGTTCATGGTGGTGGTGAGGTGTTCCTCTCCATGGTTCATGGTGGTGGTGAGGTGTTCCTCTCCATCGTTCATGGTGGTGGTGAGGTGTTCCCTCCACCGTTCATGGTGGTGGTGAGGTGTTCCTCTCCATGGTTCATGGTGGTGGTGAGGTGTTCCTCTCCATCGTTCATGGTGGTGGTGGTGGTGGTGGTGAGGTGTTCCTCTCCATCGTTCATGGTGGTATTGAGGTGTTCCTCTCCATCGTTCATGGTGGTGGTGAGGTGTTCCCTCCATCGTTCATGGTGGTGGTGAGGTGTTCCTCTCCATCGTTCATGGTGGTGGTGAGGTGTTCCTCTCCATCGTTCATGGTGGTGGTGAGGTGTTCCTCTCCATCGTTCATGGTGGTGGTGAGGTGTTCCCTCCATCGTTCATGGTGGTGGTGAGGTGTTCCCTCCATCGTTCATGGTGGTGGTGAGGTGTTCCTCTCCATCGTTCATGGTGGTAGTGAGGTGTTCCTCTCCATGGTTCATGGTGGTAGTGAGGTGTTCCTCTCCATCGTTCATGGTGGTGGTGAGGTGTTCCTCCTCCAGGTGTTCCTCTCCATCGTTCATGGTTGTGGTGAGGTGTTGCTCTCCATCGTTCATGGTGGTGGTGAGGTGTTCCTCTCCATGGTTCATGGTGGTGGTGAGGTGTTCCTCTCCATCGTTCATGGTGGTGGTGAGGTGTTCCTCTCCAGGTGCTCCTCTCCATGGTTCATGGTGGTCCATGGTGAGGTGTTCCTCTCCATCGTTCATGGTGGTGGTGAGGTGTTCCTCTCCATGGTTCATGGTGGTGGTGAGGTGTTCCTCTCCATCGTTCATGGTGGTGGTGAGGTGTTCCTCTCCATCGTTCATGGTGGTGGTGAGGTGTTCCTCTCCATCGTTCATGGTGGTGGTGAGGTGTTCCTCTCCATGGTTCATGGTGGTGGTGAGGTGTTCCTCTCCATCGTTCATGGTGGTGGTGAGGTGTTCCTCTCCATGGTTCATGGTGGTGGTGAGGTGTTCCTCTCCATGGTTCATGGTGGTGGTGAGGTGTTCCTCTCCATGGTTCATGGTGGTGGTGAGGTGTTCCTCTCCATCGTTCATGGTGGTGGTAGTGAGGTGTTCCTCTCCATCGTTCATGGTGGTGGTGAGGTGTTCCTCTCCATGGTTCATGGTGGTGGTGAGGTGTTCCTCTCCATGGTTCATGGTGGTGGTGAGGTGTTCCTCTCCATCGTTCATGGTGGTGGTGAGGTGTTCCTCTCCATCGTTCATGGTGGTGGTGAGGTGTTCCTCTCCATGGTTCATGGTGGTGGTGAGGTGTTCCTCTCCATCGTTCATGGTGGTGGTGAGGTGTTCCTCTCCATGGTTCATGGTGGTGGTGAGGTGTTCCTCTCCATGGTTCATGGTGGTGGTGAGGTGTTCCTCTCCATCGTTCATGGTGGTGGTGAGGTGTTCCCTCCTCCTGATTTTGGGATGTGTATTCCTTGATGCATGTATTGTTACCCCTGTGTTTGTGTATGTGTGTGTGTGTGTACTCACCTAATTGTGGTTGCAGGGGTCGAGACTCAGCTCCTGCCTGTGTGTGTGTGTGTATGTGTGTGTGTGTGTGTGTGTGTACTCACCTAGTTGTACTCACCTAGTTGAGGTTGCGGGGGTCGAGACTCAGCTCCTGCCTGTGTGTGTGTGTGTGTGTACTCACCTAATTGTGGTTGCAGGGGTCGAGACTCAGCTCCTGCCTGTGTGTGTGTGTGTATGTGTGTGTGTGTGTGTGTGTGTACTCACCTAGTTGTACTCACCTAGTTGAGGTTGCGGGGGTCGAGTCCGAGCTCCTGGCCCCGCCTCTTCACTGATCGCTACTAGGTCACTCTCCCTGAGCCGTGAGCTTTATCATACCTCTGCTTAAAGCTATGTATGGATCCTGCCTCCACTACATCGCTTCCCAAACTATTCCACTTACTGACTACTCTGTGGCTGAAGAAATACTTCCTAACATCCCTGTGATTCATCTGTGTCTTCAGCTTCCAACTGTGTCCCCTTGTTACTGTGTCCAATCTCTGGAACATCCTGTCTTTGTCCACCTTGTCAATTCCTCTCAGTATTTTGTATGTCGTTATCATGTCCCCCCTATCTCTCCTGTCCTCCAGTGTCGTCAGGTTGATTTCCCTTAACCTCTCCTCGTAGGACATACCTCTTAGCTCTGGGACTAGTCTTGTTGCAAACCTTTGGAGTGTGTGTGTGTGTGTGTGTGTGTGTGTGTGTGTGTGTGTGTGTGTGTGTGTGTACTCACCTAGTTGAGGTTGCGGGGGTCGAGTCCGAGCTCCTGGCCCCGCCTCTTCACTGGTCGCTACTAGGTCACTCTCCCTGAACCGTGAGCTTTATTATACCTCTGCTTAAAGCTATGTATGGATCCTGCCTCCACTACATCACTTGTTAGGCTATTCCACTTCCTGACGACTCTATGACTGAAGAAAGACTTCCCAACATCCCTATGACTCGTCTGAGTCTTCAGCTTCCAATTGTGATCCCTTGTTTCTGTGTCCCCTCTCTGGAACAACCTGTCTCTGTCCACCTTATCTATTCCACGCAGTATTTTGTATGTCGTTATCATGTCTACCCTGACCCGCCTGTCCTCCAGTGTCGTCAGTCTGATTTCCCTCAACCTTTCTTCGTAGGACATACTCCTGAGCTCCGGAACTAGCCTTGTTGCAAACCTTTCCACTTTCTGTAATTTCTTGACGTGTTTGTCCAGGTGTGGTTTCCAAACTGGAGCTGCATACTCCAGTATGGGCCTGATGTACACAGTGTACAGTGTCTTGAACGATTCCTTACTAAGGTATCGGAACGCTATTCTCAGGTTTGCCAGGCGCCCATATGCTGCAGCAGTTATCTGGTTAATGTGTGCCTCCGGAGACATGCTCGGTGTTATGGTTACCCCAAGATCTTTCTCCTTGAGCGAGGTTTGCAGTCTTTGGCCACCTAGCCTATACTCTGTCTGCGGTCTTTTTTGCCCTTCTCCGATCTTCATGACTTTGCATTTGGCAGGGTTGAATACAAGAAGCCAGTTGCTGGACAACGTGACCAGCCTGTCCAGGTCTCTTTGAAGTCCTGCCTGGTCCTCATCTGATTTAATTCTCCTCATTAACTTCACATCATTTGCGAACAGGGACACCTCTGAGTCTATCCCTTCCATCATGTCATTCACATATACCAGAAATAGCACTGGTCCTAGGACCGACCCCCGTGGGACCCCACTCGTCACAGGTGCCCACTGTGATACCTCATCCTGTACCATGACTTGTTGTTGCCTCCCTGTCAGGTATTCTCTGATCCATTGAAGTGTGTGTGTGTGCTTGTTAACCACATGGTTCTCACCCCCACTGGTTAACTACATGGTTCTCACCCCCACTGGTTAACTACATGGTTCTCACCCCCACTGGTTAACCACATGGTCCTCACCCCCACTGGTTAACCAAATGGTTCTCACCCCCACTGGTTAACCACATAGTTCTCACCCCCTGGTTAACTACATGGTTCTCACCCCCCTAATTAACCACATAGTTTTCACCTCCACTGGTTAACCACATAGTTCTCACCCCCGCTGGTTAGCTACATGGTTCTCACTCCCACTGGTTAACCACATAGTTCTCACCCCCACTGGTTAGCCACATGGTTCTCACCCACACTGGTTAACCACATAGTTCTCACCCCCATTGGTTAACCACATAGTTCTCACCCCCGCTGGTTAACTACAAGGTTCTCACTCCCACTGGTTAACCACATAGTTCTCACCCCCACTGGTTAACCACGTAGTTCTCACCCCCGCTGGTTAACTACATGGTTCTCACTCCCACTGGTTAACCACATAGTTCTCACCCCCACTGGTTAGCCACATGGTTCTCACCCCCACTGGTTAACCACATAGTTCTCACCTCCACTGGTTAACCACGTAGTTCTAACCCCCGCTGGTTAACTACAAGGTTCTCACTCCCACTGGTTAACCACATAGTTCTCACCCCCACTGGTTAACCACGTAGTTCTCACCCCCGCTGGTTAACTACATGGTTCTCACTCCCACTGGTTAACCACATAGTTCTCACCCCCACTGGTTAGCCACATGGTTCTCACCCCCACTGGTTAACCACATAGTTCTCACCTCCACTGGTTAACCACGTAGTTCTAACCCCCGCTGGTTAACTACAAGGTTCTCACTCCCACTGGTTAACCACATAGTTCTCACCCCCACTGGTTAACCACGTAGTTCTCACCCCCGCTGGTTAACTACATGGTTCTCACTCCCACTGGTTAACCACATAGTTCTCACCCCCACTGGTTAGCCACATGGTTCTCACCCCCACTGGTTAACCACATAGTTCTCACCTCCACTGGTTAACCACGTAGTTCTAACCCCCGCTGGTTAACTACAAGGTTCTCACTCCCACTGGTTAACCACATAGTTCTCACCCCCACTGGTTAACCACATGGTTCTCACCCCCACTTGTTAACCACATGGTTCTCACCCCCACTGGTTAACCACATGGTTCTCACCCCCACTTGTTAACCACATGGTTCTCACCCCCACTAGTTAGCCACATAGTTCTCACCCCCACTGGTTAGCCACATAGTTCTTACCCCCACTGGCTAACCACATGGTTTTCACCCCCACTTGTTAACCACATAGTTCTCACCCCCGCTGGTTAGCCACATGGTTCTCACCCCCACTGGCTAACCACATGGTTCTCACCCCCACTTGTTAAGCACATGGTTCTCACCCCCACTTGTTAACCACATGGTTCTCACCCCCACTTGTTAACCACATGGTTCTCACCCCCACTTGTTAACCACATGGTTCTCACCCCCACTGATTAACCACATGGTTCTCACCCCAACTTGTTAACCACATGGTTCTCACCCCCACTAGTTAGCCACATAGTTCTCACCCCCACTGGTTAACCACATAGTTCTCACCCCCACTGGCTAACCACATGGTTCTCACCCCCACTTGTTAACCACATAGTTCTCACCCCCACTGGTTAGCCACATGGTTCTCACCCCCACTTGTTAACCACATGGTTCTCACCCCCACTTGTTAACCACATGGTTCTCACCCCCACTGGTTAACCACATGGTTCTCACCCCCACTGGTTAACCACATGGTTCTCACCCTCACTTGTTAACCACATGGTTCTCACCCCCACTGGTTAACCACATGGTTCTCACCCTCACTGGTTAACCACATGGTTCTCACCCCCACTGGTTAACCACATGGTTCTCACCCCCACTGGTTAACCACATGGTTCTCACCCTCACTGGTTAACCACATGGTTCTCACCCCCACTGGTTAACCACATGGTTCTCACCCCCACTGGTTAACCACATGGTTCTCACCCCCACTGGTTAACCACATGGTTCTCACCCCCACTGGTTAACCACATGGTTCTCACCCCCACTGGTTAACCACATGGTTCTCACCCCCACTGGTTAACCACATGGTTCTCACCCTCACTGGTTAACCACATGGTTCTCACCCCCAATGGTTAACCACATGGTTCTCACCTCCACTGGTTAACCACATGGTTCTCACCCTCACTGGTTAACCACATGGTTCTCACCCCCACTGGTTAACCACATGGTTCTCACCCCCACTGGTTAACCACATGGTTCTCACCCCCACTGGTTAACCACATGGTTCTCACCCCCACTGGTTAACCACATGGTTCTCACCCCCACTGGTTAACCACATGGTTCTCACCCTCACTGGTTAACCACATGGTTCTCACCCCCACTGGTTAACCACATGGTTCTCACCCCCACTGGTTAACCACATGGTTCTCACCCCCACTGGTTAACCACATGGTTCTCACCCCCACTGGTTAACCACATGGTTCTCACCCCCACTGGTTAACCACATGGTTCTCACCCCCACTGGTTAACCACATGGTTCTCACCCCCACTGGTTAATCACATGGTTCTCACCCCCACTGGCTAACCACATGGTTCTCACCCCCACTTGTTAACCACATGGTTCTCACCCCCACTGGTTAACCACATGGTTCTCACCCCCACTGGTTAACCACATGGTTCTCACCCCCACTGGTTAACCACATGGTTCTCACCCCCACTGGTTAACCACATGGTTCTCACCCCCACTGGTTAACCACATGGTTCTCACCCCCACTGGTTAACCACATGGTTCTCACCCCCACTGGTTAACCACATGGTTCTCACCCCCACTGGTTAACCACATGGTTCTCACCCCCACTGGTTAACCACATGGTTCTCACCCTCACTGGTTAACCACATGGTTCTCACCCCCACTGGTTAACCACATGGTTCTCACCCCCACTGGTTAACCACATGGTTCTCACCCCCACTGGTTAACCACATGGTTCTCACCCCCACTGGTTAACCACATGGTTCTCACCCCCACTGGTTAACCACATGGTTCTCACCCCCACTGGTTAACCACATGGTTCTCACCCCCACTGGTTAACCACATGGTTCTCAGCCCCACTGGCTAACCACATGGTTCTCACCCCCACTTGTTAACCACATGGTTCTCACCCCCACTTGTTAACCACATGGTTCTCACCCCCACTTGTTAACCACATGGTTCTCACCCCCACTGGTTAACCACATGGTTCTCACCCCCACTGGTTAACCACATGGTTCTCACCCCCACTTGTTAACCACATGGTTCTCACCCCCACTTGTTAACCACATGGTTCTCACCCCCACTGGTTAACCACATGGTTCTCACCCCCACTGGTTAACCACATGGTTCTCACCCCCACTGGTTAACCACATGGTTCTCACCCCCACTTGTTAACCACATGGTTCTCACCCCCACTTGTTAACCACATGGTTCTCACCCCCACTTGTTAACCACATGGTTCTCACCCCCACTGGTTAACCACATGGTTCTCACCCTCACTGGTCTGCAGGTGGGAGTGGGGAGGTTGTTCGGAGGACCTGAGGTTTGGGGAGTACTTTAGTAAGGAGTTCGTGGACGCCCGCGAGGCCAGGAACACCGCTGACGGCCTCATGAACCTCCACAACAACGAGGCTGGAAGGAGGGTAAGTCTACCTCTCTGTAGTACCATGGTAACTACCATGTGTACTGCGGTAACTATCATGTGTACTGTGGTAACTGTCATTTGTACTGTTGTAACTACCATGTGTACTGTGGTAATTACCATGTGTACTGTGGTAACTACCATGTGTACCATGGTAACTACCATGTGTACCTTGGTAACTACCATGTGTACTGTGGTAACTGCCATGTGTACTGTGGTAATTACCATGTGTACTGTGGTAACTACGATGTGTACCATGGTAACTACCATGTTTACCATGGTAACTACCATGTGTACCGTGGTAACTACCATGTGTACCTTGGTAACTACCATGTGTACTGTGGTAACTACCATGTGTACTGTGGTACCTACCATGTGTACTGTACTCACCTAATTGTACTCACCTAATTGTGGTTGCAGGGGTCGAGACTCAGCTCCTGGCCCCGCCTCTTCACTGATCGCTACTGGATCCTCTCTCTCTCTGTGGTAATTACCATGTGTACTGTGGTAACTACCATGTGTACTATGGTAACTACCATGTGTACCTTGGTAACTACCATGTGTACTGTGGTAACTACCATGTGTACTGTGGTAACTACCATGTGTAGCATGGTAACTACCATGTGTACTGTTGTAACTACCATGTGTACTGTGGTAACTACCATGTGTACTGTGGTAACTACCATGTGTAGCATGGTAACTACCATGTGTACCATGGTAACTACCATGTGTACTGTGGTAACTACCATGTGTACTGTGGTAGCTACCATGTGTAACATGGTAACTACCATGTGTACTTTGGTAACTACCATGTGTATTGTGGTAACTACCATGTGTACTGTGGTAACTACCATGTGTAGCATGGTAACTACCATGTGTACCTTGGTAACTACCATGTGTACTGTGGTAACTACCATGTGTACCGTGGTAACTACCATGTGTACTGTGGTAACTACCATGTGTACCGTATTAACTACCATGTGTACCGTGGTAACTACCATGTGTACTGTGGTAACTACCATGTGTACTGTGGTAACTACCATGTGTACTGTGGTAACTACCATGTGTACTGTGGTAACTACCATGTGTACTGTGGTAACTACCATGTGTACTGTGGTAACTACCATGTGTACTGTGGTAACTACCATGTGTACTGTGGTAACTACCATGTGTACTGTGGTAACTACCATGTGTACTGTGGTAACTACCATGTGTACTGTGGTAACTACCATGTGTACTGTGGTAACTACCATGTGTACCATGTTTAGAATCATTTCTCGTTTCATTGTTGATTCGTCACTTATTGGTTGAAATGCAGTAATAATAATAATAATAATAATAACAATAATAATAATAATAATAATAATAATAATAATAACTGCTAAATTTATATTGTGTTTTTGTAAAGCTAGAAATTCGTATGGGTGATTCAGCGCGATGAGTTTTGTAGACTTGATCCACCGTCCACTAATAGCCAAGCAGAAAGTGTGTTTACACAGGCAGACTCTTCCCTCAGAGAGAGAACTGGATGGAAATTAGTTGTTTTGGTTGACGCAGCCCAGCAGCCACAAGCGAAAGTTTGTGGCAGCTGCGTCATAAGCTGAGAGTACACATTATAATACTTTGAGACAGCTTAGTCTGTATATTTGTGTACTCACCTAATTGTGGTTGCAGGGGTCGAGACTCGGCCCCTGGCTCTACCTCTTCACTGATCGCTACTAGGTCCCCTCTCTCTCTCTCTCTCTCTCTCTCTTTCTGCTCCTTGAGCTTTGTCATACCTCGTGTTAAAGCTATGTATGGCTCCTGTCTCCAGTACATCACTTGCTAGGCTATTCCACTTCCTGACGACTCTGTGACTAAAGAAATACTTCCTAACATCTCTGTGACTCGTCTGAGTCTTCAACTTCCAGTTGTGACCCCTTGTTTCTGTGTCCCCTCTCTGGAACATTCTGTCTCTGTCCACCTTATCTATTCCACGCAGTATTTTGTATGTCGTTATAATGTCTCCCCTGACCCTTCTGTCCTCCAGTGTCGTCAGGCCGATTTCCCTCAACCTTTCTTCGTAGGACATTCCCCTGAGCTCCGAAACTAGCCTTGTTGTAAACCTTTGTACTTTCTCTAATTTCTTGACGTGCTTGACCAGGTGTGGGTTCCAAACTGGTGCTGCATACTCCAGTATGGGCCTGACGTACACAGTGTGCAGTGTCTTGAACGATACCTTACTAAGGTATCGGAACGCTATTCTCAGGTTTGCCAGGCGCCCATATGCTGCAGCAGTTATCTGGTTGATGTGTGCCTTCGGAAACGTGCTCGGTGCTATGGTCACCCCAAGATCTTTCTACTTGATTGAGGTTTGCAGTCTTTGTCCACCTAACCTATACTCTGTCTGCGGTCTTCTTTGCCCTTCCCCAATCTTCATGACTTCATTTGGCGGGGTTGAATTCGAGAAGCCAGTTGTTGGACCAGGTGTCCAGCTTGTCCAGGTCTCTTTGTAGTCCTGCCTGATCCTCATCTGATTTAATTCTCCTCATTAACTTCACATCATCTGCGAGCAGGGACACTTCAGTGTCTATCCCTTCTGTCATGTCATTCACATATACCAAAAATAGCACTGGTCCTAGGACCGACCCCTGTGGGACCCCACTCGTCACAGGCGCCCACTGTGATACCTCATCACGTACCATGACTCGTTGTTGCCTCCCTGTCAGGTATTCTCTGATCCATTGCAGTGCCCTTCCTGTTATACGCGCGTGATCCTCCAGCTTCTGCACTAATCTCTTGTGAGGAACTGTTTCAAAGGCCTTCTTGCAGTCCAGGAAAATGCAATCAACCCACCCCTCTCTCTCGTGTCTTACTTCTGTTACTTTGTCACTAAACTCCAGAAGGTTTGTGACACAGGATTTGCCTTCCATGAATCCGTGCTGGTTGTCATTTATATTCTTGTTCCGTTCCAGGTGCTCCACCACTCTCCTCCTGATAATCTTATCCATGACCTTGCATACTATACACGTCAGTGACATTGCTCTGTAGTTTAATGCCTCGTTTCTGTCTCCTTTCTTAAAAATGGGGACTATATTTGCCGTTTTCCATACGTCAGGTAGTTGCCCAGTTTCAGGAGATGTGTGTTAGTTATGTGTGTGTGTGTGTGTGTGTGTGTGTGTGTCAGCTGGGATATTTACACATGAGAGTTGTAGCAGCTTCTGGCTTGTTGGGAGGCCAAGTATGTGGTTACGTGGCACTATTTAATAGTGCCACATAAGCGGTACTTAAGAACGTGTACGAGATCACTGTATAGCGCAGTGCCACTAACACGGGTCTTACAAGTATACTGAAAACTGATTTAAGGGTTTATTAAGAGTTAACCAGAATTACAGTTTACACATTCTTGTCCCTTCGAGAGAAGGGAGGTTGCCTTGGCAATAAGGAAGAGCTCTTGACCCAAGATAATGTAGCTACCCTTTCCATCCTCGGATCAAACCTAATTGCGTATTATTTCTCGAGCGCTGTATGACCCCATGCGGATTTTGGATTTCTCCTGTGAAAATGTTATCAGTAATGCATTCACGTTCTTACATTGTAAACAAGTGTATGTGTTGCCCTGGTGGGTACCAGGCCATCAGGTCAGAGATGGAGCTGGTGTGTAAGTGCCACGGAGTATCAGGTTCCTGCTCCATGAGGGTGTGCTGGCGCAGGATGGCACCCTTCAGGAACATTGGTGACTCCCTCCTGCAGCGCTTCGAGGGCGCCTCCATCGTCAGGTAACACTCCTTCCTCCGCACCACCTCACTCTTAAGAACAAATATTGTTTTATTATACTTCACTGTTGAGATTTATATACGTGTTTAATAATCACTCAGTAATGTTCTTAGAATCAAGCACATTCCTCACTCTGCTTCACGTATTACACTCAAATCAACAATTCTACACTTTTTTCTAATTGTTAAAACATTTGCCTTTTGGCACTTACACAGCCAAAAACTATTTAACCTATGTTTCTGGGTTATCTGCTTCAGCATTTAAAGTTTGAAGCCGTTCTGAAGACGCATTCTTAAGTTATTACACAGAAAAAATACCTCCTAGTTTTTAAGCTAAAATTAATAAATCAACATCTAATTTTTTTTTAATAATTTGAACACCCCTCTTAAGTAATATACACCAGAGTTAAAAGTTTGAAGCCGTCCAGCAGAGGCGTTCTATAGGTATCATATAAAAAGCTTCAATCATTATAGTTATTATCTTTCTGGAGATACCTGGTAATATAATATTTAATATTCTTTATATAATAGCTTCGTTTCTGCTTACGTATTACTTTATCGTCAGATTTGTAAAGAAACGGAAGAGGAAGAAACTGCGGCCACTGAAGCGAGGCTTCAAGAGAGCGAGTAGGCGAGACCTGGTCTACCTGGAGGAGTCTCCTGACTACTGTACTCGTAATGAAGAGTACGTCAACACCTGTACTTCTTGTAACTGAGTACTTAAACCTCGCCTTGTTGTAAATAGTAATTATATCTCCATCACTCTAGATGGTTTTTCCTGTTATACTTCATCACACAATAGTCTTCCTATCATACCTCATCACAAAGGATAGTTCAACAGTTCCCACCTTCTCCCCACACAGGCTTGGTGTGCTGGGCACGGAGGGTCGGCTGTGCAACAAGACCAGTTGGGGTATGGATGGTTGCAGGATCCTGTGTTGTGGCCGGGGCTACCAGACCATGGTGAGGGAAGTGACAGAAAAGTGCAACTGCAGGTTCATCTGGTGTTGCAAAGTACACTGTGAAAAGTGCCAAGTGTCTCGTGAGGAACATTATTGCAACTAATAAAGTGTTACAGCCACGCACTTAAGGTGACAGGGACCCCTCGAGGATACAAAGTGCTGTATGAGCAACTAGTGAATCCGTAACGATTATCTTTACCATACTAGTAAGCTCTCTTATAAAGCTCCTATATATATATATTGTGATTTTTTGTAAATGCGATTGAAAAAAAATTGCATTCAAAATTAAATAACGCGTATTATGAAGTGAAAGCTCGGGTGATGACAAGAGGTGTGGGGTTAAAAGATAAAGAATCTAACACAAAGTGGGAGTTGTCACAGTTGCTCTTTGGAAATAAATGGTATGAAATACCGACACAATGGAAATATAAACCAAATGCAGTATAATGTGATCCTTTATTGTTTGTGACTTGAAAAAGCCCACTGTGGGCGAAATGTTGTCAATAAAGGATCACATTATACTGCATATGTGTTTATATTTCCACAGTTGCTCTTTGTTGATGACACTGTGCTTCTGGGAGATTCTGCAGAGAAGTTGCAGAGGTTGGTGGATGAGTTTGGTAGGGTATGTAAAAAAAGAAAATTAAAAGTGAATATAGGAAAAAGTAAGGTGATGAGGATAACAAAAAACGGTATGTAACGAAAGATTGGATATCAGATTGGAGGGAGAGAGTCTGGAGGAGGTGAATGTATTCAGATACTTAGGAGTGGACGTGTCAGCAGATGGGTCTACGAAAGATGAGGTGAATCATAGAATTGACCAGTGGCGGGCACAGCTAACTGAAAAGTTAGCTTCGCTAACCGCTAATCCGCTAACTAAAAAATTAGATCTGCTAACGCTAAACCGCTAAACAGCCGAAAAAATTAGCAGAAGCTAACGCTAACCGCTAACTTTTTCACATGAATTCAGATTCGGCTTAGTTTTTTAGTCTTTTACTTTTAAATGACATAACCATCAGTGTCAAGTGCAAACTCCTACTGTATGTGGATAACAGTGTTGTGTTAGTGTCAGGTAAAGACCCACAAAACATTGTTAGTGTCAGGTAAAGACCCACAAAACATTGTTAGTGTTAGGTAAAGACCCACAAAACATTGTTAGTGTTAGGTAAAGACCCACAAAACATAGTTAATGTAACAACACTGGAACTGGAGTCCTGCAGCAAATAGCTAGTAGACAACAGACTATCATTACACCTCGGGAAAACAGAAGCCATACTCTTTGGCACGAAAAGTAAACTGAGAAGGGCAAATAATTTTAATTTTCTGTGTAATGGGGAACCCATCACTTCAGTTTCCTCAGTAAAATATCTGGGAATCCCCTTTGACCCATGCATGTCAGGAGAACTGATAGGGAACTTCAGTCTGGCGAATGCCAGACTGAAGTTCCTCTACAAACAAGCACGGTGTCTACCTATTGAGACACAGTGTCTACCTAGTGAGACTGTCTACCTACTGAGACAGTATCTACCTACTGAGGCACAGTATCCACATACAGTGGCACAAAATCTACTTACTGAGGAACAGTGTCTACCTACTGGGCAGTGTTTACTTACTGAGGCACAGTGTCTACCTACTGAAGCACAGTGTCTGCCTACTGAGGCAGTGTCTACCTACCGGGCACAGTGTCTACCTACTGAGACTCGCAGGACCTTATGTCTAGCACTTACACAGTGTCATATGGACTTCCAACAAGCATGCGTGAGCGTGTTAGAAGCGAATGGGGACAAATGGTTTTTAATACTTGACGTGCTGTTGGAGTGTGAGCAAGGTAATTATGAAGGGATTCAGGGAAACCGGCAGGCCGGATTTGAGTCCTGGAGATGGGAAGTACAGATGCAGTTTTATAACTGTAGTGTAAGCGCGCCTTTGGCAAGACAGTGATGGAGTGAATGATGGTGAAAGTTATTATTTTTCGGGCCACCCTACTTTGGTGGGAAACGGCCGATGTGTTAATGAAATAATGAAGGCCTCTGCAAACGATATTCAAACCACGGAACGGGTGGGAATTGAACTCAAGTCAAGTGAGTCGTAAAACTCCAGGCCAATGCGTAAGCCACTGGCCATGGGTTCAGTGCTCACCCATTCCATGGGTTGTTTGCATTCGTGTTATTATGATTTCGCGAGTCATGATATTCAGTATTCAATGTACTTCTTTAAACCGCTTTCCAGAACATCGCACCATATAAGAAGCTTTATAAGAGAGGTTACTGTAGTCACAAACACTGTGCTTCCTGTAGCAGTGATCGCTGACGAATGTTGATAACTAGAGCACACACCTTCACGAAGACCACATCACTCTCGAGAACAACATCCGAATGTGTTTCCACACTCCAATAGTTGCTAGATTCCTTCGCGTCGCTGTGTTTCTCCTCGACGTAGTTGGTGTAGTGTTCAGAGCAACTGACGCTCCGAAATGTGCAATGTTGTCATTTAAGGTCGCAGTCATAGCACTTGAGACTGACGAAGCTCCGGGATACTTACAACTGATCCAGTGAAAATGTTCTTCGAAGAAATTTAAAATATTCTTAAATATTCAAATATCGTGTGTTGAGTGTTGCTGCTAGTTTAGTGGTGGTCTTACAACTAAGCTGCTAGTTTAGTAGTGGTCCTACAACTAAGCTGCTAGTTTAGTGGTGGTCTTGCAACTAAGCTGCTAGTTTAGTGGTGGTCGTACAACTAAGCTGCTAGTTTAGTGGTGGTCTTACAACTAAGCTGCTAGTTTAGTAGTGGTCCTACAACTAAGCTGCTAGTTTAGTGGTGGTCTTGCAACTAAGCTGCTAGTTTAGTGGTGGTCGTACAACTAAGCTGCTAGTTTAGTGGTGGTCTTACAACTAAGCTGCTAGTTTAGTAGTGGTCCTACAACTAAGCTGCTAGTTTAGTGGTGGTCTTGCAACTAAGCTGCTAGTTTAGTGGTGGTCGTACAACTAAGCTGCTAGTTTAGTGGTGGTCTTACAACTAAGCTGCTAGTTTAGTAGTGGTCCTACAACTAAGCTGCTAGTTTAGTGGTGGTCTTGCAACTAAGCTGCTAGTTTAGTGGTGGTCGTACAACTAAGCTGCTAGTTTAGTGGTGGTCTTGCAACTAAGCTGCTAGTTTAGTGGTGGTCGTACAACTAAGCTGCTAGTTTAGTGGTCTTACAACTAAGCTGCTAGTTTAGTGGTGGTCCTACAACTAAGCTCCTAGTTAGTGGTGGTCCTACAACTAAGCTGCTAGTTTAGTGCTGGTCCTAAATGACATTCCTAAAACTAAGCTGCTAGTTCGTGCTGGTCCTACAACTAAGCTGCTAGTTTAGTGGTGGTCCTACAACTAAGCTGCTAGTTTAGTGGTGGTCCTACAACTAAGCTGCTAGTTTAGTGCTGGTCCTACAACAAAGCTGCTAGTTTAGTGCTGGTTCTACAACTAAACTGCTAGTTTAGTGCTGGTCCTACAACTAAGCTGCTAGTTTAGTGCTGGTCCTACAACTAAGCTGCTAGTTTAGTGCTGGTTCTACAACTAAGCTGCTAGTTTAGTGCTGGTTCTACAACTAAGCTGCTAGTTTAGTGCTGGTTCTACAACTAAGCTGCTAGTTTAGTGCTGGTCCTACAACTAAGCTGCTAGTTTAGTGTTGGTTCTACAACTAAGCTGCTAGTTTAGTGCTGGTTCTACAACTAAGCTGCTAGTTTAGTGCTGGTTCTACAACTAAGCTGCTAGTTTAGTGCTGGTTCTACAACTAAGCTGCTAGTTTAGTGCTGGTCCTACAACTAAGCTGCTAGTTTAGTGGTGGTTCTACAACTAAGCTGCTAGTTTAGTGCTGGTTCTACAACTAAGCTGCTAGTTTAGTGTTGGTACTACAACTAAGCTGCTAGTTTAGTGCTGGTTCTACAACTAAGCTGCTAGTTTAGTGGTGGTTCTACAACTAAGCTGCTAGTTTAGTGGTGGTTCTACAACTAAGCTGCTAGTTTAGAGCTGGTCCTACAACTAAGCTGCTAGTTTAGTGCTGGTTCTACAACTAAGCTGCTAGTTTAGTGGTGGTTCTACAACTAAGCTGCTAGTTTAGTGGTGGTTCTACAACTAAGCTGCTAGTTTAGTGCTGGTTCTACAACTAAGCTGCTAGTTTAGTGCTGGTTCTACAACTAAGCTGCTAGTTTAGAGCTGGTCCTACAACTAAGCTGCTAGTTTAGTGCTGGTTCTACAACTAAGCTGCTAGTTTAGTGCTGGTCCTACAACCAAGCTGCTAGTTTACTGGTGGTCCTACAACTAAGCTGCTAGTTTAGCGCTGGTCCTACAACTAAGCTGCTAGTTTAGTGGTGGTCCTACAACTAAGCTTCTAGTTTATTGCTGGTCCTAAATGACATTCCTACAACTAAGCTGCTAGTTTAGTGGTGGTCCTACAACTAAGCTTCTAGTTTAGTGCTGGTCCTAAATGACATTCCTACAACTAAGCTGCTAGTTTAGTGGTGGTCCTACAACTAAGCTGCTAGTTTAGTGCTGGTCCTACAACTAAGCTGCTAGTTTAGTGGTGGTTCTACAACTAAGCTGCTAGTTTAGTGCTGGTCCTACAACTAAGCTGCTAGTTTAGTGCTGGTCCTACAACTAAGCTGCTAGTTTAGTGCTGGTCCTAAATGACATTCCTACAACTAAGCTGCTAGTTTAGTGGTGGTCCTACAACTAAGCTTCTAGTTTAGTGCTGGTCCTATAACTCAGCTGCTAGTTTAGAGCTGGTCCTACAACTAAGCTGCTAGTTTAGAGCTGGTCCTACAACTAAGCTGCTAGTTTAGTGGTGGTCCTACAACTAAGCTGCTAGTTTAGTGGTGGTCCTACAACTAAGCTGCTAGTTTAATGCTGGTCCTACAACCAAGCTGCTAGTTTAGTGGTGGTCCTACAACTAAGCTGCTATTTTAGTACTGGTCCTACAGCTAAGCTGCTAGTTTAGTGCTGGTCCTACAACTAAGCTGCTAGTTTAGTTGTGGTCCTACAACTAAGCTGCTAGTTTAGTGGTGGTCCTACAACTAAGCTGCTAGTTTAGTGGTGGTCCTACAACTAAGCTGCTAGTTTAGTGGTGGTCTTACAACTAAGCTGCTAGTTTAGTGGTGGTCCTACAACTAAGCTGCTAGTTTAGTGGTGGTCTTACAACTAAGCTGCTAGTTTAGTGGTGGTCCTACAACTAAGCTGCTAGTTTAGTGGTGGTCCTACAACTAAGCTGCTAGTTTAGTGCTGGTTCTACAACTAAGCTGCTAGTTTAGTGGTGGTCCTACAACTAAGCTGCTAGTTTAGTGGTGGTCCTACAACTAAGCTGCTAGTTTAGTGCTGGTTCTACAACTAAGCTGCTAGTTTAGTGGTGGTCCTACAACTAAGCTGCTAGTTTAGTGGTGGTCCTACAACTAAGCTGCTAGTTTAGTGCTGGTTCTACAACTAAGCTGCTAGTTTAGTGGTGGTCCTACAACTAAGCTGCTAGTTTAGTGGTGGTGGCTACAACTAAGCTGCTAGTTTAGTGCTGGTTCTACAACTAAGCTGCTAGCTTAGTGCTGGTTCTACAACTAAGCTGCTAGTTTAGTGCTGGTTCTACAACTAAACTGCTAGTTTAGTGCTGGTTCTACAACTAAGCTGCTAGTTTAGTGCTGGTTCTACAACTAAGCTGCTAGTTTAGTGCTGGTTCTACAACTAAGCTGCTAGTTTAGTGCTGGTTCTACAACTAAGCTGCTAGTTTAGTGGTGGTGGCTACAACTAAGCTGCTAGTTTAGTGGTGGTCCTACAACTAAGCTGCTAGTTTAGTGCTGGTTCTACAACTAAGCTGCTAGTTTAGTGCTGGTTCTACAACTAAGCTGCTAGTTTAGTGTTGGTTCTACAACTAAGCTGCTAGTTTAGTGCTGGTTCTACAACTAAGCTGCTAGTTTAGTGCTGGTTCTACAACTAAGCTGCTAGTTTAGTGCTGGTTCTACAACTAAGCTGCTAGTTTAGTGCTGGTTCTACAACTAATCTGCTAGTTTAGTGCTGGTTCTACAACTAAGCTGCTAGTTTAGTGCTGGTTCTACAACTTAGCTGCTAGTTTAGTGCTGGTTCTACAACTAAGCTGCTAGTTTAGTGCTGGTTCTACAACTAAGCTGCTAGTTTAGTGCTGGTTCTACAACTAAGCTGCTAGTTTAGTGCTGGTTCTACAACTAAGCTGCTAGTTTAGTGCTGGTTCTACAACTAAGCTGCTAGTTTAGTGTTGGTTCTACAACTAAGCTGCTAGTTTAGTGGTGGTTCTACAACTAAGCTGCTAGTTTAGCGCTGGTTCTACAACTAAGCTGCTAGTTTAGTGCTGGTTCTACAACTAAGCTGCTAGTTTAGTGGTGGTTCTACAACTAAGCTGCTAGTTTAGTGGTGGTTCTACAACTAAGCTGCTAGTTTAGTGCTGGTTCTACAACTAAGCTGCTAGTTTAGTGCTGGTTCTACAACAAAGCTGCTAGTTTAGTGGTGGTTCTACAACTAAGCTGCTAGTTTAGTGCTGGTTCTACAACTAAGCTGCTAGTTTAGTGCTGGTTCTACAACTAAGCTGCTAGTTTAGTGCTGGTTCTACAACTAAGCTGCTAGTTTAGTGCTGGTTCTACAACTAAGCTGCTAGTTTAGTGGTGGTTCTACAACTAAGCTGCTAGTTTAGTGGTGGTTCTACAATTAAGCTGCTAGTTTAGTGCTGGTTCTACAACTAAGCTGCTAGTTTAGTGGTGGTTCTACAACTAAGCTGCTAGTTTAGTGGTGGTTCTACAACTAAGCTGCTAGTTTAGTGCTGGTTCTACAACTAAGCTGCTAGTTTAGTGCTGGTTCTACAACAAAGCTGCTAGTTTAGTGGTGGTTCTACAACTAAGCTGCTAGTTTAGTGCTGGTTCTACAACTAAGCTGCTAGTTTAGTGCTGGTTCTACAACTAAGCTGCTAGTTTAGTGCTGGTTCTACAACTAAGCTGCTAGTTTAGTGCTGGTTCTACAACTAAACTGCTAGTTTAGTGGTGGTTCTACAACTAAGCTGCTAGTTTAGTGCTGGTTCTACAATTAAGCTGCTAGTTTAGTGCTGGTTCTACAACTAAGCTGCTAGTTTAGTGGTGGTTCTACAACTAAGCTGCTAGTTTAGTGCTGGTTCTACAACTAAGCTGCTAGTTTAGTGGTGGTTCTACAACTAAGCTGCTAGTTTAGTGCTGGTTCTACAACTAAGCTGCTAGTTTAGTGCTGGTCCAAACATTCCTACAACAAAGAATTTATTTTCTACCAAGTATAAATTGTATTTTAGTTTCTTGTACCTGATCACTCATTTTGTAAATAAGTACCGCAGCTTGCAGGCTGCAGCTTGCAGGCTGCAGCTTGCAGGCTGCAGCTTGCAGGCTGCAGCTTGCAGGCTACAGCTTGCAGGCTACAGCTTGCAGGCTACAGCTTGCAGGCTGCAGCTCGCAGGCCGCAGCTTACAGGCCGCAGCTCGCAGGCCGCAGCTCGCAGGCCACAGCTAGCAGGTCACAGCTTGCAGGCCGCAGCTTGTCAGCCACAGTTTGCAGGCCTCAGCTTGCAGGTTGCAGCTAGCAGGCCGCAACTTGCAGGCCGCAGTCTATCAACTACTTGTCAATTTCTTTACAAGAAATTGAAGTGTATATAATGATGCAATTATCTGCTCTTATCTTAAGTTTGTACATTAAATGTTCTTTAGAATTATACAGTGTCACGTAGTAAGAGTTAAGTTTAAGATATTACAACACTGGATATAAGGGACTTAATTATCTCACTGTAAAATATCTGTAGCCTCGTACAAGCTTGAACAAAAGCTCTATAATGATATGGATGCCATCCAAATTTTTTGACACATTTGTAAGATAGACTGCACTTATTTCTACCAGTATATGCAATACCTAGATAAGTGTTTGTTAGTGTAAGTGATTGAGGTTATTATTACAGGTGGAGCTCTGACGTCCATTGTAGGCCTCGATACGGTGTAAGGTGTCAGTTACCCTATAAACTATAACGAGAGGCATGTCAGTGTGTTGTCAGTTATATGTCCCTACAAAAGCCTGAGATGTGTATATACCTTGAGGAACATTCTTTTTTTTTTTTACGAAAACGTTTCGCTCCGTGTAGAGTTTTCTATAGTCATGACTTTATAAAGCCTAACACTGAGCGATTCGTCTGTCCCGGTAAAAACTTGTTTCGTTTTCTTCAGAGACAAAGTTGAGTGTGTGTGTGTGTGTGTGTGTGTGTGTGTGTATGTGTGTATGTGTGTGTGTGTGTGTGTGTACTCACCTAGTTGAGGTTGCGGGGGTCGAGTCCGAGCTCCTGGCCCCGCCTCTTCACTGATCGCTACTAGGTCACTCTCCCTGAACCGTGAGCTTTATCATACCTCTGCTTAAAGCTATGTATGGATCCTGCCTCCACTACATCGCTTCCCAAACTATTCCACTTACTGACTACTCTGTGGCTGAAGAAATACTTCGTAACATCCCTGTGATTAATCTGTGTCTTCAACTTCCAACTGTGTCCCCTTGTTACTGTGTCCAATCTCTGGAACATTCTGTCTTTGTCCACCTTGTCAATTCCTCTCAGTATTTTGTATGTCGTTATCATGTCCCCCCTATCTCTCCTGTCCTCCAGTGTCGTCAGGTTGATTTCCCTTAACCTCTCCTCGTAGGACATACCTCTTAGCTCTGGGACTAGTCTTGTTGCAAACCTTTGCACTTTCTCTAGTTTCTTTACGTGCTTGGCTAGATGTGGGTTTCAAACTGGTGCCGCATACTCCAATATGGGCCTAACGTACACGGTGTACAGGGTCCTGAACGATTCCTTATTAAGATGTCGGAATGCTGTTCTGAGGTTTGCTAGGCGCCCATATGCTGCAGCAGTTATTTGGTTGATGTGGGCTTCAGGAGATGTTCCTGGTGTTATACTCACCCCAAGATCTTTTTCCTTGAGAGAGGTTTGTAGTCTCTGGCCCCCTAGACTGTACTCCGTCTGCGGTCTTCTTTGCCCTTCCCCAATCTTCATGACTTTGCACTTGGTGGGATTGAACTCCAGGAGCCAATTGCTGGACCAGGTCTGCAGCCTGTCCAGATCCCTTTGTAGTTCTGCCTGGTCTTCGATCGAGTGAATTCTTCTCATCAACTTCACGTCATCTGCAAACAGGGACACCTCAGAGTCTATTCCTTCCGTCATGTCGTTCACAAATACCAGAAACAGCACTGGTCCTAGGACTGACCCCTGTGGGACCCCGCTGGTCACAGGTGCCCACTCTGACACCTCGCCACGTACCATGACTCGCTGCTGTCTTCCTGACAAGTATTCCTTGATCCATTGTAGTGCCTTCCCTGTTATCCCTGCTTGGTCCTCCAGTTTTTGCGCCAATCTCTTGTGTGGAACTGTGTCAAACGCCTTCTTGCAGTCCAAGAATATGCAATCCACCCACCCCTCTCTCTCTTGTCTTACTGCTGTCACCATGTCATAGAACTCCAGTAGGTTTGTGACACAGGATTTCCCGTCCCTGAAACCATGTTGGCTGCTGTTGATGAGATCATTCCTTTCTAGGTGTTCCACCACTCTTCTCCTGATAATCTTCTCCATGATTTTGCATACTATACATGTCAGTGACACTGGTCTGTAGTTTAATGCTTCATGTCTGTCTCCTTTTTTAAAGATTGGGACTACATTTGCTGTCTTCCATGCCTCTGGCAATCTCCCTGTTTCGATAGGTGTATTGAATATTGTTGTTGGGGGTACGCATAGCGCCTTTGCTCCCTCTCTCAATACCCATGGGGAGATGTTATCTGGCCCCATTGCCTTTGAGGTATCTAGCTCACTCAGAAGCCTCTTCACTTCTTCCTCGGTTGTGTGCACTGTGTTCAGCACATGGTGGTGTGCCCCACCTCTCCGTCTTTCTGGAGCCCCTTCTGTCTCCTCTGTGAACACTTCTTTGAATCTCTTGTTGAGTTCCTCACATACTTCACGGTCATTTCTTGTTGTCTCTCCTCCTTCCTTCCTTAGCCTGATTACCTGGTCCTTGACTGTTGTTTTCCTCCTGATGTGGCTGTACAACAGTTTCGGGTCAGATTTGGCTTTCGCTGCTATGTCATTTTCATATTGTCTTTGGGCCTCCCTTCTTATCTGTGCATATTCGTTTCTGGCGCTCTACGACTGCTCTCCTTATTCTCCTGGGTCCTTTGCCTTCTATATTTCTTCCATTCCCTAGCACACTTGGTTTTTGCCTCCCTGCACCTTTGGGTAAACCATGGGCTCATCCTGGCTTTTTCATTATTCCTGTTACCCTTGGGTATAAACCTCTCCTCAGCCTCCTTGCATTTTGTTGCTACATATTCCATCATCTCATTAACTGGCTTCCCTGCCAGTTCTCTGTCCCACTGAACCCCGTTCAGGAAGTTCCTCATTCCTGTGTAGTCCCCTTTCTTGTAGTTTGGCTTCATTCGTCCTGGCCTTCCTGCTTCTCCCTCCAATTGTAGCTCTACTGTGTATTTGAAGCTTAAAACCACATGGTCACTGGCCCAAAGGGGTCTTTCATATGTGATGTCCTCGATATCTGCACTACTCAAGGTGAATACTAAGTCCAGCCTTGCTGGTTCATCCTCTCGTCTCTCTCTTGTAGTGTCCCTTATGTGTTGGTACATGAAGTTTTCCAGTACCACCTCCATCATCTTAGCCCTCCATGTATCTTGGCCCCCATGCGGGTCCAAGTTCTCCCAATCGATCTCCTTGTGGTTAAAGTCACCCATGATCAGGAGCTTTGCCCTGCATGCATGAGCTCTTCTGGCCACTGTAGCCAGTGTGTCAACCATCGCTCTATTGCTCTCGTTGTACTCTTGCCTTGGCCTCCTGCTGTTCTGTGGTGGGTTATACATCACTGCTATTACCACCTTGGGACCTCCAGAGTGAAGCGTTCCCGCTATGTAATCACTTTCTTCTCCGCTGTCTCCTCTCTCCAGCTCATCAAAACTCCAGCGATTTTTGATCAGCAATGCCACTCCTCCACCCCCCCTGTTCCCTCTGTCTTTCCTCAGGATTTGGTATCCCGTTGGAAAGATGGCATCTGTTATCATACCTGTAAGCTTGGTTTCTGTGAGAGCTATGATGTCCGGTGATGCCTCTTTGACTCTTTCATGCCACTCCTCAGACTTATTTGTTATTCCATCAGCGTTTGTGTACCATACCTTCAGTTTCCTTTCCAACACTGTGGTTTGGGGGGCCTGTGAGGGTGGGAGACCTGGTAGCATACTGTGGGATTCTATAGCTCGGTGTTGGGTGGAGGCTGTGGGTATGGATTGTAGTGTGTGTTGGGATGGTGTGATAGGTTGTATGGTTCTGAGAATAGTTGTATGTGTACTTGCCCTTGCTGTTCTGTTCTGCTCTGACTGACCTCTGCTGGTTCCATCCTTGTCTCTTTTCCTAGCTTCTTTCGCTTTTTTGTCCTCTCCCTCAGCTGTTGTCATTCTGATTGTGTTCTGTCTCTGTCTAGGAACACCCTCTTGCACTCTTCTGAGTATTTCAATCGTGGTTTCTCTTGGAGGATCCTGTTCCGCACTGTTTCCGTCCTGAGAATCAGCTTGATTGGTCGGTTTCTCCCCTTCGAGTATCCCCCTATTCTCTGAAAATTTACAATCTCGTCCATCTCTTCACCTATTTCCGTGATGATTTTCTCAATCTCCTTTCTTTCTTCCTGCTGCCTTTCAGTGTGTGTCCTTTCCTCTCTCTCCTGAAGCCCATGGATAAACACTGATTTTGCCCTTTCCTCCTCCCATTGCCTCACCCTCTGTGACTCTGGATCCTGCCTGTATGTGGTCAGTTTCTCCCTTGATTTTTCCAGTGGCTCTTGATAGCATGGTTGTGCCTCAGCATTCGACCTATCACCCTCTCCATCTGCACCCAGCTGTTCTTCCCTTTCACTCCTTGGCCCTCCTTGGCAGGCTGATATGACCTTAGCATAATTCATAATTCCTTCCTTCCTGTTTGGCCTCGCAGCTTCATATGCTGTGTCTTCTCTGGTCACTGCCCCTGTAACTCGCTTCAGCCTATTTATCACAACTTCTAGGACCCTAATCTTGGCTACTGCAGTTTCGACTTGTGCCTCCCAATTCTTTGTCTCCTTCTCCAACCTCTTTTCCAATTTCACAGAGAGCTCTTTCTCCATTTTTTCAGAAAGCTCTCCTAATTTTCTCGCCCACTCTTGTTCCATCCTTTTCCACTGCTCCTCCATCCACTCCTCCCTACCAGAACCATTCTCATCTGATCCTTGGTTCCTGCAAGTCCCCACCATTTTATTTTTTTTTTTTTTTGTGAGAGAAGAGAGAAGGGAAAGGTAGAAGGAGAGAGAGAGGGGAAGAGTGAGAAGGGAAAGGGGGAGAGAGAGTGTGAGAGGGGGAAAGAGAGAGAAGGGAAGGGAAGGAGAGGGGGAGAGTGAGAAGGAAAAATGGGGAAGAGATGGAGAGTGAGAGAGAGAGAGAGAGAGAGAGAGAGAGAAGGGAAGGTAGAAAGAGAGGGGGATAGTGAGAAGGAAAAAGGGGAAGAGAGAGTGAGAGTGAGAGAGGGGGAGAGAGAGAGTGAAGAGGGTAGGAGAGGGGGAGAGTGAGAGGAAAAATGGGGAAGAGAGAGAGAGAGAGAGAGAGAGAGAGAGAGAAGGGAAGGTAGAAAGAGAGGGGGATAGTGAGAAGGAAAAAGGGGAAGAGAGAGTGAGAGTGAGAGAGGGGGAGAGAGAGAGTGAAGGGAAGGGTAGGAGAGGGGGAGAGTGAGAAGGGAAAATGAGGAAGAGAGAGAGCAAGAGAGAGAGAGAGAGGGAGAGGGAGAGGGAGAGAGGGAGGGAGAGAGAGAGGGAGGGAGAGAGAGAGAGAGCAAGAGAGAGAGAGAGAGAGAGAGAGAGAGAGAAGGCAAAGAGAGGGGGAGAAGGGGGAAAGAGGGGGGAGATGGAAGAGCGAGAGGGGAGAGGCTAGGGGGAGAGAGAGGGGAGGAGGGGAGAGAGATGGGAAAAGTGAGAGGGGAGAGATAATGGGAGGGGAGAGATGTTAGAGGGGGAGAGATGTTAGAGGGGGGGAGGTGTTAGAGGGAAGAGATGTTAGAGGGGAGAGATGGGAGAGGGAAGAGAGAGAGAGAGAGATAGGTAGAGAGTGATAGGTAGAGAGAGAGATATAGGTAAAGAGTGAGATAGGTAGAGAGAGATAGGTCTCTACCTAGGATAGGAAGAAAGGGAGAGAGAGAGAAGGAGCGAGGTTCAGATGGTCAGTTCACAGGACGGTGTGAAATCCTGTGTATGTGTGTGTTTGCATGTGTACTACAGCTTACAAGTGCTTGTTCCTGTGTGTGTGTGTGTGTGTGTGTGTGTGTGTGTGTGTGTGTGTGTGTGTGTGTGTGTATGGGTGTGTGTGTGTGTGTGTGTATGTGTGCCTGTGTGTATGTATGTGTGTGTATGTGTGTGTATGTGTATGTGTGTGTGTGTGTATGGGTGTGTGTATGTGTGTGTATGTGTGTGTGTGTGTGTGTGTGTGTGTGTGTGTGTGTGTGTGTATGTTTGTGTATGTGTGTATGTGTGTATGTGTGTGTGTGTATGTGTGTGTATGTGTGTGTGTGTGTGTGTGTGTGTGTACTCACCTATTTGTACTCACCTATTTGTACTCACCTATTTGTGGTTGCAGGGGTCGAGTCTTAACTCCTGGCCCCGCCTCTTCACCGGTTGCTACTGGGCCCTCTCTCTCCCCGCTCCATGAGCTTTATCAAACCTCGTCTTAAAACTGTGTATGGTTCCTGCCTCCACTACGTCATTTTCTAGGCTATTCCACTGCCTTACAACTCTATGACTGAAGAAATACTTCCTAATATCTCTCTGACTCATTTGTGTCTTCAACTTCCAATTGTGGCCTCTTGTTTCTGTGTCCCCTCCCTGGAACATCCTGTCTTTGTCCACCTTGTCTATTCCACGCAGTATTTTATATGTCGTTATCATGTCTCCCCTGACCCTCCTGTCCTCCAGTGTCGTCAGGCCGATTTCCCTTAATCTTTCTTCATAGGACATTCCCCTTAGCTCTGGAACTAACCTTGTCGCAAACCTTTGTACTTTCTCTAGTTTCTTGACGTGCTTTATCAAGTGCGGGTTCCAAACAGGTGCTGCATACTCCAGTATGGGCCTGACATACACGGTGTACAGTGTCTTGAATGATTCCTTACTAAGGTATCGGAATGCTGTTCTCAGGTTTGCCAGGCGCCCATATGCTGCAGCAGTTATCTGGTTGATGTGTGCTTCCGGAGACATGCTCGGTGTTATACTCACCCCAAGATCTTTATCCTTGAGTGAGGTTTGCAGTCCTTGGCCACCTAGCCTATACTCGGTCTGTGGTCTTCTGTGCCCTTCCCCTATCTTCATGACTTTGCATTTGGCAGGATTAAATTCGAGAAGCCATTTGCTGGACCAGGTGTCCAGTCTGTCCAGGTCTCTTTGAAGTCCTGCCTGGTCCTCATCAGATTTAATTCTCCTCATTAACTTCAAATCATCTGCAAACAAGGACACTTCTGAGTCTAGCCCTTCCATCATGTCGTTCACATATACCAAAAATAGCACTGGTCCTAGGACCGACCCCTGTGGGACCCCGCTCGTCACAGGTGCCCACTGTGATACATCATTACGTACCATGACTCGTTGTTGTCTCCCTGTCAGGTATTCTCTGATCCATTGCAGTGCCCTTCCTGTTATATGCGCCTGATGCTCTAGCTTCTGCACTAATCTCTTGTGAGGAACTGTGTCAAAGGCCTTCTTGCAGTCCAAGAAGATGCAATCAACCCACCCCTCTCTCTCGTGTCTTACTTCTGTTATTTTATCATAAAACTCCAGAAGGTTTGTGACACAGGATTTGCCTTCCATGAATCCGTGCTGGTTGGCATTTATACTCTTGTTCCGTTCCAGGTGCTCCACCACTCTCCTCCTGATAATCTTCTCCATAATTTTGCATACTATACACGTCAATGACACAGGTCTATAGTTTAGTGCCTCTTTTCTGTCTCCTTTTTTAAAAATGGGAACTACATTTGCCATCTTCCATACCTCAGGTAGTTGCCCAGTTTCCAGGGACGTGTTGAAGATTGTGGTAAGTGGCACGCACAACTTATCTGCTCCCTCTCTAAGGACCCATGGGGAGATGTCTGGTCCCATTGCCTTTGAGGTATCGATGTCCCTTAGCAGTGTGTGTGTGTGTGTGTGTGTGTGTGTGTGTGTGTGTGTGTGTGCCCCCACTTCTAAGTATTCATACTGCTAATAAATACCGGTAGATACCAGTAATTCTAAGCTTACCAATACTTGTAACACTTATCGATTCTACTTCTAAAATTCAGAAAGTAGCTAGGCTGTAAAATTTAGCTTGTCTCAGCTTAAGTGTCTGACATTATCCCTCACTACCGCTTTACTCCTTGCACTCTCGTCTATGGTATTTCTACTCTTATTCTGTAATGGCTTGCAGGAGTGAGTGACCAGTATCTAACAGTGATGCAGGACCAGACTCAACCTTGCAGAATGCAACCTCAACAGGTGAATACTTGTGCTGACAGCGGTGTGATGACAAGTTGCCAGAAGATGATGACGTAGTCGTCGTACATAGGCCTTCTATCACTATTTTGTAACTCCTTCACCCGTGATGTTTATAACCATATATGCTCATGCATCCCGCGTTCCTCAAGTGATTTCACTTTTCACTTATTACAGAATACACTTCACATTCGGTGTGTGTGTGTGTTTGTATGTGTGTGTGTGTGTGTGTGTGTGTGTGTGTGTGTGTGTGTGTGTGTGTGTTTGTGTTTGTATGTGTGTGTGTGTCTGTGTGTCTGTGTGTGTGTTTGTGTGTGTTTGTGTTTGTATGTGTATTTGTGTGTGTTTGTGTTTGTATGTGTATTTGTGTGTGTGTGTGTGTGTATTTGTGTGTGTGTGTGTGTGTGTGTGTACACTTATATATGGTTGCAGATGTGTGAGAGAGAGAGCTCATTAAGGAAACTTGCCTCAGTTAGTCCTTCATGTGACTGCGTCACAGTGCACCAGTAACATGACCATCACCACCAGGTCAATGGGTGACACCATTACTTTGAGCATCACAGGTGGTAAGCAACAGGTGCCACCAGTCAGCATCACCTGCACCACTGCACTGACTGACAGTGAATTTCACTATTCAGTATTACCTGTTCGCTCATTGACTAACATCATATATCACTTGTGACCAAGCAAGGCTATCAAGTATTATTATTATTATTATTATTATTATAGTTGATGATTATAATTCGTGCTGGTTACTTTCCTGAAAATTGCTGTTAATGATTTGTGGGACTTGTGGACTGAAAAATAAAAACAGTGTTAGGCTCGTCAGAACGAGAGAGAGAAAACATTTAATTCATTATCATATAAATAGTTTTATCTTAGCAAACATTTTCGACAATCATGTTTTGTAAAATACCTGAACTCTAGTGAGGCTCAGACAGTTAAAAGAAATTATATTAGCTAAATAATGGCTGCATTAATACTGAACATTATTTGTTACTTACCTTCAAGTTCAGGTTGATTATCATGTTGAGTGGAGAGGGTGGCTGGGGACCTCTTCCTCATTCTTTCTACTGTGTCACACAAACTTCTTCTGTCTTTGCCTTATTGTCTTGAATTGACCGAAGCAATGATTTACTAACACCAAATACTCATGCAGTCTCCATGACATGTCGACCTCCCTTCACCATCTCAGTTACCACCTTTTTTTTTTTTTTGTAAAAAAGATAGTTTCACGTGTGATGTTCTTATTCCACCAGCGTCACTTGCTCTTTGTTTGGAAGCCATGGTAAATATTCACAAATAAGATGAGACGATTAAAAAAAAAAACTAGCAATGTGCAGTGAGCTAAAATTCTACCTTCAATAGAAATAAGTCACTTTGACCTTTTTTTTTGGGGGGGGTGTTATCCTAGGTAATTTATACTATAATAATTTTACCTATGTGTATCTGTGCCTAAATACACTTACCATAGGCATCCAGATACAGTGAGTCACCTGTAAGGCAGGTTTGTTTACACCCATCACTCACCCTAATGGAAATAAGTTACTTTGTCTGACTTTTTGGGTTATCCCAGGTTCTCTTCACATATGCTGCTATGTATAATCTATGTAACTGTATTTGTGTATACCTGAATAAACTCACTGCCTTACACTCTCCCCCGCAATGCTGAGACATTGGAGTTTCCTAATGCATACTGGGGAAGACTCTGGCCTGCCTGCTGCGGCGCTCCTTAATTAACGGAAATGCGCACCACCAATAGAAATGAATTCTGTTCCAGTACTAATTAATGGAAATGCGCACCACCAGTGGAAATGAATTTCGCTCCCGTGCTCCTTAATGTAAATGGGTACACTTTTATTGGAAATGATAACCTAAATTTAAATGTCATAGTTTTGAAGACGTGAGCTACGATCACACGACTTAACGTTTTTTACCGTATTATTATTATTATTATTATTATTATTATTATTATTATTATTATTATTATTATTATTATTGTAGTCATGGGGTAGCGCTAGGCCAGTAAAGGCTATTACAACGTCGGGCAAATAGAATTAACGAGAGTTAATTGTCACCATTTTCACCTGACCAATATTTAATGTAAGAGAATGTCTTCAGGTATCATTATCCACTGTATTAATCTAACCTAAATAGTTATCTCTGTTATAAGTACGTCTTACTGAAGAAGTATTAGATGATTTCACACCTGCAATTAGATAAATGCTGCTAATTCCTTTACTCTACGTATATAAATTATATATATATATACATTAGGTAAACAGAATGAAGCATCATATTTCCAACAGGTACGGAAACAGAAGCAAATTACAAAATATAGTTGTTCATAAAGCCAATGGAAGGGCAGGCATTGTGTCTGGCATCGTAGATGTAAGGTAAGGTTTGTGGAACTTAGTGTATCCTATACCTGGAGGGTGTTCCATGGGTCAACGCCCCCGCGGCCCAGTCCATAACCAGGCGTCTTGGTGGATCAGGGCCTGATTAACCAGGCTGTCACTACCAGCCACACGTAATCTAATGTACGAACCACAGCCCGGTTGGTCAGGTACTGACTTTAGGTATATCCGGCTTCTTGAAGACAGCTAGGGGTCTATTAGTTATCCCGTTTATGTATACTGTGAGGCAGTTGAACAGCCTTGGGCCCCTGACACTTAGTGTGTTATGTCTTAGTGTACTCATGACGCCCCTGCTTTTCATTGGGGAGATGATAGCAAATAATACTTTATCCCAAAACTATTTTGTCCTTGTCATCTGTATTTGATCACATAGATAACCTGGATGTATAGCTGGTTATCAGTAGTACGATAATAACCACAGGTAATCAGATAAGTTTGACATATAATTGGATATTAGTAGTAATTACCACAGGATCAGTTACTTTATTTTTTATAATTCATGACTTCGTTTGAATCAGTGAATGTGTGCGTATACTCGCATGTATACATTGTGCTGTATACATGCATCTTTGAGTGTATATGTAGGTGATTACGTAAGTGTAGTTACAGCAGAAGAACTACGTTTGTGGTGTTTAGTGTTCAGTAGTGGTAGCACGTTCTGCCTCCTCGTGAATGTCATTCTATAAGTCAACTGCTCTGTGAAGCCATATTTTAGTGACCTTCTATAGTACTGTTTTGCAGTTTTCAGTTGTAGGCTCTTGCTTTTGATGTTGATTTTGCAATAAAGAAATCTTTATCCATATTCCTCTATACTTTTTATTTCATTCTTGGTCTGTGTCCTCACTTCCTTCCTTCTTTATTAACGAGAGAATTTTCAAGCTTTGTAATTCCTGATCTTAAGTGGCCCATGATGTATCAAGTTTGCACTTTTTCTGTTGTATCTATGTTGATGACTGAGACACATGTGCAACATTTGAGAATTTTTAGTCAGGAAACGTTTCGTTAGCCAGTGGCTTCTTCAGTCCAGTACACAGAAGAAAGGTGAAAAATGAGGAGAATGAGGTAATCAGTCCCTCAGCCTGGAGTCAATTGATGGACTGAACACATCGACACAGGCTGAGGGACTGATTACCTTATTCTCCTCCTCATTTTTAACCTTTTTTCCTCTCTGTATTGGACTGAAGAAGCCACTGGCTGGCGAAACGTTTCCTCAATAAAGATTCCCAAATGTTATACAAGTGTCTCATTCTTCAAGTTGTTGGTTTTCTTAACCATCACACTGTAAGTTGTTTAGGGAGGATACACATGACTCAGTACCACACACACATACACAACTTTTACTCTAATGTCAATTGTAAATTCATCTGAAGGCTGGATGTTCTGCAGAACAAAATGAGTTTCTCGTCTGTTCATGATCACCTTCAAATCATTTTGTCTACCTGATGTTCTCGAATAATTTTCAGAATCTGTAGTCCTCACGTAACTTGTTCTCACATTCCCATTATATGTTAACTTAAAACAACTTACTAACTAGGAGTTAACTACGTTCAACTACGTCACTTGTCACTCCACGTGCTCACCTGATCCCAGTCTTGTAGTGTTCTACACTTACTCGACTTTCCTATTTTGCACAAGATTTCTGAATCGCCTGTAAATATATTCATATTCAGCAATAATTTATTCTTTTCATACTTTATTCATTCTTTTTTAGAAATTGTAAACATTATGGTGGCATAATGGCAGCAACAATGGCACTAATTTTATAAACATCGTGAGGCCAATTACTGGTCCTTGAGGGACCCCACCAGCTATATTACCCCATGAATACAGTTTTTTCCTCTCTTATCATTCTTTAATTTTTCTTTGCAGCAAAAAAAAATCCATTTTAAGATTTTGCGTTTTATTTCCTCCTTTATTTGTAGTTTTGAGCTCATGCTTTCATGGGGAACCAACAGAACAACAGATCCAGTTAAATACAGTTCGTCCGGCTGTTTAATCTTGAGTAATTTTCGTGACTTGTTAATTTATCTGAGTGGATATACGTAATAATGTTGACTTGAAGACAAATTGACACCTGATTTATCCTGGTGTTTTTATGTACCTCTTCCTTATAGATTTTTTTTTTATTTTTACAAGACTTGTTTGAGGCTTGTAATTTAAAGAATACTTCATTCCACATTATTTGATTTTAATTGTTAGTCTTAGGACTGTATGATCCCACAAGGCACTAGCGTATTTATGTGATATTATTATTTTATGGTTATTATTTATCTGCCAGTTTACCTAATTATTACAACTCACAAATTATCCAGAGTGGATAAGTTAATTCTTGAGCACAAACTTTAATTAACCCCCAGAGTGTAACATCTGATATTGCTGCTTTAGTTTCCTCATTATGTAATACACCAGAGATTATATTCCTTTATAACATTATAAAGTAGTATGTGACGTCTACACCACCCCAGGACACTGATGTCTACACTGCCCCAGGACACCGATGTCTACACTGCCCCAGAACACTCACTGACGTCTACACCGCCCCAGGACACTCACTGACGTCTCACACACGAAAATCACTCACTACGAAAGCAAAAGACTTGGCAGACGATGCAACATCCCCCCAATGAAAAGCAGGGGTGTCACTAGCACGTTAAGAGACCATACAATAAGTGTCAGGGGCCCGAGACTGTTCAACTGCCTCCCAGCATACATAAGGAGGATTACCAACAGACCCCTGGCAGTCTTCAAGCTGGCACTGGACAAGCACCTAAAGTCGGTTCCTGACCAGCCGGGCTGTGGCTCGTACGTTGGTTTGCGTGCAGCCAGCAGCAAGAGCCTGGTTGATCAGGCTCTGATCCACCAGGAGGCCTGGTCACAGACCGGGCCGCGGGGACGTTGACCCCCGGAACTCTCTCCAGGTAAACTCCAGGTACACCGCACCAGGACACTGACGTCTACACCGCCCCAGGACACTCACTGACGTCTACACCGCCCCAGGACACTGACGTCTACACCGCCCCAGGACACTGACGTCTACACCGCCCCAGGACATTCACTGACGTCTACACCGCCCCAGGGCACTCACTGACGTCTACACCGCCCCAGGACACTGACGTCTACACCCCAGGACACTCACTGACATCTACACCGTCCCAGGACACAGACGTCTACACCGCCCCAGGACACTCACTCTGACGTCTACACCGCCCCAGGACACTGACGTCTACACCCCAGGACACTCACTGACGTCTACACCTCACCCCAGGACACTCACTGACGTCTACACCTCCCCAGGACACTCTGACGTCTACACCGCCCCAGGACACTGACGTCTACACCGCACCAGGACGCTCACTCTGACGTCTACACCCCGCAGGACACTGACGTCTACACCCCCAGGACACTCACTAACGTCTACACTGCCCCAGGACACTCACTGACGTCTACACCGCACCAGGATACTCACTGACGTCTACACCGCCCCAGGACACTCACTGACGTCTACACCGCCCCAGGACACTGACGTCTACACCGCCCCAGGACACACTGACGTCTACACTGCCCCAGGACACTCACTGACGTCTACACCGCCCCAGGACACTGACGTCTACACCGCCCCAGGACACTCACTGACGTCTACACCGCCCCAGGACACTGACGTCTACACCGCCCCAGGACACTCACTGACGTCTACACTGCCCCAGGACACTCACTGACGTCTACCCCGCCCCAGGACACTCACTGACGTCTACACCGTCCCAGGACACTGACGTCTACACCGCCCCAGGACACTCACTGACGTCTACACCGCCCCAGGACACTCACTGACGTCTACACCGCCCCAGGACACTCACTGACGTCTACACCGCCCCAGGACACTGACGTCTACACCGCCCCAGGACACTCACTGACGTCTACACCGCCCCAGGACACTCACTGACGTCTACACCGCCCCAGGACACTCAGTGACGTCTACACCGCCCCAGGACACTCAGTGACGTCTACACCGCCCCAGGACACTCACTGACGTCTACACCGCCCCAGGACACTCACTGACGTCTACACCGCCCCAGGACACTCACTGACGTCTACACCGCCCCAGGACACTCACTGACGTCTACACCGCCCCAGGACACTGACGTCTACACCGCCCCAGGACACTCACTGACGTCTACACCGCCCCAGGACACTCAGTGACGTCTACACCGCCCCAGGACACTCACTGACGTCTACACCGCCCCAGGACACTGACGTCTACACCGCCCCAGGACACTCACTGACGTCTACACCGCCCCAGGACACTGACGTCTACACCGCCCCAGGACACTCACTGACGTCTACACCGCCCCAGGACACTGACGTCTACACCGCCCCAGGACACTCAGTGACGTCTACACCGCCCCAGGACACTCACTGACGTCTACACCGCCCCAGGACACTGACGTCTACACCGCCCCAGGACACTCACTGACGTCTACACCGCCCCAGGACACTGACGTCTACACCGCCCCAGGACACTCACTGACGTCTACACCGCCCCAGGACACTCACTGACGTCTACACCGCCCCAGGACACTGACGTCTACACCGCCCCAGGACACTCACTGACGTCTACACCGCCCCAGGACACTGACGTCTACACCGCCCCAGGACACTCACTGACGTCTACACCGCCCCAGGACACTCAGTGACGTCTACACCGCCCCAGGACACTCACTGACGTCTACACCGCCCCAGGACACTCACTGACGTCTACACCGCCCCAGGACACTCACTGACGTCTACACCGCCCCAGGACACTCACTGACGTCTACACCGCCCCAGGACACTGACGTCTACACCGCCCCAGGACACTCACTGACGTCTACACCGCCCCAGGACACTCACTGACGTCTACACCGCCCCAGGACACTGACGTCTACACCGCCCCAGGACACTGACGTCTACACCGCCCCAGGACACTGACGTCTACACCGTCCCAGGACACTGACGTCTACACCGCCCCAGGACACTGACGTCTACACCGCCCCAGGACACTGACGTCTACACCGCCCCAGGACACTGACGTCTACACCGTCCCAGGACACTGACGTCTACACCGCCCCAGGACACTGACGTCTACACCGTCCCAGGACACTGACGTCTACACCGTCCCAGGACACTGACGTCTACACCGCCCCAGGACACTGACGTCTACACCGCCCCAGGACACTGACGTCTACACCGTCCCAGGACACTGACGTCTACACCGCCCCAGGACACTGACGTCTACACCGTCCCAGGACACTGACGTCTACACCGCCCCAGGACACTCTGGCCTCCAGTTTTGAATAGTTCACCTTATTTGGTTGTGTTAAGTCAACTTTCTTTAGTAAATTTTGTGATGTAAATAACCTCTGAATTATGTGACGTTTGACACATATCTTCTTTCTTTATGTGATTTTGTGTCTTAACTTTCATATATAATTTACTTTTTACGAACTTTAATAGAAGCTTGGTCTGTCTCTCTCTCTCTCTCTCTCTCTCTCTCTCTCTCTCTCTCTCTCTCTCTCTCTCTCTCTCTCTCTCTCTCTCTCTCTCTCTCTCTCTCTCTCTCTCTCTCTCTCTCTCTCTCTCTCTCTCTCTCTCTCTCTCTCTCTCTCTCTCTCTCTCTCTCTCTCTCTCTCTCTCTCTCTCTCTCTCTCTCTCTCTCTCTCTCTCTCTCTCTCTCTCTACACATAATTTTGCTACCTTAATTTCCATGTTTTTTGGAGTTGTTTACAAGCTTTTGTTGTGGATCACGTTTATCAGTTCATAAATTCTCTCTCACATCTCGGCACTTGTGCCAGTCCTTGTTTCCTCTTACTCAATTTTGTGATGAAATGTTCATTGGTATTCTCATACACTGTTATACAGTGTTGAGTGGTATTCTCATACACTGTTATACAGTGTTGAGTGGTATTCTCATACACATGTATATCAATTACTTGTAGCACTGATGGCATTTAATACTCTGATATAAGCTTTTGGTCACCACATGTTTCTGTTTATTTGTACTTGCTTGTATAGTTTAGTTGATCTTGTTTGGATTGTATTGTTTCTCTCTGATCATATCATATATCAGAAATGCGCAGGGAGACACTGGTCAGAGAAATAGCAAGCATCGAACTTAAGCTAAAAGAATCCTTTAGGAGTCAGGAATCGCGGGAAGAACTAAAAGCCATAAATGAAATCGAAAGAAACCCAAAGTATTTCTTCTCCTATGCCAAATCAAAATCGAGAACAACGTCCAGTATTGGGCCCCTACTTAAACAAGATGGGTCCTACACAGATGACAGCAAGGAAATGAGTGAGCTACTCAAGTCCCAATATGACTCAGTTTTTAGCAAGCCGCTAACCAGACTGAGAGTCGAAGATCAAAATGAATTTTTTATGAGAGAGCCACAAAATTTGATTAACACAAGCCTATCCGATGTTATCCTGACGCCAAATGACTTCGAACAGGCGATAAATGACATGCCCATGCACTCTGCCCCAGGGCCAGACTCATGGAACTCTGTGTTCATCAAGAACTGCAAGAAGCCCCTATCACGAGCCTTTTCCATCCTATGGAGAGGGAGCATGGACACGGGGGTCGTCCCTCAGTTACTAAAAACAACAGACATAGCCCCACTCCACAAAGGGGGCAGTAAAGCAACAGCAAAGAACTACAGACCAATAGCACTAACATCCCATATCATAAAAATCTTTGAAAGGGTCCTAAGAAGCAAGATCACCACCCATCTAGAAACCCATCAGTTACACAACCCAGGGCAACAGGGGTTTAGAACAGGTCGCTCCTGTCTGTCTCAACTACTGGATCACTACGACAAGGTCCTAAATGCACTAGAAGACAAAAAGAATGCAGATGTAATATATACAGACTTTGCAAAAGCCTTCGACAAGTGTGACCATGGCGTAATAGCGCACAAAATGCGCGCTAAAGGAATAACAGGAAAAGTTGGTCGATGGATCTATAATTTCCTCACTAACAGAACACAGAGAGTAGTCGTCAACAGAGTAAAGTCCGAGGCAGCTACGGTGAAAAGCTCTGTTCCACAAGGCACAGTACTAGCTCCCATCTTGTTCCTCATCCTCATATCCGACATAGACAAGGATGTCAGCCACAGCACCGTGTCTTCCTTTGCAGATGACACCCGAATCTGCATGACAGTGTCTTCCATTGCAGACACTGCAAGGCTCCAGGCGGACATCAACCAAATCTTTCAGTGGGCTGCAGAAAACAATATGAAGTTCAACGATGAGAAATTTCAATTACTCAGATATGGTAAACATGAGGAAATTAAATCTTCATCAGAGTACAAAACAAATTCTGGCCACAAAATAGAGCGAAACACCAACGTCAAAGACCTGGGAGTGATTATGTCGGAGGATCTCACCTTCAAGGACCATAACATTGTATCAATCGCATCTGCTAGAAAAATGACAGGATGGATAATGAGAACCTTCAAAACTAGGGAGGCCAAGCCCATGATGACACTCTTCAGGTCACTTGTTCTATCTAGGCTGGAATATTGCTGCACTCTAACAGCACCTTTCAAGGCAGGTGAAATTGCCGACCTAGAAAATGTACAGAGAACTTTCACGGCGCGCATAACGGAGATAAAACACCTCAATTACTGGGAGCGCTTGAGGTTTCTAAACCTGTATTCCCTGGAACGCAGGAGGGAGAGATACATGATTATATACACCTGGAAAATCCTAGAGGGACTAGTACCGAACTTGCACACGAAAATCACTCACTACGAAAGCAAAAGACTTTGCAGACGATGCACCATCCCCCCAATGAAAAGCAGGGGTGTCACTAGCACGTTAAGAGACCATACAATAAGTGTCAGGGGACCGAGACTGTTCAACTGCCTCCCAGCACACATAAGGGGGATTACCAACAGACCCCTGGCAGTCTTCAAGCTGGCACTGGACAAGCACCTAAAGGCAGTTCCTGATCAGCCGGGCTGTGGCTCGTACGTTGGTTTGCGTGCAGCCAGCAGCAACAGCCTGGTTGATCAGGCGCTGATCCACCAGGAGGCCTGGTCACAGACCGGGCCGCGGGGGCGTTGACCCCCGAAACTCTCTCCAGGTAAACTCCAGGTATATATATTTCTCAAATACTTGAGTGCTTTTATTAAAGTGCGCTGAAGAAGAATAAAATGAAGGTGAGTAATAATAATAGTTGTAATAATAAAATTAATAATAATTTATTGAACGTAATGGCCGTGGATGGTGAAAAGTCCAAGATAACTGAAGCCACTGTGGCTTATTTCCACTTGTGTTGGAAATAAGCCACTGTGGCTTATTTCCACTTGAGTGTTGTGTTGACCGTTCCCAGGATACCGCTCCAGCACTAACTCTTAGGTATCTACTATTTCTTCTTTACTAGTAAACAGTATCGTGTTGTTGTTGTTCCTTCTTACTTGCGTTACTCTTTAATGTGCTGATGGATATAAAACTTGTCACATTGAGAAGTTTCCTTGGCCATGTATTCTCCGCTCCATCTTCATAGTTCAGCCGGTCTCCTAACATACACACACACACACACACACACACACACACACACACACACACACACACACACACACACACACACACACACACACACACACACACACACACACACACTTTAGACGCAGTTAATGATCGAGTTAAGAACTTGGGATCCGTCAGATAGGGCCGAATAAAGTCAGTTACCCTGCTATACATGAACTTCTCAACCACGCCAGTAACTGCAGTGAAGCTGTATAACGTGCATATATACATTACTTAATGTTTGTACATTATTTAGTGTGGAATTATTAATGTCAAGTTGAGGATTTGTTATTGTACCAAAGGAAATACTTCCGTCGTCTGTGAGCTTTGACACTGGCTAGACTAAAGCTCTGTTATAATTACTAGATATTTTCTCAATCATTTGTCTGTGTATATGTCAGATTTTTGTATTATTTGTATATCTGGAAAATTGAGGGAGCGTGGGAATGTTGTCACCACCTGATATCCTCACCGGTTACTGTATATCAAGCAGTGGGTGACGATGCTTCGGGAAACTACACTGGGTAGCATCCACCCATCCCTCGCTAGTTTATTGTTTACTGCTACCCACACTGGGTCGACAAGTTACGTCACTTGTCTCCATTTAACACTACCTCAGATACAGACATCTTATTTACAGTGTCAATTTTGGGACTTAGAAATTTTACATTGTTTTCTGTCTGCGGCGTTTGTCCATTTTGTGTTTTAATAATATTGCCGCTGGGAGGACTGGTAGTCACTCTGTCTTGGTTCATTATCCAGAGAGCATTAATACACTCTCATTTAACATATAACTTACATTGTTATTTTGGACTTTGTGTCAGCACTGGATGTCTGTAAAATTGTGTCCCTAGCTGAAACATAGCCACTGTAGAGCAAATTTGTGATTTAGTCTCTTCATGCATCTGTCCTCTGTCGGCACACTGTGTTTATGCGGAGTACACTCTGTGTACTGAGATTGACTTATGTCTGGTGTGTTGGCTCAATTTTTGCACTATCTGCTGTGGACACTACTGTCTACGTAGTGATTAAACTTAGTATTTACCTAGCATTGTGGACTCGTTCTATTCTAAAATTAAATGAACATCGTCACTGATTTGTCTTTTTTGATGTCTACTCACTGTATTTTTTGGACATAGTCTTGACCAGTTAGTATTTGCGCACATACTGTGTGTACTGTGTTGACTTAGGATCGTGTACACATGGATCACACACTTTGACAAGTTTACCTTGTATCATTTATGTATTGTATCCCGTAACTGCTACTTCCCATGCAAACTGTAAATATAATTGTACAAGATGTCTTTATTCATTAAAAAAAATAGGTGCATTTTATATTTATTGTTTTACCAAATCCCTCAACTGGTGACTATAAGCAAGATTTTGAGTTTAAGCTCTAAGATGACTTTCTTGCAAGCCTTGCTGTGGTAACAGAGGCAAGCTTGCCTACAACAAGCCTTGCTGTGGTAACAGAGGCAAGCTTGCCTACAACAAGCCTTGCTGTGGTAACAGAGGCAAGCTTGCCTACAACAAGCCTTGCTGTGGTAACAGAGGCAAGCTTGCCTACAACAAGCCTTGCTGTGGTAACAGAGGCAAGCTTGCCTACAACAAGCCTTGCTGTGGTAACAGAGGCAAGCTTGCCTACAACAAGCCTTGCTGTGGTAACAGAGGCAAGCTTGCCTACAACAAGCCTTGCTGTGGTAACAGAGGCAAGCTTGCCTACAACAAGCCTTGCTGTGGTAACAGAGGCAAGCTTGCCTACAACAAGCCTTGCTGTGGTAACACAGGCAAGCTTGCCTACAACAAGCCTTGCTGTGGTAACAGAGGCAAGCTTGCCTACAACAAGCCTTGCTGTGGTAACAGAGGCAAGCTTGCCTACAACAAGCCTTGCTGTGGTAACAGAGGCAAGCTTGCCTACAACAAGCCTTGCTGTGGTAACAGAGGTAAGCTTGCCTACAACAAGCCTTGCTGTGGTAACAGAGGCAAGCTTGCCTACAACAAGCCTTGCTGTGGTAACAGAGGCAAGCTTGCCTACAACAAGCCTTGCTGTGGTAACAGAGGCAAGCTTGCCTACAACAAGCCTTGCTGTGGTAACAGAGGTAAGCTTGCCTACAACAAGCCTTGCTGTGGTAACAGAGGTAAGCTTGCCTACAACAAGCCTTGCTGTGGTAACAGAGGCAAGCTTGCCTACAACAAGCCTTGCTGTGGTAACAGAGGCAAGCTTGCCTACAACAAGCCTTGCTGTAACAGAGGCAAGCTTGCCTACAACAAGTAACAGAGGCAAGCTTGCCTACAACAAGCCTTGCTGTGGTAACAGAGCTTGCCTACAACAAGGCCTACAACAAGCCTTGCTGTGGTAACAGAGGCAAGCTTGCCTACAACAAGCCTTGCTGTGGTAACAGAGGCAAGCTTGCCTACAACAAGCCTTGCTGTGGTAACAGAGGTAAGCTTGCCTACAACAAGCCTTGCTGTGGTAACAGAGGCAAGCTTGCCTACAACAAGCCTTGCTGTGGTAACAGAGGTAAGCTTGCCTACAACAAGCCTTGCTGTGGTAACAGAGGCAAGCTTGCCTACAACAAGCCTTGCTGTGGTATCAGAGGCAAGCTTGCCTACAACAAGCCTTGCTGTGGTAACAGAGGCAAGCTTGCCTACAACAAGCCTTGCTGTGGTAACAGAGGCAAGCTTGCCTACAACAAGCCTTGCTGTGGTAACTGAGGCAAGCTTGCCTACTGTGGTAACACAGGCAAGCTTGCCTACAACAAGCCTTGCTGTGGTAACAGACAAGCCTTGCTTGTGTGGTAACAGAGGTAAGCTTGCCTACAACAAGCCTTGCTGTAGTAACAGAGGCAAGCTTGCCTACAACAAGCCTTGCTGTGGTAACAGAGGCAAGCTTGCCTACAACAAGCCTTGCTGTGGTAACAGAGGCAAGCTTGCCTACAACAAGCCTTGCTGTGGTAACAGAGGCAAGCTTGCCTACAACAAGCCTTGCTGTGGTAACAGAGGCAAGCTTGCCTACAACAAGCCTTGCTGTGGTAACAGAGGCAAGCTTGCCTACAACAAGCCTTGCTGTGGTAACAGAGGCAAGCTTGCCTACAACAAGCCTTGCTGTAACAGAGGTAAACAGAGGCAGAGGTAAGCTTGCCTACAACAAGCCTTGCTGTGGTAACAGAGGCAAGCTTGCCTACAACAAGCCTTGCTGTGGTAACAGAGGCAAGCTTGCCTACAACAAGCCTTGCTGTGCCTACAACAAGTCTTGCTGTGGTAACAGAGCTGTCGTAACAGAGGCAAGCTTGCCTACAACAAGCCTTGCTGTGGTAACAGAGGCAAGCTTGCCTACAACAAGCCTTGCTGTGGTAACAGAGGCAAGCTTGCCTACAACAAGCCTTGCTGTGGTAACAGAGGCAAGCTTGCCTACAACAAGCCTTGCTGTGGTAACAGAGGCAAGCTTGCCTACAACAAGCCTTGCTGTGGTAACAGAGGCAAGCTTGCCTACAACAAGCCTTGCTGTGGTAACAGAGGCAAGCTTGCCTACAACAAGCCTTGCTGTGGTAACAGAGGCAAGCTTGCCTACAACAAGCCTTGCTGTGGTAACAGAGGCAAGCTTGCCTACAACAAGCCTTGCTGTGGTAACAGAGGCAAGCTTGCCTACAACAAGCCTTGCTGTGGTATCAGAGGCAAGCTTGCCTACAACAAGCCTTGCTGTGGTATCAGAGGCAAGCTTGCCTACAACAAGCCTTGCTGTGGTAACAGAGGTAAGCTTGCCTACAACAAGCCTTGCTGTGGTAACAGAGGCAAGCTTGCCTACAACAAGCCTTGCTGTGGTAACAGAGGCAAGCTTGCCTACAACAAGCCTTGCTGTGGTATCAGAGGCAAGCTTGCCTACAACAAACCTTGCTGTGGTAACAGAGGTAAGCTTGCCTACAACAAGCCTTGCTGTGGTATCAGAGGCAAGCTTGCCTACAACAAGCCTTGCTGTGGTAACAGAGGTAAGCTTGCCTAAAACAAGCCTTGCTGTAGTAACAGAGGCAAGCTTGCCTACAGCAAGCCTTACTGTGGTAACAGAGGCAAGCTTGCCTACAACAACCCTTGCTGTGGTAACAGGTAAGCTTGCCTACAACAAGCCTTGCTGTAGTCACAGAGGCAAGCTTGCCTACAACAAGCCTTGCTGTGGTAACAGAGGCAAGCTTGCCTACAACAAGCCTTGCTGTGGTAACAGAGGTAAGCTTGCCTACAACAAGCCTTGCTGTAGTAACAGAGGCAAGCTTGCCTACAACAAGCCTTGCTGTGGTAACAGAGGTAAGCTTGCCTACAACAAGCCTTGGTGTAGTAACAGAGGCAAGCTTTCCTACAACAAGCCTTGCTGTGGTAACAGAGGCAAGCTTGCTACAACAAGCCTTGCTGTGGTAACAGAGGCAAGCTTGCCTACAACAAGCCTTGCTGTGGTAACAGAGGCAAGCTTGCCTACAACAAGCCTTGCTGTGGCAACAGAGGTAAGCTTGCCTACAACAAGCCTTGCTGTAGTAACAGAGGCAAGTTTGCCTACAACAAGCCTTGCTGTGGTAACAAAGGTAAGCTTGCCTACAACAAGCCTTGCTGTGGTAACAGAGGCAAGCTTGCCTACAACAAGCCTTGCTGTGGTATCAGGCAAGCTTGCCTACAACAAGCCTTGCTGTGGTAACAGAGGTAAGCTTGCCTACAAAAAGCCTTTTAGTGGTATCAGAGGCAAGCTTGCCTACAACAAGCCTTGCTGTAGTAACAGAGGCAAGCTTGCCTACAACAAGCCTTGCTGTAGTAACAGAGGCAAGCTTGCCTACAATAAGCCTTGCTGTGGTAACAGAGGCAAGCTTGCCTACAACAAGCCTTGCTGTGGTAAGAGAGGCAAGCTTACCTACAACAAGCCTTGCTGTGGTAACAGAGGCAAGCTTGCCTACAACAAGCCTTGCTGTGGTAACAGAGGCAAGCTTGCCTACAACAAGCCTTGCTGTGGTAACAGAGGCAAGCTTGCCTACAACAAGCCTTGCTGTGGTAACAGAGGCAAGCTTGCCTACAACAAGCCTTGCTGTGGTATCAGAGGCAAGTTTGCCTACAACAAGCTTTGCTGTCGTAACAGAGGCAAGCTTGCCTACAACAAGCCTTGCTGTGGTAACAGAGGCAAGCTTGCCTACAACAAGCCTTGCTGTGGTATCAGAGGCAAGCTTGCCTACAACAAGCCTTGCTGTGGTAACAGAGGCAAGCTTGCCTACAACAAGCCTTGCTGTGGTATCAGAGGCAAGCTTGCCTACAACAAGCCTTGCTGTCGTAACAGAGGTAAGCTTGCCTACAACAAGCCTTGCTGTGGTATCAGAGGTAAGCTTGCCTTCAACAAGCCTTGCTGTCGTAACAGAGGCAAGCTTGCCTACAACAAGCCTTGCTGTGGTAACAGAGGCAAGCTTGCCTACAACAAGCCTTGCTGTAGTAACAGAGGCAAGCTTGCCTACAACAAGCCTTGCTGTGGTAACAGAGGCAAGCTTGCCTACAACAAGCCTTGCTGTGGTATCAGAGGTAAGCTTGCCTACAAAAAGCCTTTTAGTGGTATCAGAGGCAAGCTTGCTTACAACAAGCCTTGCTGTAGTAACAGAGGCAAGCTTACCTACAACAAGCCTTGCTGTGGTAACAGAGGCAAGCTTGCCTACAACAAGCCTTGCTGTGGTAACAGAGGCAAGCTTGCCTACAACAAGCCTTGCTGTGGTAACAGAGGCAAGCTTACCTACAAAAAGCCTTTTAGTGGTATCAGAGGCAAGCTTGCTTACAACAAGCCTTGCTGTAGTAACAGAGGCAAGCTTACCTACAACAAGCCTTGCTGTGGTAACAGAGGCAAGCTTGCTTGCAACAAGCCTTGCTGTCGTAACAGAGGCAAGCTTGCCTACAACAAGTCTTGCTGTGGTAACAGAGGTAAGCTTGCCTATAAAAAGCCTTGCAGTGGTATCAGAGGCAAGCTTGCCTACAACAAGCCTTGCTGTGGTAACAGAGGCAAGCTTGCCTACAACAAGCCTTGCTGTGGTAACAGAGGCAAGCTTGCCTACAACAAGCCTTGCTGTGGTAACAGAGGCAAGCTTGCCTACAACAAGCCTTGCTGTGGTAACAGAGGTAAGCTTGCCTACAACAAGCCTTGCTGTGGTAACAGAGGCAAGCTTGCCTACAACAAGCCTTGCTGTGGTAACAGAGGCAAGCTTGCCTACAACAAGCCTTGCTGTGGTAACAGAGGCAAGCTTGCCTACAACAAGCCTTGCTGTGGTAACAGAGGCAAGCTTGCCTACAACAAGCCTTGCTGTGGTATCAGAGGTAAGCTTGCCTACAACAAGCCTTGCTGTGGTATCAGAGGCAAGCTTGCCTACAACAAGCCTTGCTGTGGTAACAGAGGTAAGCTTGCCTACAACAAGCCTTGCTGTGGTAACAGAGGTAAGCTTGCCTACAACAAGCCTTGCTGTGGTATCAGAGGCAAGCTTGCCTACAACAAGCCTTGCTGTGGTATCAGAGGTAAGCTTGCCTACAACAAGCCTTGCTGTGGCAACAGAGGTAAGCTTGCCTACAACAAGCCTTGCTGTGGTATCAGAGGCAAGCTTGCCTACAACAAGCCTTGCTGTGGTAACAGAGGTAAGCTTGCCTACAACAAGCCTTGCTGTGGTATCAGAAACAAGCTTGCCTACAACAAGCCTTGCAGTGGTATCAGAGGCAAGCTTGCCTAAAATAAGCCTTGCTGTGGTAACAGGTAAGCTTGCCTAAAACAAGCCTTGCTGCAGTAACAGAGGCAAGCTTGCCTACAACAAGCCTTGCTGTGGTAACAGAGGTAAGCTTGCCTACAACAAGCCTTGCTGTGGTAACAAAGGTAAGCTTGCCTACAACAAGCCTTGGTGTAGTAACAGAGGCAAGCTTGCCTACAACAAGCCTTGCTGTGGTAACAGAGGTAAGCTTGCCTACAACAAGCCTTGGTGTAGTAACACAGGCAAGCTTGCCTACAACAAGCCTTGCTGTGGTAAGAGAGGCAAGCTTGCCTACAACAAGCCTTGCTGTGGTAACAGAGGCAAGCTTGCCTACAACAAGCCTTGCTGTGGTAACAGAGGTAAGCTTGCCTACAACAAGCATTGCTGTAGTAACAGAGGCAAGTTTGCCTACAACAAGCCTTGCTGTGTTAACAAAGGTAAGCTTGCCTACAATAAGCCTTGCTGTGGTATCAGAGGCAAGCTTGCCTACAACAAGCCTTGCTGTGGTAACAGAGGTAAGCTTGCCTATAACAAGCCTTGCAGTGGTATCTGAGGCAAGCTTGCCTACAACAAGCCTTGCAGTGGTATCAGAGGCAAGCTTGCCTACAACAAGCCTTGCTGTGGCAACAGAGGTAAGCTTGCCTACAACAAGCCTTGCTGTAGTAACAGAGGCAAGTTTGCCTACAACAAGCCTTGCTGTGGTAACAAAGGTAAGCTTGCCTACAACAAGCCTTGCTGTGGTAACAGAGGCAAGCTTGCCTACAACAAGCCTTGCTGTGGTATCAGGCAAGCTTGCCTACAACAAGCCTTGCTGTGGTAACAGAGGTAAGCTTGCCTACAAAAAGCCTTTTAGTGGTATCAGAGGCAAGCTTGCCTACAACAAGCCTTGCTGTAGTAACAGAGGCAAGCTTGCCTACAACAAGCCTTGCTGTAGTAACAGAGGCAAGCTTGCCTACAATAAGCCTTGCTGTGGTAACAGAGGCAAGCTTGCCTACAACAAGCCTTGCTGTGGTAAGAGAGGCAAGCTTACCTACAACAAGCCTTGCTGTGGTAACAGAGGCAAGCTTGCCTACAACAAGCCTTGCTGTGGTAACAGAGGCAAGCTTGCCTACAACAAGCCTTGCTGTGGTAACAGAGGCAAGCTTGCCTACAACAAGCCTTGCTGTGGTAACAGAGGCAAGTTTGCCTACAACAAGCCTTGCTGTGGTATCAGAGGCAAGTTTGCCTACAACAAGCTTTGCTGTCGTAACAGAGGCAAGCTTGCCTACAACAAGCCTTGCTGTGGTAACAGAGGCAAGCTTGCCTACAACAAGCCTTGCTGTGGTATCAGAGGCAAGCTTGCCTACAACAAGCCTTGCTGTGGTAACAGAGGCAAGCTTGCCTACAACAAGCCTTGCTGTGGTATCAGAGGCAAGCTTGCCTACAACAAGCCTTGCTGTCGTAACAGAGGTAAGCTTGCCTACAACAAGCCTTGCTGTGGTATCAGAGGTAAGCTTGCCTTCAACAAGCCTTGCTGTCGTAACAGAGGCAAGCTTGCCTACAACAAGCCTTGCTGTGGTATCAGAGGCAAGCTTGCCTACAACAAGCCTTGCTGTAGTAACAGAGGCAAGCTTGCCTACAACAAGCCTTGCTGTGGTAACAGAGGCAAGCTTGCCTACAACAAGCCTTGCTGTGGTATCAGAGGTAAGCTTGCCTACAAAAAGCCTTTTAGTGGTATCAGAGGCAAGCTTGCCTACAACAAGCCTTGCTGTAGTAACAGAGGCAAGCTTACCTACAACAAGCCTTGCTGTGGTAACAGAGGCAAGCTTGCTTGCAACAAGCCTTGCTGTCGTAACAGAGGCAAGCTTGCCTACAACAAGTCTTGCTGTGGTAACAGAGGTAAGCTTGCCTACAAAAAGCCTTGCAGTGGTATCAGAGGCAAGCTTGCCTACAACAAGCCTTGCTGTGGTAACAGCGGCAAGCTTGCCTACAACAAGCCTTGCTGTGGTAACAGAGGCAAGCTTGCCTACAACAAGCCTTGCTGTGGTAACAGAGGCAAGCTTGCCTACAACAAGCCTTGCTGTGGTAACAGAGGTAAGCTTGCCTACAACAAGCCTTGCTGTGGTAACAGAGGCAAGCTTGCCTACAACAAGCCTTGCTGTGGTAACAGAGGCAAGCTTGCCTACAACAAGCCTTGCTGTGGTAACAGAGGCAAGCTTGCCTACAACAAGCCTTGCTGTGGTAACAGAGGCAAGCTTGCCTACAACAAGCCTTGCTGTGGTATCAGAGGTAAGCTTGCCTACAACAAGCCTTGCTGTGGTATCAGAGGCAAGCTTGCCTACAACAAGCCTTGCTGTGGTAACAGAGGTAAGCTTGCCTACAACAAGCCTTGCTGTGGTAACAGAGGTAAGCTTGCCTACAACAAGCCTTGCTGTGGTATCAGAGGCAAGCTTGCCTACAACAAGCCTTGCTGTGGTATCAGAGGTAAGCTTGCCTACAACAAGCCTTGCTGTGGCAACAGAGGTAAGCTTGCCTACAACAAGCCTTGCTGTGGTATCAGAGGCAAGCTTGCCTACAACAAGCCTTGCTGTGGTAACAGAGGTAAGCTTGCCTACAACAAGCCTTGCTGTGGTATCAGAAACAAGCTTGCCTACAACAAGCCTTGCAGTGGTATCAGAGGCAAGCTTGCCTACAATAAGCCTTGCTGTGGTAACAGGTAAGCTTGCCTAAAACAAGCCTTGCTGCAGTAACAGAGGCAAGCTTGCCTACAACAAGCCTTGCTGTGGTAACAGAGGTAAGCTTGCCTACAACAAGCCTTGCTGTGGTAACAAAGGTAAGCTTGCCTACAACAAGCCTTGGTGTAGTAACAGAGGCAAGCTTGCCTACAACAAGCCTTGCTGTGGTAACAGAGGTAAGCTTGCCTACAACAAGCCTTGGTGTAGTAACACAGGCAAGCTTGCCTACAACAAGCCTTGCTGTGGTAACAGAGGCAAGCTTGCCTACAACAAGCCTTGCTGTGGTAACAGAGGCAAGCTTGCCTACAACAAGCCTTGCTGTGGTAACAGAGGTAAGCTTGCCTACAACAAGCATTGCTGTAGTAACAGAGGCAAGTTTGCCTACAACAAGCCTTGCTGTGTTAACAAAGGTAAGCTTGCCTGCAATAAGCCTTGCTGTGGTATCAGAGGCAAGCTTGCCTACAACAAGCCTTGCTGTGGTAACAGAGGTAAGCTTGCCTATAACAAGCCTTGCAGTGGTATCTGAGGCTAGCTTGCCTACAACAAGCCTTGCAGTGGTATCAGAGGTAAGCTTGCCTACAACAAGCCTTCCTGTGGTAACAGGTAAACTTGCCTAAAACAAGCCTTGCTGTAGTAACAGAGGCAAGCTTGGCTACAACAAGCCTTGCTGTGGTAACAGAGGCAAGCTTGCCTACAACAAGCCTTGCTGTGGTAACAGAGGTAAGCTTGCCTACAACAAGCCTTGCTGTAGTAACAGAGGCAAGCTTGCCTACAACAAGCCTTGCGGTGGTAACAGAGGCAAGCTTGCTTACAACAAGCCTTGCTGTGGTAGCAGAGGTAAGCTTGCCTACAACAAGCTTTGCTGTGGTAACAGAGGCAAGCTTGCCTACAACAAGCCTTGCTGTGGTAACAGAGGCAAGCTTGCCTACAACAAGCCTTGCTGTGGTAACAGAGGCAAGCTTGCCTACAACAAGCCTTGCTGTAGTAACAGAGGTAAGCTTGCCTACAACAAGCCTTGCTGTGGCTACAGAGGTAAGCTTGCCTATAACAAGCCTTGCTGTGGTAACAGACAAGCTTGCCTACAAGAAAACTCTGCTGTAGTAACATAGGCAAGCTTGCCTACAACAAAGCTCTTCTTTAGTAACAGAGGCAAGCTTGCCTCTGTTACTACAGCAAACTAACATCACACAGAACATTGATAGCTCACGAAGAAGAAAAAAAATCAAATCAGAAGTGATAGAATCATTAGCAAGTTTCAGCATACATGACGGTCGCTGGAGATCATATCTGACTGCAAACTTTCCACTGAACCATTATACTCTAACACCCAACCTCACCAAAATAGGTTAGCGACTCTATATCCTTCATTTGGCAATAGAATTGTTGATATGATGCTTGACGATTTAAACACCACATGCTCTTAGTTCTAATATGAACTAGTAGGTCTAATTCAGTGCCCATTAAAGCTCTATACAAATATCACGACCTATACAAATATCATGAACTACTGTGTATAACCTACCCGCTCACTTGTATATTGTGCTGAATGACCCGCGCGGGTTTAGCGCTATATATTTAAAAACTTTAAGGTATAAGAAAGGGACACTCAGATACAGCAGTGTTAGGTACGTATATTGATATTTGTTAGTTGTGAACACCACGTGATGTCTTAACACGTACAACTACTCGATTTGTCAACAGATCCTGTCACACACAGCAACATCTTGGGATCTTTATATAGGGAATTCTACAACTGCCTAACCTATAACCATGACCTACTTCCACCTTTGGATTTTTCCGTGGTGACGCTGCCTTCGACTGCTTCGCCCTCGCCTGGCTGTAGTGTATAATTATCAGAGTCGTATTTTTTTAGAAGACTCAGTTCAAATAATCACTGTTTAAGACAGTCACCCATGTGACTGTGAGTGAAGTGAGTGAGGCGGGACTGACTACCACTGACCCAGTATATGACAGATTATCTCACGTTTCCCAGGTGCTGTATAAGCCCCTTCGTGTTTAGCGCTTCCGTATGAATCTAACAACAGTAATAATAATAACTGTACTTATAAAGATATTGTAAACTATAGATTGCCTAAGTGAATATATACGAGCTGGATAAATGTACAAGGGCAGGATAATAAATATACATAGAATAATAAGTATACACAAGCAGGATAACATGTATTCATGGGTAGTATGATACATATACATGAGCAGGATAACAAGCATGGTGGGCAGAAGAATAATTATACATGGGAAGTAATTAAACATGGATAGGTTAGCATAGAATATATTAGTATTAATGGAAGGTATGTATAATTGTAAAGGTGAGGGTACGTGAGTAGTGGTGGACAGTGTATGATTGTGGTAGAATGTTTATGGTTGTATAATGGTAGTGAACAGTGTATGATTGTGGTAGAATGTTTATGGTTGTATAATGGTAGTGAACAGTGTATGATTGTGGTAGAATGTTTATGGTTGTATAATGGTAGTGAACAGTGTATGATTGTGGTAGAATGTTTATGGTTGTATAATGGTAGTGAACAGTGTATGATTGTGGTAGAATGTTTATGGTTGCATAATGGTAGAGAACAGTGCATGATTGTGGTAGAATGCTTATGGTTGCATAATGATAGTGGACAGTGTATGACTGTGGTAGAATGTTTCTGGTTGCATAATGGTAGTGAACAGTGTATGATTGTGGTAGAATGTTTATGGTTGCATAATGGTAGAGAACAGTGCATGATTGTGGTAGAATGCTTATGGTTGCATAATGATAGTGGACAGTGTATGACTGTGGTAGAATGTTTCTGGTTGCATAATGGTAGTGAACAGTGTATGATTGTGGTAGAATGTTTATGGTTGTATAATGGTAGTGAACAGTGTATGATTGTGGTAGAATGTTTATGGTTGTATAATGGTAGTGAACAGTGTATGATTGTGGTAGAATGTTTATGGTTGTATAATGGTAGTGAACAGTGTATGATTGTGGTAGAATGTTTCTGGTTGTATAATGGTAGTGAACAGTGTATGATTGTGGTAGAATGTTTATGGTCGTATAATGGTAGTGAACAGTGTATGATTGTGGTAGAATGTTTATGGTTGTATAATGGTATTGAACAGTATGATTGTGGTAGAATGTTTATGGTTGCATAATGATAGAGAACAGTGTATGATTGTGGTAGAATGTTTATGGTTGCATAATGATAGTGGACAGTGTATGATTGTGGTAGAATATTTCTGGTTGTATAATGGTAGTGAACAGTGTATGATTGTGGTAGAATGTTTATGGTTGCATAATGGTAGAGAACAGTGTATGATTGTGGTAGAATGTTTATGGTTGCATAATGATAGTGGACAGCGTATGATTGTGGTAGAATGTTTATGGTTGTGTAATGGTGGTGGACAGTGTATGATTGTGGTAGAATGTTTACGGTTGTATAATGGTAGTGGACGGTGTATGATTGTGATAGAATGTTTTTTTTTTTTTCAAACAAGTCGGTCGTCTCCCACCGAGGCAGGGTGACCCAAAAAAGAAAGAAAATCCCCAAAAAGAAAATGGTTTATGGTTGTATAATGGTAGTGAACAGTGTATGATTGTGGTAGAATGTTTATGGTTGCATAATGGTAGTGAACAGTGTATGATTGTCGTAGAATGTATATGGTTGCATAATGGTAGTGGACAGTGTATGATTGTGGTAGAATTTTTATAGTTGTATAATGGTAGTGAACAGTGTATGATTGTGGTAGAATGTTTATGGATGTATAATGGTAGTGAACAGTGTATGATTGTGGTAGAATGTTTATGGTTGCATAATGGTGGTGGACAGTGTAAGATTGTGGTAAAATGTTTATGGTTGTATGATGGTAGTGAACAGTGTATGATTGTGGTAGAATGTTTATGGTTGTATAATGGTAGTGAACATAGTATGATTGTGGTAGAATGTTTATGGTTGAATAATGGTAGTGGACAGTGTATGATTGTGGTAGAATGTTTATGGTAGTGTAATGGTGGTGGACAGTGTATGATTGTGGTAGAATGTTTATGATTGTATAATGGTAGTGGACAGTGTATGATTGTGGTAGAATGTTTATGGTTGTGTAATGGTGGTGGACAGTGTATGATTGTGGTAGAATGTTTATGGTTGTGTAATGGTAGTGGACAGTGTATGATTGTGGTAGAACGTTTATGGTTGTGTAATGGTGGTGGACAGTGTATGATTGTGATAGAATGTTTATGGTTGTGTAATGGTGGTGGACAGTGTATGATGGTGGTAGAATGTTTATGGTTGTGTAATGGTAGTGGACAGTATGTGATTGTGGTAGAATGTTTATGTTTGTGTAATAGTGGTGGACAGTATATGATTGTGGTAGAATGTTTATGGTTGTGTAATAGTGGTGGACAGTGTATGATTGTGGTAGAATGTTTATGGTTGTGTAATGGTGGTGGACAGTGTATGATTGTGGTAGAATGTTTATGGTTGTGTAATGGTCGTGGACAGTGTATGATTGTGGTAGAATGTTTATGGTTGTGTAATGGTGATGGACAGTGTATGATTGTGGTAGAATGTTTACGGTTGTGTAATGGTAGTGGACAGTATATGATTGTGGTAGAATGTTTATGGTTGTGTAATGGTAGTGGACAGTGTATGATTGTGGTAGAATGTTTATGGTTGTGTAATGGTGATGGACAGTGTATGATTGTGGTAGAATGTTTACGGTTGTGTAATGGTAGTGGACAGTATATGATTGTGGTGGAATGTTTATGGTTATGTAATGGGGTGGACAGTGTATGATTGTGGTAGAATGTTTATGGTTGTGTAATGGTAGTGGACAGTGTATGATTGTGGTAGAATGTTTATGGTTGTGTAATGGTAGTGGACAGTGTATATGATTGTGGTAGAATGTTTATGGTTGCATAATGGTAGTGGACAGTGAATGATTGTGGTAGAATGTTTACGGTTGTATAATGGTAGTGGACAGTGTATGATTGCGGTAGAATGTTTATGGTTGTGTGACAGTGGTGGACAGTGTGTATGATTATGGTAGAATGTTTATGGTTGTGTAGTGGTAGTGGACAGTGTATGATTATGGTAGAATGTTTATGGTTGTGCAATGGTGTTGGACATTGTATAACTGTGGTAGAATGTTTATATTTGTGTAATGGTAGTGGACAGTGAGTATGATTGTGGTAGAATGTTTATGGTTGTATAATGGTGGTGGACAGTGTATGATTGTGGTAGAATGTTTATGGTTGTATAATGGTGGTGGACAGTGTATGATTGTGGTAGAATGTTTAAAGTTGTGTAATGGTAGTGGACAGTGTGTATGATTGTGTCAGAATATTTATGATTGTATAATGGTGAGGGACAGTGTTTGATTGTGGTAGAATGTTTATGGTTGTATAAAGGTGGTGGACAGTGTATGATTGTGGTAGAATGTTTATGGTTGTGTAATGGTAGTGGACAGTGTGTGTGATTATGGTAGAATTTTTATGGTTGTGTAATGGTAGTGGACATTGTATGATTGTGGTAGAATGTTTATGGTTGTGTAATGGTAGTGGACAGTGTATGATTGTGGTAGAATGTTTATGGTTGTGTAATGGTAGTGGACAGTGTATATGATTGTGGTAGAATGTTTATGGTTGTGTAATGGTGATGGACAGTGTATGATTGTGGTAGAATGTTTACGGTTGTGTAATGGTAGTGGACAGTATATGATTGTGGTAGAATGTTTATGGTTGTGTAATGGTAGTGGACAGTGTATGATTGTGGTAGAATGTTTATGGTTATGTAATGGGGTGGACAGTGTATGATTGTGGTAGAATGTTTATGGTTGTGTAATGGTAGTGGACAGTGTATGATTGTGGTAGAATGTTTATGGTTGTGTAATGGTAGTGGACAGTGTATATGATTGTGGTAGAATGTTTATGGTTGCATAATGGTAGTGGACAGTGAATGATTGTGGTAGAATGTTTACGGTTGTATAATGGTAGTGGACAGTGTATGATTGCGGTAGAATGTTTATGGTTGTGTGACAGTGGTGGACAGTGTGTATGATTATGGTAGAATGTTTATGGTTGTGTAGTGGTAGTGGACAGTGTATGATTATGGTAGAATCTTTATGGTTGTGCAATGGTGTTGGACATTGTATAACTGTGGTAGAATGTTTATGGTTGTGTAATGGTAGTGGACAGTGTGTGTGATTATGGTAGAATTTTTATGGTTGTGTAATGGTAGTGGACATTGTATGATTGTGGTAGAATGTTTATGGTTGTGTAATGGTAGTGGACAGTGTATGATTGTGGTAGAATGTTTAAAGTTGTGTAATGGTAGTGGACAGTGTATGATTGTGTCAGAATATTTATGATTGTGTATTTGATTGTGGTAGAATGTTTATGGTTGTATAATGGTAGTGGACAGTGTATGATTGTGGTAGAATGTTTATGGTTGTGTAATGGTAGTGGACAGTGTGTGTGATTATGGTAGAATTTTTATGGTTGTGTAATGGTAGTGGACAGTGTATATGATTGTGGTAGAATGTTTATGGTTGTGTAATGGTAGTGGACAGTGTATGATTGTGGTAGAATGTTTATGGTTGTGTAATGGTAGTGGACAGTGTATATGATTGTGGTAGAATGTTTATGGTTGCATAATGGTAGTGGACAGTGTATGATTGTGGTAGAATGTTTATGGTTGTGTAATGGTAGTGGAAAGTGTATGATTGTGGTAGAATGATTATGGTTGTGTAATGGTAGTGGACAGTGTATATGATTGTGGTAGAATGTTTATGGTTGTGTAATGGTAGTGGACAGTGTATGATTGTGGTAGAATGTTTATGGTTGTGTAATGGTAGTGGACAGTGTATATGATTGTGGTAGAATGTTTATGGTTGTGTAATGGTAGTGGACAGTGTATGATTGTGGTAGAATGTTTATGTTTGTGTAGTAGTGGTATTTGATAGTGTGTGAGTGTGTACTCTCCTAATTATGGTTGCAGAGGTCGAGTCTCATCTTCTGGCCCCGCATCTCTGCTTACCACTATTGGTTTCACTCTCCTGGCCGTGTGAGCCCTTTGATACCTATTCTTGAAGCTATGTATTGATTCTGCCTTTATTACTTCACTGTCTATGTTATTCCACTTCCTTCTAGCACTTAGTTATGATTATAACCATAATAATGTTACACTTCCTGACCACTCTTTAGGCTAGAAAAGTATTTCCTAACATCTCTATGAGTCATATGTGACCTCATGTTCCACACTCATACAATTCTTCTTGGTATTTTGTACGTAGTAATCAGGTCAACTCTGATCCTTCTGACCTCTAGTGTTGTCAACTTTAGCTCCTATAGCCTCACTTCATAGCTCATAATCCTCAACTCTGGAACTAGCTTTGTTGCAAACCTTTACGCTTTTTCTAGCTTTAATGCTTAACCATATGCGGGTACCATACTGGCGCTGCGTACTCCAAACTGGGCCTGATATACACCGTATATAAGATCGTGAATGCCTCCTTGTTGATGTTTCTAAATGCTACCCCTAATTTTACTAGTCTCCCTTTCGCTGCAGCTTTTATTCGTTGGTGTGTGCCTCAGGTGAGATACTCGGAGCTATGCTCACCCCGAGGTCCTCTTTGAGGAAGATTTGCAGCCTTTGTGGTCCGAGCCTATGGTAGAATATTTGTGGTTATATTACATTGCTGGTGGTAAGCCTGTATGTGCGTGACAAGTGTTAGTAAGTCTGTATAATAATGTATATGAATGTATAACGATGTGTAATACTTTATAACAATGTATGATTGTATAACTGTATCACTATAACAAAGTGTGAATGAACGACACATTTGCAACATAATATTGAAAATCATTTAATAATTGGATTAAGATTATATAACTTATAATACTATAGAATGATTGAAGGATGAAGAATGCCTGTGACCGGACACGTCCATTTATTTCTAAGTCGGATTTGATCCTACATGACGACTGAGACAGTTGAGTGACACTGTTATGTCCCTCACATTGTACTGGATCCCTTTTCACTACTTACAAGTTTCTCACTAAACGTATTTCAATATTATATATCTTTTGTCATTAATAAATAACTTATAAAATATATCTTGTATCTTTCCACCTTATGAACCAGGGGAAAAAAACTTACTTCAAATATCTCCCGGCGGATGAAATAGCTCAATATTTTTTAACGTAATGAATACCTTGCTGCTGCTTGTTGTCCCTTCTAGGACGTGGGGTGGTGCCTTGATACCTCACCTTGCTGCTGCTTGGTATCCCTTCTAGGACGTGGAGTGGTGCCTTGATACTAGTGTAGGGCTTGATCTGAGAAATTGGAGCTAGTTTCCCCATCCTCGCATTGAACCTGATTACCTCTCGTTTCCCAGACGCTGTATTCAACGCAGATGGCGCCCGATAGTACTACAGGACGCAGACTTATAATATCTTTTTTTCTACAAGTACATGTACAAGGTATACAAGCCTAGCTGACATCAATGACATACTACTGTATAGAAAGTCGCTTGTTATGCTGAGCATTTCGGGCAAATTAGGTCAGTTTTGTCCCAGGATGCGACCCACACCAGTCGACTAACACCCAGGTACCCATTTTATACTGATGGATGAACAGGGACAACAGGTATCTTATGGGAACACGTCCTTAATGTTTTCCAGCTGTAATGGAGATTTGAACTTGGGACCTCAGTGTGTGAGCTGAGTGCGCTGGTGTCGTCAAGAGTAAGAAATCGGCTAAAGTGTACTAAGGATACCACTGCCAATATTTAACGAAAGATTACGCTCAACCGTAAGCTTAATATTAACATTGTGCCAATAATTGTTGCAAGTATAAAGATACGCTGGACTTAATTAGCAATCTGTCTTTTATTAAGTCAGTAAGTTTATTCCGATATACACAAATAGGGTTACATAGATTATCACACATAGCAGCATATATATAGAGAAATCAGGATAAACCAAAAAACGCCAGTCAAAGTGACTTATTTCCACTGGGGTCCTTTGAACCTTTCCACCCGTTGAGGCTTGAAATTCGCCGCAGGTATTACCAAGCCAGGTCTAAATATGATCATTACACGCAAAATCACCATACCAGGATTCCAATTTCTAACTCCCCCCCCAAAAAAAAATTGGTTACGTACAAGGACTCTTCGCAGCAGTCCTCATAAAACCCACACATATTACTATGTTCCATCGCTAAATCATCGCCTTCAAACATGTGGACCAAGACAACATCATTTTCGACAATGCTCCTCACAAATTAGCGGGGTCTTGAGCAAGTTCTCTCTCAAATCTGCTAGGCATGTATCAATTAATTGTAAATGGTGAAGGACGTCTGAAGTGGACAAGAGCCCGTATGGTTGTCACGTCGCTTTCTTGCGAAAATATGTTTTAATATCATAATTGTTTACTACCTGTACCCACATGTCCTGAGCATCCGTGATGAATTTCGTGTTTTCCTCCTGAGACGCTTCTCAGAATACAGTTCCCTGGTCAGGTGGTCGGGGCAGGGCACCTTACATCAATTCTGTCCACTTGTGAGGATCTCTAGGCCTGGGAAAAAGCGGTTGCTGACTTAGGTAGGACGGGATGGGGGTAAAAATAGTATATCATACCGACAGGTTACTGGAAAAAAGACAAACTGCAAATTCTAGGACGCTAGTGACCAAGATCCTGGGACTTAGGTCACTGCATATGAGGAGTGACCAAGGTCCCAGGACGAGGAGTTTCCACTAAAATGTTCTAAGGTTTGTAATTTGTGACTTTTTTGTCGAGGGTGTGTGTGAACAGGCATTTGGATCTTCTAGGGTTAAGGGGAGGGAAAGTCCACGTGACCTAATTAGGAGAGATTCACAAATAACCCGCACACGGGAGACTTCAATTTATGACGACGTTTCGGTCCGACTTGGGCCATTAATTAGTGAAACTGAAACGCAAAGGATTGATGTAAATATAAACACATATGCAGTATAATGTGATCCTTTATTGACAACGTTTCGTCCACACAGGTACGCGAGTATTTATGGTCAGGTTCAGACCCAGCATTCTGAACCTGACTAGAAATACTCGAGTACTTTCCACCCCAGGTAGATCTGTTTGTGACTTGAAAAAGCCCACTGTGTGGGCGAAACGTTGTCAATAAAGGATCACATTATACTGCATATGTGTTTATATTTCCCTTGTGTCGGTATTTTATACCATTTATTTCCAAAAGATTGATGTAATTGATTGATTCGTCAGGAATTGCCTCCTGACACGGGTCATAATCCTAAGATGACCAGTCTGAGGATCTTGGATATGTTCCTGTGAATCTGAGATTGATAGCCACGGTGTCTGTATCTGTGGATGTTGATCCAGTTCAGAAGCTATTGCGGATGTGATTAGGTTCCTGTTGTAGTCCCTGTGTGTTCAACTGAAAAAAAAAAAAATGTTAGGGGCATCAGTCTCCCCATGATTGTGTCTGGATCCTGTGTTGGGTGGTCGATCGTGGAGGAAAGCAATCAGAATATATGCAAGAAGGTGGGGGAAGGGATCCGCATCCTGGGATAAGGACCTAATTTGCCCGAAATGCTTTGCATGACAAGCGGCTTTCTATATAGTAGTATGTCATTGATGTCAGCTACATGTACTTGTAGTAAATAAAGATATTATTAGAAAGAAATCCAAATATTTTTTCTCGAAGCCTTTTTATCCCCTTCTCCGAGGCTGTGGATCCCCAATTTACACTAGAGGTGGACCCCATCCTACTACTACTAATATAATATCATTCTCTCTTCCCATTCTCTTTCCCATACCCCGTTCCTCTCTCGTATATATTCTGGCACTTCTCTGTGTGGCTAGTTAATGGAACAAGTGCGACCAAGACGTCGTCATGAGTTTCAGTCTCCTTTGAGTTCTGTAATCTTTTAACTACCGCCCACAAGATGACTACCGCCCACAAGATGACTACCGCCCACAAGATGACTACCACCCACAAGATGATTACCGCCCACAAGATGACTACCGCCCACAAGATGACTACCACCCACAAGATGACTACCACCCACAAGATGACTACCGCCCACAAGATGACTACCACCCACAAGATGACTACCGCCCACAAGATGACTACCACCCACAAGATGATTACCGCCCACAAGATGACTACCACCCACAAGATGACTACCGCCCACAAGATGACTACCACCCACAAGATGATTACCGCCCACAAGATGACTACCACCCACAAGATGACTACCACCCACAAGATGACTACCACCCACAAGATGGCTACCGCCCACAAGATGACTACCACCCACAAGATGACTACCACCCACAAGATGACTACCACCCACAAGATGACTACCGCCCACAAGATGACTACCACCCACAAGAAGACTACCACCCACAAGATGACTACCGCCCACAAGAAGACTACCACCCACAAGATGACTACCGCCCACAAGATGACTACCGCCCACAAGATGACTACCACCCACAAGATGACTACCGCCCACAAGAAGACTACCACCCACAAGATGACTACCGCCCACAAGATGACTACCGCTCACAAGATGACTACCACCCACAAGATGACTACCGCCCACAAGAAGACTACCACCCACAAGATGACTACCGCCCACAAGATGACTACCGCCCACAAGATGACTACCACCCACAAGATGACTACCGCCCACAAGATGACTACCACCCACAAGATGACTACCGCCCACAAGATGACTAACACCCACAAGATGACTACCGCCCACAAGATGACTACCACCCACAAGATGATTACCGCCCACAAGGTGACTACCGCCCACAAGATGACTACCACTCACAAGATGACTACCACCCACAAGATGACTACCACCCACAAGATGACTACCGCCCACAAGATGACTACCACCCACAAGATGATTACCGCCCATAAGATGACTACCGCCCACAAGATGACTACCGCCCACAAGATGACTACCGCCCACAAGATGACTACCGCCCACAAGATGATTACCACCCACAAGATGATTACCGCCCACAAGATGACTACCGCCCACAAGATGACTACCACCCACAAGATGACTACCGCCCACAAGATGACTACCGCCCACAAGATGACTACCGCCCACAAGATGACTACCACCCACAAGATGACTACCGCCCACAAGATGACTACCGCCCACAAGGTGACTACCGCCCACAAGATGGGTATGGGGTGCATAATAAACATATTAAACTAACTAAATTTGAGTAGATTATTTATGAACTGTTCCAGTCACAGTGTGGAAAATACTGTATATATTTTCCAGAAATTCAGTATTTATATGTATATAGATGGCCATACTGTATTTAATAACATTTGTCATAGAAAATGGGAAACTGAGCCTGGGGAGAAGAGAGTCGCCATTGTTAATTTGAATTGGATACAACGTTAGTGTAATTGGAAGGAATTTTCGTGCTCTAGAGGTTAAAATTGGGCTGACACCTCTCAAATAGGAGGCGAAATTGTTGGATGTGCATTCCTGCATAACTTGAGATATCAGGCGACAGGTCAGGACAACTCCAGGAACCTCAGATAAGTCTGTTATGTTATAACTCTGGCCAGTTGTTATTTTCATGTATAGACAGTGAGGTTTTCTGAGTATGATACAACTTAATCTCCAGTTAAATTGGTGAGTGATTTTTAAGATATTCTCCTTCTGTTATGTATATGTGTATCTATAATCATTTATTATTTTTAATATACAGTCCACAAATTTATATATTTACCAGTATTCCTGGAGATGGATAATTCATTTAATTAATAGGTCCAGAGCAACTTGTGGATATGACAGTGGTAGGTATCGAAGGGGGACATTTTTTGCGACCTAGGTGTCCCAAATTCCTACTTGTCTAACTGATAAATAATAATTATCTATGTTCATTTACTGTCATGTATATAATGATACATTCAGATAAATGCAATTTTCCAAATTTAATTTGCCCGTTGGTCCTTCTTGAACCGGAGGTAATTAGTTAAGTCATTAATTAGTTAATTACTTAATAATTATAATTGAAATGACAGAAGGAGGTGGATGTTAAGTTCACAAATTTACTTAATGTGTAGTGGATTATAATTATTACAATATTAATTTGGATAAGTCAAGTGTAGCTAATTATATTAATGTGTATATTAATTTTGCAAAGCCAAAGTGGCTAGGATTTATATTAATGTATTTGTATAATATTAATTTGATAAGATAATTCTGGCCAAGATTTATATCAGTGTATGTGTAATTGATAAGCCAAGTGTAACTAATATTAATGTGTATAATATTAATTTTGCTATACCAAATTCTGGCAAGGAATTATTAATTTGTTAATATTAATTTTGATAAGCCAAGGCTGGCTAAAGGTTTGCATTAATGTACATTTAAAATTTATATAAATTTCTTACATGTAATTGCTAAGCTCAAGTAGCTAGGATTTATTCAAAGGTAAGTTGTACTAGTTACCTTTATAAAGTGCATAATTTAGTACATAATCAGTGTTATTAAGTTGAATTTAATACATTGCATCATGGCTGAAAATGAGGAAATTAATGTAGAAGACAAACATATGGAATATAGAGCAAAGAAAGCATCATTGCAAGCTAGAAAGGGTCATGTAACCAAGGAATATAATAAATGTTTGGAATTAATGAATCAAGAAACTGTGAATACTGATGATTTAAAATTGTATTTAGATGCTTTAGGTAATAGATATGATTCATACAAATTATATTACAACAAATATGAAGGAGATTTATTAGTAAACTGTGTAGATGAGGCTGAAGTAGATCTCATGATTAATCAGTATTATGAATTAGAGGAAAAGATTCTTTCTTGTAAAAGTCAGGCCTTGAATAAATTAAAATGTGTAAACCAGGCAGTTAATCAGTCTGCTCCAACAAATAATATGTCTTTGCCAAAACTCCCAGAACTATGTTTACCTGTGTTTAATCCTGGTGAAAATTGGGAGGAATTTTGGTCAATTTTTAAAGCAGCTGTGCATGACAGGAGTGACCTAGCCTGTGTAACTAAATTATTTTACCTCAAAGGACAGGTAAGAGGAGATGCTTACATACTCATACAAGCCTTTCCCAATGTAGATGACTCTTACAAGGAAGCAGTTGACTTGTTGAAAGTCACTTATGGTAATATAGAACAAAGTAGGTTGGATCTAGTGAATATCATTGTTAATTTAAAATCTCCAGATCACACTTACAAAGGTTTACAGCAGTTTAGAGTTAAACTGGAGAGCACTCTCAAAACTTTAAGTAATAAATATAATCTGAAGGAATCAGACTGGTTATTGAGTGCCATGGTACAGAATAAATTAAGTTGTAAAACACTTGAAAGATAGACTGCAAATCACCCAGAACAAAATCGTAAGATTCATCCTGGGGCTGGGACCAAGAGAACATGTAGGCCAGGATGAATTACAGCAGTTGGATATGCTGAATATTGAAGACAGAGTAAAACAACTGAAGCTAAATCATGTTTATAAAATTGCTCACAAACAATGTCCAGAATATCTTGCTGTCAATTTTGTCAAGGTTGGGAACCAAAGCAATCATAGTACTAGGGGGAGAGAGCACAACTTTGTAGTACCCACAGTCAGTGGCCAGGCTTCAAACACCTTTTATTGTACAGCAATAAAGGAATGGAACAGACTACCCACAAATGTCAAGGCCAGTCATAGCTTGAACCAGTTCAAGAAGAGTGCCAAAAAGTGTCTGATGAATGAAGCAACAGAAAGGGAGGGGAATGATTTTCTATTTTTTAGCTAAAATACGTGTAAATTTTACCTTATCCCTAGTAATGACCCTCGTATTGTAGATAGTCGTAATGACCCTCGGGTAGAGATAGTCTTAATGACCCTCGTATTGTAGATAGTCTTAATGACCCTCGTGTAGTAGATAGTCTTTTTAGTATGATAATAAGATGTTATCTTCATTATAGAATAATAAGAAAATATTATAACCTTTATATTATAATAATAAGGTAAAAGGACCCCAATGGAAATAAGTCACTCTGTCTGACTTTTTTGGGTTATCCTAGGTTCTCTACACATATGCTGCTATGTATGATAATTCTATGTAACTGTATTGTGTATACCTGAATAAATTTACTTACTTACTTGAATGACTCTCGAACAAGTATCACAAGAGTTATTTTGGACTGGAGGAAATAAGACTAGGTCTACAATAATTAATTGTGCAGTTGCAGACCAGCCAACTAACTCATTTTAAAGATGCAACACATAATAACTCTGAGGTATCTGTCATGTTTCATAAAGGGAAAAATTATCCCAATGGTAATAATCAAATTTCATTTCCTAAAAATAGTTGCATAGGTGCATATCAAGTAGCAAGAATCAGAAATAATGATTCTCAACAAGGTAAGAAGAATAAGTACCCTCCTAAGAGTAGCCCAGTTAATAAGAAACCAGTCAAAGAAAAGAGAGATTGTCTCTTCTGCAAGGGTACTCATTTTTCTAAGAATTGCATTGCATACAATTCATGGAATGATAAAGTTGAAAGATTGGAGGAACTTGACAGATGTATCAGGTGTTTGGGTAATCACAATGTAAAGGATTGTTATGCCAAATTAAACTTCTGTTATCAATGTCACAAAGGAAGACACCATATAGTCATGTGTAAAGGTCTATATGATAATGTTGATAATAATGATAATGTTGACAATCCTGACACAACAGTAGCTAATGTAAAAATTGCTGCTAATGTTAATAATGATGGTTTTGCTGAAGTAGCCTTACCTGTGTTACAGGTAAAAATTGATGATAAAAGGCATAAATAAAAAAATGTAAATGCATTATTGGACCAAGGATCCCAACGTACTTTTATTAAACGTAAATGCCTTGATGGTATGAAAGTACAGATGAGAGATCCTACAACTCTAAAATTATCTGGTTTTCTCTCAGATAAAAGAGTTCAATTGTATGACACTGTTTATGTAACTGTCAGGTTGGGCAATGAGAAAAAAACGTGTTAATGCAGTAATTGTAGATAGATTTCCAGAGAAAATATCTACAGTAGGGCTTAGTAAAGCTACAGAAAGACTTTCACATAATGTAAATTTAGCACCTTCTGGGGTAAGTGATGATTCTGTAGGCCCAATAAATATTTTGATAGGTAGTGACTATTATGCCTCCTTTGTAAAGGGTATGGTAAAGAAATGTGGTGTCACCCTTTTGAAGACTGCAGGAGGCCATGTAATGTATGGTAGGATTCCTCGTAATAATAATTCATGACTAGGGGAAACTACAAATACCATAACTGTGTGTCTTACTCATGAAATCGTACCCCAGTATAATTCTTCCATAGAGGATGGTGTTGACCCAGTGCATAAATTGTGGGAATTAGACAGCATTGGAATAAATGTAAATGAAGAAAGTCCAGATGATTCTTTTACTCAGGATCAATACCTGAGAGATGTAAAATTTGAATCTGGACATTACTGGGTACGACTTCCGTGGAGACTGAACCATCCAGAATTGCCCACTAATTACAGAATGGCATATGGACAATTAAAGGCTCAGCTCCGCGAACTGAGTAAGACACCAGAATTGTTAACTGCCTATAATGATATAATTGCTAAGCAGTTAATTAATAAATTTATAGAAGAGGTACCTCCTGAGCAAGCCAAAATTTATGGTCACTATTTGCCACATCACGGAGTGAAGAAGGATTCTAAGACCACTCCTTTGAGGATTGTGTTCAATTGTAGTGCCAGGAGTAACAAAAATGTACCTAGTTTAAATGACTGTTTGATGACAGGTCCGTTGTTGACGGAAAAATTAGGAGATATCTTATTAAAGTTCAGAGTGAAGCATTATGCCTTTACGGCTGACATAAGTAAAGCTTTCCTAAGAGTGGGTTTACAAGAGGATGACTGGGATTGTACCCGCTTCTTATGGCCTGAGAATCCTAGTGACCCACTTAGCACTCTGAAAACCTTTCGCTTTAGGAGCGTATTATTTGGTGCTACATCAAGTCCGTTCCTACTTCAAGCGACGATAATTGCACACCTTAAACGTATGGGAAGTCCATTGAGTAAAGTAATGAGCAAACAATTTTATGTGGACAATTTCCTGGGTGTGACGTCAACTGAAGAGGAACTGTTAATGACTTATGGAGAGGCAAATAAAATAATGCAAAGTGCAAATATGCCTCTAAGGGAATGGAATAGTAATTCATCCAAATTATAGGACAAAATAAGTAAAGATTACCCTGGAGATGAAGTGCCAAAATGTAGTAATGTATTGGGTTTAACTTGGGATACTGAGAGAGATTTGTTAATGTTAAAACCTAATAATTACAGTATGCCCAATAAATTAACTAAGAGAGTTTTGCTTGCTGAAGTTTCCAAATGTTTTGATCCACTAGGTTTAGTGTCACCCCTTACTATAAGAGGGAAATTATTAATTCAGGAAGCATGGAAACTTAAATGTGCTTGGGATGAAATTCAACCTGAGGAATTCATTAACAGGTGGGATGAATTAATTGGCGATTATGAAAAAATTCCAATGTTGGAGTTCCCACGCCAGGTGGCCAATCCAGATGGGAAAAATGTACTCCACATTTTTTGTGATGCTTCAAAATTGGCATATGGAGCAGTTGCTTACCTTCAATGTAATAGTGTTATTTCTCTTGTTATGTCTAAGGCTAAAGTGTCTCCAATTAAATCACATACCTTGCCTCAGTTGGAATTAACAGCCATTTATGTAGGTGTCAAATTAGCTAATTATATAAGAAATAAGTTGCAGGAGATAAATATTAGCGACACTGTAATTTGGTCTGATAATGAGGTATCCTTACAATGGATTCATAATGGAAACAGTAAAATCGTGTACGTACAAAACAGAGTCACTGAAATTAATCAGATGCAAGAGAAGTATAACAGTTTGGGTCAGCATATGTTAACATTTAATCATATACCAGGTGAGGAGAATCAAGCTGATTTCTTGTCTCGAGGTTTACCTTATGCTAAATTTGTAAATGCTGTATCATGGTTTAAAGGACCGAGTTGGTTGGTAAATAAAGCTAATTGGCCTGTACAAAAGGTGTATATTCCTCCTGTTGAAATTACTGTGACCACCGCTCCAATAGTTTGTCCTCCCTTAGCCATTGATATAAATAGGTATTCTTCTTTACCCAAACTATTCAATGTAACTAAGATGGTGTTTAAATTTCTAAACAAGATGAATATATCATATAAGTTTTCACATCCTCTTGAATATTGGATAAAGAGGGTACAAGAAGAAATCTATGGAAATGAGATTAAATTGATGATGGAAAGAAAAATTGTGAAAGGTTCCATAATAGAGAAATTGGGGTTGTATTTAGAGAACAATGTAATTAGGTGCAGAGGTAAGTTACAAAATGCTGAATTGGGTGATTATGCTAAACACCTTATCTTACTGCCCAAAACTCATCATCTAACAAATTTAATTGTTCTAAATGCCCATAAAAATGTAATGAATGGTGGGGTACAAGATACCTTAAATTGTATTAGGGAAACTTTCTGGATTCCACAAGGACGGCAGAGTGTAAAAAGAGTGATTAAATCTTGTGTAACATGTCGCCGTGTGGATGCCAGATCCTATATGTACCCAGGTCCTCCACCATTGCCAAATGAGCAATTTGAGTCGTTTAGCAACGAACTCCGCCCTGCCCCAGTGTGGAAAATACTGTATACATTTTCCAGAAATTCAGTATTTATATGTATACAGATGGCCATACTGTATTTAATAACATTTATGTCATAGAAAATGGGAAACTGAGCCTGGGGAGAAGAGAGTCGCCATTGTTAATTTGAATTGGATACAACGTTAGTGTAATTGGAAGGAATTTTCGTGCTCTAGAGGTTAAAATTGGGCTAACACCTCTCAAATAGGAGGCGAAATTGTTGGATGTGCATTCCTGCATAACTTGAGATATCAGGCGACAGGACAGGACAACTCCAGGAACCTCAGATCAGTCTGTTATGTTATAACTCTGGCCAGTTGTTATTTTCATGTATAGACAGTGTGGTTTTCTGAGTATGATACAACTTAATCTCCAGTTAAATTGGTGAGTAATTTTTAAGATATTCTCCTTCTGTTATGTATATGTGTATCTATAATCATTTATTATTTTTAATGTACAGTCCACAAATTTATATATTTACCAGTATTCCTGGAGATGGATAATTCATTTAATTAATAGGTCCAGAGCAACTTGTGGATATGACAGTGGTAGGTATCGAAGGGGGACATTTTTTGCGACCTAGGTGTCCCAAATTCCTACTTGTCTGATAAATAATAATTATCTATGTTCATTTACTGTTATGTGTATAATGATACATTCAGATAAATGCAATTTTTCCACACACAGTATTGTGTCTTTTTTTTTATCCTTTTTTGGGAACAATTGCTACCGTTAATGTTTCTGGCAGAATCCTTGGTAAAATATTTTTCTCTGACACCAACTTTCCCCTTATCTCTGTGGGTTCATGGAAGGTAAAAGTGTGCAGAACTGTATTTCCACCTTTCTCACTGCACACACCTCTACTAGTTTTACCACATTTCTTGATTTAAAATCTGCACTTGATATAGCCAAAATGAATATTGGTGGTAGCTTACTCTGCTGGATAATAGCATACCTGTCAAATAGAGTATCCTCTGTCCTCTACTAAGGCTTTAGAAATGAGTCTAAAGAAATGTCCCTCGGTACACCGTAGGGAGGCGCTCTCAGTCCCATGCTATTTAATATTCTGATTAATGCTCTCCTAAATGCTCTACCTGCCTCACCTAAACATATGGCTATAAGCTATGCCGATGACATCATGATCCATACAACAGGGCATAAGAAGATGAATACCATTCTTAATGAAGTTCAGGCAATTTGTAATCGACTAGGCTTCATAATATCTTCCTCTAAAACAAAGATATTAACAAGCAAACGACATCCCCCACCCATCTATTTGCAGGGTGAAAACATTAGCTACGTTAAATGTACGCCTTGATGTGTTGAAGAAGAGACAACTCTACGCAATGCAAGAATTCTACAAACCAGATAGAGAACATCCTCCCCAAGTTGAAAATACTACCGACTATATCATTAACACTCCTCCACACAGGACCCAAAAAATGACTCTTCCACAGAGGCTGCGTCGCTTCATCCATAAAGACGATTACCATCGACCAATGATCTTAAGCAACATTCCTGCAGGTGAAGATGATTGGGTAACACCAGAACCCTTCTATGTCTACTAAAAATATTTTTGCCCCTAATTACGGAGATACTTTATATAACTTTCCTACTATCACATCTACTATTAAATTCGCTGTTTTTACTATGGCGGGACACCACCTTGAAAGAAGCCAATGTGTCCAGTAAATTTTCATTATTTGTCTATATAATTATCGCCTTGCCTTGTCGTTGAAGTTTTCGTTCTGCAATCGCAAAAAATATATCTATTACCGGCTCAGAGTCATGCACCTATATATATTAAAATGGTATAAAATACCGACAGGTTGTTAGGTAAGACAAATGCAACATTTAGGTATCTTTATTTCGGAACGTTTCGCCTACACAGTAGGCTTCTTCAGTCGAGTACAGAAAAGTTGATAGAAGCAGAAGATACTTGAAGACGATGTAACCAGTCCATCACCCTTGAAGTTTTGAGGTGGTCAGCCCCGCAGTCTGGAGAAGAGTATTGTTCCATAGTCTGAAACAATATGGAGTTGAAGTGACAGGATGGAGCCTTATATAACGCCAGGAGGTGAGATGTAGGCCACTATTAGAGAAAAGAATGTTGTCCTTGGAAGGTCAGGTCCCTCTCAAATCCCGCCATTCTCACTACCGCCCACAATTACCTCCAGTTCAAGAAGGACCATCAGGCAAATTAAATGTGGAAAATTGCATTTATCTGAATGTAACTCATTATGTACATAACAGTAAATGATAACAAAGATAATTATTATTTATCAAAGTTACATAGACAAGTAGGAATTTGAGACACCTAGGTCGCAAAAATGTCCCCCTTCGATACCTACAACTGTCATATCCACAAGTTGCTCTAGACCTATTAATTACAAATGAAATATGTATCACCAGGATTTCTGGTAAATATAAATTTGTGGACTGTATATTAAAATTAATAAATGATTATATATGTGGAAAATTGCATTTATCTGTATGTTACTCATTATGTACATAACAGTAAATAACAAAGATAATTATTATTTATCAATGTTAATAGACAAGCAGGAATTTGGGACACCTAGGTCGCAAAAAATGTCCCCCTTCGATACCTACCACTGTCATTTCCACAAGTTGCTCTGGACCTATTAATTATTAATTAAATATACATACACCAAGAATGCTGGTAAATATATAAATTTGTAGACTGTATATTAAAATTAAAAAAAGATTATAGTATATACACACATTTATATAACAGAAGGAGGATACATCTTAATCATAACACTCACCAATTTGACTGGAGATTAATGTGTATCATACTCAGAAAACCTCACTGTCTATCTATGAAAATAACACTGGCCAGGTTACTACATAAGACTTATCTGAGGCTCGTGGAGCTGTCTTGTCCAGTCGCCTGATATCTCAAGTTATGCAGGAATGCACATCCAACAATTTCGTCTCTTATTTGAGAGGTGTCAGCCCAATTTTAACCTCTAGAGCACGAAAAATTCTTCCGATTACACCAACGTTTCTAATCCAAATTCAAACAAAATGGCGACTGACCTCCCCAGCCGCAGGTTTCCCATTTTCGATAACATACTTCTTTTAAAAATACAATATAGGGCATCTATTTACCTATAAATTACCGTATTTCCGGAAAATATATACAGTATTTTCCACAATATATATATACACATTTACATAACAGAAGAATATATCTTAATATCACTCACCAATTTGACTGGAGATTAAGGTGTATCATACTCAGAAAACCCCCCTGTCTACATTTATGATAATAATACTGGCCAGAACTATAAACATAAATATATAGACATGACTTAGCTGGGGTTAATATCCTGTTTTCATCTAATTACGGAGTCCTGTCCAGTCACCTGATTCTCTCGTTATGCAGGACTGCACATCCAACAATTTCGGCTTCTATTTGAGAGGCGTCAGCCCAATTTTACCTCTAGAGCACGAAAATTCTTCCCATTATTCACTAACGTTTGTGTTGACCAGTTCAAACATGGGGAGTCTCTTCTGCGCAGGCGCAGAGCTTCCCATTTTTTATAACATAGTTTTTATTAAATACAGTATGGCCATCTATTTACATATAACTACTGTATTACTGGAAAATATATACAGTATTTTCCACAGTAGTAGTAGTAGTAGAAATAGTAGCAAAATTATGGGGAGATGGATTGGGTTGAGAAGGACCTGTCAACATCATGTTGCAGCGGTCACTAGAATAAGTAATAATAATAAATAATATATCTTTATTTCTACAAGTACAAGGTATACAGGCCTAGCTGACATCAATGACATACTACTATATAGAAAGCTGCATGTTATGCAGAGCATTTCAGGCAAATTAGGTCAGTTTTGTCCCAGGATGCGACCTGTGGAAAATACTGCATATATTTTCCGGAAATACGGTAATTTATAGGTAAATAGATGCCCTATATTGTATTTTTAAAAGAAGTATGTTATCGAAAAAAAGAAGAGACTCGCCATCTTGGTTTTGAATTGGATACAACGTTAGTGTAATGGGAAGGAATTTTCGTGCTCTAGAGGCTAAAATTGGGCTGACACCTTTCAAATAGGAGGCGAAATTGTTGGACATGCATTCCTGCATAACTTGAGATATCAGATGACTGGACAAGACAGCTCCAGGAACCTCAGATAAGCTCTCTAGATTTGTGTGTAATTCTGGCCAGCATTATTTTCATAGATTTAGTTAGAGTGAGGTTTTCTGAGTATGATACACATTAATCTCCAGTCAAATTGGTGAGTGATATTAAGATATATTTTCCTTCTGTTATGTAATTGTGTATATATATAACCATTTATTATTTTTAATATACAGTCCACAAATTTATATATTTACCAGTATTCCTGGTTATACATATTTCATTGGTAATTAATAGGTCCAGAGCAACTTGTGGTTATGACAGTGGTAGGTATCGAAGGGGGACATTTTTTGCGACCTAGGTGTCCCAAATTCCTACTTGTCTATGTAACATTGATAAATAATAATTATCTTTGTTATCATTTACTGTTATGTACATAATTAGTTACATTCAGATAAATGCAATTTTCCACACGACCCACACCAGTCGACTAACTCCCAGATACCCATTTTAATGATGGTGAACATAGACAACCAGTGTAAAGAAACACTCCTAATGTTTCTACCCTCGCTGGGAATCGAACCGGGACACTCTGTGTGAAGTGAGAGCTTTAGCCACCACGCCACGGTACACATAAATACAGATGCATAAATAATCATACTTAGCAGCATATGTGTAGATTACATTTTTGGGTTATCCTAGATAATCTACACATGTGCTACTATGTATGATAATTTATGTGGTTGATTTGTGTACCTGTTCCTGACTCAACTTACTCTTCCCGGTACACCGAGAAGCTGAGCTTGATACATGTAAGCTGTCAATAACCTTTACAAACCAAACAACAATCTCTATGTTACTTGCTGCTGTCCTCGGGAGGTGACGGACCACACAAGTAAACTGCTGGTATCCTCTAGGAGAATAATTGTATTCAGTTCAATTCAATTCAGTTCAATTCAAGTTTATTCTCTATAATGGTTACAATGTGGGGTTTACAGGTTTTGGGTATTTTGTGGTTTACATGTTATAAAATACTAATTACAGAGGGGGCCACTAGGACACCTAGCACGGCTAGGCATTCCATTGATAATTGTTGGTTTCCAGCTAAAATATCTTTGAAGACAAAAATTTGTCTGGCCTCTTAAGAGTAATGATGATCAGGATACTGTCTTGGTGCTGACCAAATTGGTGAAAATGATGTTTTCTTTTTATTGAGGTTTTTGCATGTGTCGTCATGTTGAGGGTGAAGCAACAGTGACAACCACTTATACACACGCTGCGTGTGAGATGTGTCTCATCATCATAACCCTGGACTTGTGGCTAAAGCTCTCGCTTCACACGGCGAGGGTCCGGGTTCGAGTCCCAGCGAGGGTAGGAACATTGGACATGTTTCTTTACACCAGTTGTCTATGTTAGTTGCCTAGTGTGGGTCGCTTCCTGGGACAAAACTGACCTAATTAGCCCGAAATGCTCTGCATAACAAGTGACTTTCTATATAGTAGCATGTTATTGATGTCAGCTATGGTCTGTGTATCTTGTACATGTACTTGTAATAAATAAAGATATTATTATCATGGTTAATAAGTAAATAAGTTTATTTAGGTTGCACAATTAAAGGTGTAGTACTGTAAGTGCTACAAAATTGTATTCACTTGCACTAGGAACATACTGTTTAGGTTCTCAACCTTGACAAACTTGGCATTAAGATATTCCGGACACAGCTTGTGAACAATTTTACAAACGTAATTTAAATTCAGTTGTTTTACTCGTCTTCAATATTCAGCATATTCAGTTGTTGTAATTCATCCTGGCTTACATGCTGTCTTGGACTCAGGTCCAGGATGAATCTCACCATTTTGTTCTGGGTGATTTGTGGTCTATCTTTCAGTTTTCTTGTTAAAGCAGAGTATCATGAAGAGCAAGAGTAATCTATATGGCATTGTATAAGACCTAGACATAGGGTCCAGTGAGCCTCAGTAGGTAGACACTGTGCTTGTCTATAGAGGAACTTTAACCTTTCATTTGCTTCTTTTACTACATTGCTCCCTGTCAAATCTCCTGCCATGCCTGGGTCATAGGGGATTTCCAGATATTTCACTAAAGATACTGAAGTGAAGGGTTCACATTACATTGGACATTAAAAGTATTTCCCCTTTTCAGTTTAATTTTCGTGCCAAAGAGTATGGCTTATGTTTTCCCGAGGTGTAATGATAGTTGTCTACTGGACTCGTAGTTCTAGTGATAGTATGTTAGCTATATCTTGTGGGTCTTTCCCTGAGACTAACAGAGCACTGTCGTCTGCATACAACAGACACTTACACTTGACATTTATGGGCATGTCATTTACGTAAAGAAACAGTAAGGGACCCAGAATGCTACCTTGGGGAACCCCACATGCTGTTGGCAGGGGTTCTGGTTCTTTGTTGTTGATCTTGACAATTTGTTTCCTGTTGTTCAGGTAGGACTTAAACCAGTCTACAGAACCTATGCTGATAACATGTAGTTTCTTACATAATATATTATTGTTTGTTATTAAGTAAGTTTATTTAGGTACAGGTACATGTAAGTAGTAAAAATTTAGCTGATTACAGTTATCGTACATAGTAACATACAGTGGGCCCTCGACTTACGAAGGCCTCATCTTATGATAAAATCGACTTACGAAGCTTTTAGCGTAAAAATTTTACCCTTACCTACGATGAAAAACTCGGCTTACATCATTCATCCCGAACGCAGCCATCTGGTTCGTCTGGCCTGAGCGCCTCAGCTGAGCTAGTGTGACTTTGTTTACAAGCCAGGGTGGACAATTGTGCACATACATTCGATAAATTTTGTTTAGTGTTTTTAGTGCTTGTAACTGCTAAATAAGCCACCATGGGCCCAAAGAAAGCCTCTAGTGTCAACCATGTGGTAAAAAGGGTAAGAAATACTATCGAAATACTATCGTACCATGGTCAGCTGCTGCTGCTGCTGTACCATGGTCAGCTGTTGCTGTACCACTGTCAGCTGCTGCTGTACCTCGGTCAGCTGCTGCTGTAAGTAAGTAAATAAGTAAGTTTATTCGGGTATACACAAATACAGTTACATAGAATTATCGTACATAGCAGCATATGTGTAGAGAACCTAGGATAACCCAAAAAAGTCAGACAGAGTGACTTATTTCCATTGGGGTCCTTTTACCTTATTATTATAATATAAATGTTATAACATTTTCTTATTATTCTGTAATGAAGATAACATCTTATTATCATACTAAAAAGACTATCTACTACACGAGGGTCATTAAGACTATCTACAATACGAGGGTCATTACTAGGAATAAGGTAAAATTTACACGTATGTTAGCTAAAAAATAGAAAATCATTTCCCTCTCTTTCTGTAGCTACATTCATCAGACACCTTTTGGCACTCTTCTTGAACTGGTTCAGGCTATGACTGGCTTTGACATATGCGGGCAGTCTGTTCCATTCCTTTATTGCTGTACAATAAAAGGTGTTTGAAGTCTGGCCAATGACTGTGGGTACTACAAAGTTGTGCTCTCTCCCCCTAGTACTATGATTGCCCTGGTTCCCAACATTGACAAAATTGA